>NC_065435.1:33723446-34323446 GCF_024364675.1 Aethina tumida
CCCATGACCGACCGAAACGAGAGAAAACCGCGCGAACGATCTCCCCAACGTTAACGGAACGATCAAGAATCGTGACACGCGAACGGAACGCCACTCTGCGTGCTTGGTTCTAGAATGCCATGACAGCCGAAACCTGTGTTAAAGGAACGGCGCACGCGTTCCGCCTTACCGAGTAAGTAAAGAAACGAGTGGTATTTCACCGGCGATGTTGCCATCTCCCACTTATGCTACACCTCTCATGTCTCCTTACAGTGCCAGACTAAAGTCAACCTCAACAGGGTCTTCTTTCCCCGCTAATTTTTCCAAGCCAGTTCCCTTGGCAGTGGTTTCGCTAGATAGTGGGTAGGGACAGTGGGAATCTCGTTAATCCATTATTCATGCGCGTCACTAATTAGATGACGAGGACAGTAGGTTGCTATTATTGTAAATGTCTAAATATTTCACCTATTTAAATCAAAAGATAATTCACGTAGTTGATTCTTTAAGCAAGAATTAGTGAGCGGCAAATTTCAACTAGGTACTGAATTTTTTCTATCACGTTTGGTTGGATTATTACCCTCAAACAACAATAAGATATCAATCTTTCCAAGTTTGCTAATTTTATGTCAAAATTTAATTAGATTCCTCATCTCTAGATGACAACTTCAAATAATGTCAACACAATTTATTTACAAAATCATGAAAAAGTGATTTCTACTTTACAATTTTCTGATTTGCAATCTTTGTTCACTTGAAATTTATAATTAATAGCTCTATCATTTTTAATTTTGTTGAAATTTTCATCTACGTTTGTGCATATATATTTTAAGTGTCTAAACGTTTTCTTGAGAGCTGACAAATTGGACAACTTGGCCTTAGTTTCTGATTTATAATCGCGATTATAGGAACCTGGGATCCTATTAAGTAGTATTTTTCTAAAAAATCTTTATAAACATTCAAGAGGTGAAACACAATTTACTTTACCTACATGCTCCATACTTGCTTTAAAATAAAGTTCAAATCGTGGTGGTGAATCAAAACTTGAAGATTGTGATGCACAATATAAATTGAACTTTGCGAATGTTATTTGATGGGATAAGAACCCTTTAGAAGATAAATAAAAGTTTTTTGTGCTCTTCGCAATAATTAAATGAACAAGTTTAGAAGGTAAATTTACCAAAGAATAGTTATGTACATAATCTGGGTTCAATAACAACGAAGGCAGTTTGTTTATCAAACAAAAGAAACACATTCAATATTCATACATTCTTCCTTTCTATTTACCTGGAAGAATATCATCATCTAACACATGTCTGATCGGTATTCCAAATATATGCCTTTCTAAGAAAATTGTGTCTCAATTCTTGACTCTGTTATAGCGTAAGCTTTATTTTCAATAATAAGATGTTTTTTCGCATTGTAAATTAAATTGTATAAGAAGAATGCTTCACTGTTAACTATCACAGGAGGATAGCTCCTCGATTATTATTATAGAATCCTGTGTTCAGAATATCTCGACAATTTAGAATATCATCTTTCTATATTTGGTATCGCCAATATAAAATCGGCCAACAAGCAAAATGAAATAACTGAAATATCAGTTGTCAGTTAGTTGTCAAAACAAACGTACAGGACCAGAGTTCTCAAAAACTTATTGTTAGTAAATAATTTCATTATTTATTCCATATGGTATTACTCAAGCCTTAACCATTATGTTAAACCCTACACATTTTCCATTTAAATTTAATCCATTGATGTTAATCAAAGTTGACTTTTTTTAGAAATTATGTGTTATTCCTTATGAATTACTTCTGAAATAAATTGATGGCGTGTTTGAAGTTGTTGAGTTTTTGAATGATGAGATACCTAGTGTTCTCAAGTTTCACAGCATCTCTTGAATGTTGAAATTGTTAATATTTGAAATTAAGTTGTAGGAACAATTGTAAATAACAGTTGCTAATTTACAATAAGTGTTGTATTGTTTTTTAAATTTGAATTCCCTTAATAATTTATTGCAGTTAATAAATCATATTGGAACAGTTACACTAAAACAAAATATATCTATTTTAGAGCTCTGATTTCAAATAGTGTTAATTAATCATGAAATTCTCGGAAATCAAGCCACAAGAAAAATTTCCGTGGGCTTTAATTTTGCTGAATCAAAATATTACCAATCATATTAAAATTCATTTAAGTAAAGTTAGGCATATGATATATTATCAGAACTCCAAAATGTATTAGAAACTGTAAAAAGGAATCCCGATTTGTATATATATATCAAAAGTTAACCAAAGTACAGAGAGTATTTAGTGTAAAATATCCTGTTATACAGTATCAAAAATGATGAACGTGTCTACTCGCATATTGAGACGGAACATCAACACCCCTTTGTAAACAAAAAAGAAAGATATACATGCAATTATGTGGGCGGGCCGGACTGACTAGAGGGGATCATTTGGTTTTGCTGAGTTTAGCATGCGGTTCGTCTCCGTAGACGAGTCGGTGTCTTTGAACACTTTATTTAATTATTTTTAGTTTTTTTACTTATGCATTTATTTATTTTATTTAATTTTTGGGATATTTTTTATTTTGAAAAAAGAACTTTATTTTTAGAATACTTATTTTTGTTTTTAATATCGCATATAGAGAGTTACTAAATGCATTCGCTAAGATTAATTTATATTGTGCGCAAGCGCGCACTTGCACTAGCATTTTTGCACTGTATATAGCCCCTTTGGTTGACTGAACCAACGTACTACAACGCCGTATAATCAAATTGAGACATCCCTAATTAAAAATCGCTCCGTTATTTTCCTTCTTTCAAAAAAATCTTTGGTCACTGTGTTTTTCATTCTCTTCTACAATATGATTTATTCAATCAATTTTTGAAGATAATTTTTGCAATACCCTCAAAAATTATTTCTTTTTACAGATTGCAATTTTAAATAAAGTATCTTAAGAACTCCATCTACATCCCAACGCATATGGAAAGTTACTACCACGATTTTAACATATTTTTAAAGCAAGTATGGAGCATATAGGTAAAGCAAGTAAATTGTGTCTCACTTCTTGAATGTCTATAAGAGCATAAACTTTCTTTTCCATTATGATATACCTTATTACAGATATTTTAGAAGAATACTGCTTAATAGGATACAAAGCTCCGCGATGTTTGGTTGTATATAATTACTTCTTTCCATGATCGGTATCGCGATTATATGATAACCGAATAAGCAGAACGAAAATACTACAATTTTAGTTCTCGATGATGTTGTCAGTGTTTTGTCAAAATATGCCTACTCCCAAGAAAATGTGGAAACACTAAAAATATATATGCACTAAAGTGGATGAAAGTTTTAACAAAACTGCAACAGATAAATCTATTAATTATAAATTTCAACACAACAAAGATTTCAAATCTTTATTTCCCCAGAAAATTATGAAATAGAAATCACTATTTCATGATTTGGTTTATAAATTGTGTTAACATTATTTGAACTTGTCATCCAGACATGAAGAATCTAAATAATTTGCGACATAAAATTATCAAATATGGAAAGATTGGTAAATTAGTGTTGTTTGAGGGTGATAATTAAAGGTGAAGGAGAAAAATTCAGTGCATAGTTGAAATCTGTCGCTCACTTATTCAAGCTGAAAGAGTCAACTACGTGAATTTACTGTTGATTTAAAAAGGTGAAATATTTAAACAGTTACAAAAATAGCAACTTACCGTCTGAAGGTTTAGATTACGAGCCCTGCAAGTCACTGAAATCAAATCAGTTGCAGATCTCTCGTCGACATTTATTTTCGACAGGTAATTAATATGTGATAGGTGAGGGATAGAATTGAAAACAAGATAACTAGCCTGATGTATATACACATAAATAAAATTTTAATTAGTTTCTAATTAAAAAATAAAGCGAGTGAGTGTGTGATTGAGTGACATTTTGCAAACAAGTATCAATAGCAACGAATTGTTTGTCAAAAAATAAAATAACATGTTTCTTTATGGCATATGTCAGAAGTATGTAATTTATAAAAAAGTTGTCTTCTCTCAAGCATATTTGATTTGATTCTTACATTGTATTAATATAACACCCAATTGTGGTTCAGTTATATCTTTTCTTATAATTCGTTTTAATCCACTGTCTCAGCAAATTGACAGAGCAAAGGAATATCGTGATGATTTTTCAATTTGTTATAATATTTTTGATGGTAGAACTGTTTCGAATCAATCTCATCCTTGTATTTCAACCTACAGTGGATGACCATAAATGATATTCCCAAATATTTAAATATAACATAACTATACAAATAAAACTACTTTGTTTAACTTATGTCGATATTTGAATATTAGTTTGGTGTTATAAAATGGTTTCGACACATTGCCGATTTTTTCAACATCCAATTATTCAGTGGAAAAATATACAGATATACACAAAATAATTATTTATGAATCACATTTTCCGTCATAAATTACAGATTAAAATATAAGCAAAAACTACTACGGCACAATTCTAATATTATAATTACTATAAACATGCTTAATTCTCAGATGTTAGATGAGTTGAAACGTATGCTCATACCATGGAAAACTTTCCATAAAATGAAAGTACCTTCTTTATACACAGACAGATATGTGGAACTCCAACGGGAACATTCCTGTCCTCAGCCTTTTTGATAGAACTTTTGAAGATGGTTTCTTGGTATTGCTGTTTTCTCCTTTATTGTAACTTTTTCTTGACCTTTTGTCGGATTTCTTGCATATTTTTTCATATTTCATAGCATCAGAGAAAATAGCATGCCCTCAATCTCCGGAGATCTATCTTTCAACACTCTAATCCGGAGATTGCATGCTTGCATGATATCCAACCCTGTGAATCCGACAGATACAAGAGACCTTGTCTCTTGGCTGTCTAGACCTCTGCGTCTCTTTTGAACATCTTTTCTTTACTATGTAGCGATTGTTACGTACCTCTTTAGTTTTCACTTCTATTTTCCTAAACCTTTATGGTTAACTACTCTTAGGTCATGATCTTCGAATCATTGTCCGGAGAGGGGTTTTTAGTCGGTAAAGTCCGGCACTACGTCTTGTAGATTTCCCCCTCTTTGCTCCAATAAAAAAAAATCATAATTTATTCTGAAAACAAATCAATGTGTTATTTTATGAAGCCTTATTTTGTGTTTAGTTGGGAATTCCTGTAAATATAAATAATGAATTTAGCCAAAACTATTCCCTAAAAATAACAGATTGGTACGATCGGTTTCATTTCTAGCACTACTGTACATAAGTATTTCTGCTAATTACAATTCTCAATGAGGAAGAACCTCATTAATAAAGAGAGAATATTTAACTATTAATTTTGAATTGAAGCGTAGGAGCAACTTCAGAAAGATGTGTTTCTTATGAAATAAAAGTCTGAACTGATTAGAGGTTTGTGGTAAACAAATAAAGAAAACTTTTTGGGCTACTTGATTTTATGAAAAATATTGTAATATGTTTATATACAACGAAATTCAAATGTCTACAAGTGAATAATGCATAGAAATTCAAACAAAATGGCATAAACAACTAGAGTACCTACATTATAAAGGCGTACAGGATTTTTACAGAAAGCGACTGGTACACGGTAATAAATTGGATAATGATAAATAACCCATGTGGTGTGACAATGTCAACGAGGTGAGCAAGCAAGGAAACCCTTTACTGACAGAGAAGGAAAAAGTAAGCAGTTACTGAATATTGTCCATTCAGATATCTGCGGACCAATGCGAGTCAAATTCAGCGGTGGATCAAGATATCTTCTTACATTAATCGACGAATATAATAGGTGGTGCCAGGTTTTTTCCTTAAGTCAAAGAGAGAAGTTTTTGAAAAATTTAAGGAGTACAAAAGAACTGTCGAAAATAAACTGGTAATGAAATTAAGAGGGAATTAGCTGAGAAATTGATGATCATAGATTGCAAGGTTTTTCTTTAGAATAGAAATTAATCAAAGTAAGAAAGGAGTAACCCTAAAACAAAAAAAATATATTTTAGAGAAATTCAGAATGGTAGATTGCAATCCAATTAAAACACCGTATGACTGCCACTCAAAATTTAACAGAGATTTAAAACCATTCAAAGACCCCGCACGATACAGAGAATTAATTGGTACTCTAATGTACTCTAATGTAACCGATCAAAACTGGGGCTTTACAATAACTAGTTGTGTCGTTGGATGTGGTACCGCCTTCCTTTCTGCCAATAGAACCTGGATTTGAGCCTCCTTTTCCTTTTCTTATTTCACGATTCTTGTCTTTTAATAGGAACTTTAATAGGGTCACTAAATAAAAACAAAAATATCACTACCAACACTTTTCCGTAGTTGCTACCGAAACTTGGTTAAATGACGATCGTTACCTCTGCCATTGATAACGACAGAAAAGTCTCTTATTGTTAGCGACTTTTGTCAATTGTTCAAAGTGTGGGTAGCAACCAGGGAATATTGTTGAAAATTACAATTTATTTTGAGTTGTTCGTCCTTCTTTTGTCTGAATTTAGTTATAATAGTTACCATAATCGAAAGAGAAGAGCTGTTAATTTGGCTTGTAACCTCGGTTACTAAAACAATAAACCATGTGTAGGGTCCGGAAAAAAGAAAAGCTAAGTGAAAAACTCAATAAAACCCAAAAGTCTGCTGACGTTTCCAGAGGTACCCGATTTCCTTAGGAATAAAATTTTGGAACTAGAATGTGAGATACAGAGAGTGAAAGAGTGCTTACACAGCTTTGTCGTCTAAACTAGGGATACTATCGGTAAACTCTGATAGTACCCCTACTCCTAACGCTAATCCAAAATCTTTATCCCAACTAGCCACCCTTGCATCCCCTGCAAAGTCTCCCAGCTCCAAAACTCAGAAGACTTCTTGGAACTCGGTCACTCCCAAGGAGGTGATGTCGAAATTGTGAACCATTTATGGTTCAGTGTTGAAATTTATGTATATTGAATTGTATTAAAGTATTTTAGACCAAGTAACCTAAGAATTAGAAGAGCCTTCTCATAGAAAATAAACTCTTAAATTAGTATAGCAGAACTGTGTAGATAGAAATGGAATACAGGTTACAGTACTTTAAATCACAAACATTTATATAACCTTGTTATTAAAGTAATTATTTAACGTTTCTAATTGAATGAAATTATTTGGTAGCGCTTATGGCTAACCGCCTCAGTCTCAGTTTCGGCTTGTATTTTTTGACAACTCACTGACAATCTTGACAACTGATCTTTGTGTAATTTTGTTTTGTTTGGTGTCCGATCCTATAATGCTCTTTGGCGAATTACAGAAAGAGGATATTTCAGTGCGAAAAATGGGATCATATAAATACTAATCAAGGAGATGACCCAGCTTACAAATTCCGATAATATGCATTCCTCAGTTAATTTAATGCTGTCTTGTTAACCCAAAGTAGTTTACCTGAAGCATTCTTCTCAAAAAAATCTAATTTACAGCGCAATGTAGCTTACGCTATTACATAGAAAGGAAAATTATAACACAACTTAAAACAAATAATGTTTCATCTCCTCTTGGGAATCCAATTGTAACTGATGCGATGACCTGTAGAAACTACACATAAACTGATAAAATTGTAATTTGAATTGTGCGTTTGTAGACAGTTAAGTTGTAATTTTAACACTAAATTCTTAAATATAAGTTTTTCTCCTGATATAAAAAATTCTTTTAAGAAAAATTAACAGGTTATGGAGCCAGAAAAGCCCAGAGAAGCCGAGAATGGTTTACTTACTGAGAAAAGTAATGAAGTTAACCTAAAACGTCAATACGACAATTGAAAAGTGTTTTCTCGTAACATCTGGAATAAGGGTTCTTAAATTGTCAGTAAACAATCAATTGGCATTAATTGAAAAGTTAACCGGCCGAGATAATTACGTAACGTGGCGATTTGCTCTAAAATCATACTGCATAGACCCCACCACATGTGTCATTGTGGACACAAAACGAGACACAAAGGCAAAAACTAAGATAAATTTACTAGTTGACTAAATAAATTACGTGCACATACAAGAGAGTAGTACTGCAAAAGAAGTATGGGATACGTTTTCATAAGTATTTGATGACTCTTGGTTGACACGCTGTGATGGGCTGCTGCGTGATCTCTATAATACTTCACTTACTCTATGTCAAAACGTAGAGAAATATGTAAGCAAAATTATGTGTACTGCTCACAAGCTGAGAAACATTGGTTTCGCAGTTGACGATGAATGGCTAGTTACATTGCTACTCTCCGATCTACCAGAGTCCTATCAACCAATGATTATTGCTATTGAAAGCTCCGGCATGAAGATAACTTCAATTTCTGTGAAATCAAAACTATCACAAGATGTTAAACAACCTGAAAGTGACTCAACAGTATTCTCAGTCAACAATACCAACCACAAGAAACAAAGTAAGTAAGGGTGATACACAGGACCAAGGATCATCAATAAAAGAAGAAATGGAAGAAACAAATCAAATTTACTTGAAAGAAGACAACTTTTTTCTAAATTACATATTTCGAATAAGGTTCAATTGGACATTGGATGTTTTGTTTATATTTTAACGTCTGGCATATGTCACAAGGAATCGTAATCTTAGCAACATAAATATTATTTTCTTTTATTTGATACACAAAATTCCTTCGTTGCTATTGAAACTTGAAAGTTCGTAAAATGTCACTCAGTCCAACACCCACTCCCAAATGTTCGTTTAGTTTTGTAATTACTAATTAATTAAAATTTTATTTATGTGTATATACATCTAGTTATCCTGTTTTCAATTTCATCCCTCGCGTCGTCCGTATCACATATTCAAACTAAATTATAATAGTTGGAACTTCTCTTAGCAGCAATCTATTCTAATGGAAATATAAAGTTAACAAAGTTAACAAAAACAATTTCTTTTCACATGTTAATTATCTATCAGAATCATTGACAGTTTGTGTATGTCGACGATAGATCTGCAACTAATTTGATTTCCGTGACTTTCAGGACTAGTAATCGACATCTCCACAATAATGGCATCAAGTTGCCATTATTGTAATTGTTTAAATATTCCTAACGAGTTCCTAAGGAGTCCGCACGTTTTGACAACTCTGGCAATTTTGACAGCTAATGTGAGAGTATTTCGTTCTGCTTAATTGCTGTACTTATAATCGCGATACCGATTATGGAAAGAGGTTATTTTATACGACAAAACATCGCAGAACCTGGGATCCTACAGCAGTATTTGTGTAAAAAGCTACTTTAATGTGTGGGCAAACGCATCAAGATATTCTCCAGCTTTTCTTTTACATTTACCCATATTCAGTTTAGCTTGAGCCGAACCAACTTTTCTAGAAAAACTACCGCCCAATCTATTACTCATTTTTAAATTTCAAACACATTACATTAATATCTTTTATCTAAAGTATAACTTGCGAATATGGTGTTGATTAATTTTTTTATAAAAACTAATCACTTTACATTACAATCGTTATGATTATTTACAGTGGAAAAATTACTTGTCAAATCCAGCCCATTTAGTTTAGCAAACAATAAATCATGGCAGATTCTATCAAATGCCTTTTAAATGTCTGTATAAACAGCATCAACCTGTAAATGATTTTCAAGAGCACCAACTGTCGAGAGCTTATAAATAAGAAGGTTGGTCGCAGAAGATTTATATTTGCAAAATTCATGTAGACTCTCATTTATAATATTTTGGAACTATGGCATAATTATTTTGGAAATGATTTTTTTGGACAATCTTGGAAAACAACAAGTAAACTATCTCCATCCTTTAAGATAGGTATAACATTTGTAAATCATTTGATTTTTTACGTACGTTAGGAAATAAATAGATTTTAAAAACATATTAAGTTTCATTGTTAGAGGCTTTGTTAATGAAAATCCACAATTCATTCAATACTGTAGAAAGAATATCATAAGGACCTCTATTACTAGATAAATAAAGACTTCTGAGTTCATTGAAAACATCAATCTGGACAAAATTATAATTACGTTTTGAATATAAACAAAAATATTAGATTTGTGTCTGCATTGAAGGCAAAAAAGTGAAACAAACAGCTAACGAAGTGTAAATACTTATTTCTTTTGTTGTTTTTGTCTTTTCAATGACGAAATTTTGAGAAGTTACCAAATAATTGTTCAAGATCAGTTTTGAAATCAAATGATATTTTGTACATATTCAGGTTTCAACAGCAATGAAGGCGATATGTTTATTAATCAAAAGTAAAACATACTTTTGTTGTCTGAAGAATATGCATCGACAAAAGTGTGTGAATTGTTAATTAGACATTGCTATTCCTAACAAATATCAAAATTTTATATATTTTCTTTGATAAGATAATAATAAAACTTAAACATCTTTTTTAGCTGCTTTTTTTCAATTTTGTTAAACTTATAAATTCACATCACATAATTAGGACCTTCCTACTTTTCGCATATTTTGGCAAATTGAAATAACCTCTCTCAGTAATTCGCCAAAGAGCATTATATTATTGGACACCAAACGAAACGAAATTACACAAAGATCAGTTGCCAAGATTGTCAATGAGCTGTCAAAAAATATTAACCGAAACTGAGATCTGAGACGGCTAATCATTTGTTTTTCCCAAACCAATTTAAAATTTTCTTCTCTATGAGAAGTCTCTTCTAATTCTTAGTGTACTTGGTCTAAAATACTTTAATACAATTCAATAAACATAAATTTGAATACTGAACCATAACTGGTGCATCGTAGTTAGACAATTTCGACATCACCTCCATGGGGGTGACCGAGTTCCTGCGTTTTGGAGCTGGAAGACTTTGCAGGAGTGGGGGTGGCTGGTTGGGATAAAGATTTGGGATTAGCGTTAACAACTTTTCTCTTTCGATTATGGTAACTATTATAACTAAATGCAGGCAGAGGAAGGACGAACAACTCAAACAAAAATTGTTACTATCAACAATATTTCCTGTCGCTAACAATAAGAGACCTTTCTGTCGTTACCAATGGCAGCGGTAACAATCGTCATTTATCCAAATTTGAGTAGCAACTACGGAAAAGTGTTTGTTAAGGAATGAAATTGCACATTGATACTTGGAACCCCTCTGTATAGATGCCCTAACGCAAGCGTCATGCTACGAAGGGTTTTTAGTTCTTAGTTTTTAGTCTTTGACGTTTCTAGCCGAGTGCACACTTTGTAATAATATAATAAACGATTAGTTTTCTTGTAACATCGACTATTATTCTCATCACACTCACACCTCAGTTTTCAAATGTGTTTGTAGTGATATTTTTGTTTTTATTTAGTGTCCCTCTTTTGTCTGAATTTAGTTAGTTACCAAATTCAGACAAATGAAAAAATTTGTTTACTTGTCTGGTAACCTTGGTTACCAATCCAAGAAACAACTGAATTAAATTTTTGTTTTCGTACTATAAACAGTTTAATAACCGAATTAGCGATAATGAAATGCGAAAACAGCAAGTGTGCCTGCAAAAGGTCGAGTGGTGCCGAATCCTATTGGAACCGGACGGCACATCGCCAGTTCCGTTCCACAAGAAGTTCATACTAAGAGACAAAAACCGTGAATGAAGAAAAGGAAAAGGCGGTTCAAATCCAGGTTCTATTGGCAGAAAGAAAGGTCAACCGCGCGGTAAACCCTGAGCACGACTCCGTTCGAAGTTCCGAAAGAGTTAACTATCTAAAGTAAGTAACAACAGCAAAATTCGGCAAAGCGCCACACCCACATCAGACCCCCAAATGGAGTTAGAGATAACGTTCGTCCTTCTGTTTGAATTTAGTTATAAGAGTTGCCATAGACAGACAAAAGAGAAGAGTTGTTAATTTGGCTGGTAACCTCGGTTACTAATCCAATAAACCATGTGTAGAGTCCGCGAAAAAGATAAGCCAGAGGTACCTGAAAACTAGACGTTAAGATTAAAATCTCGGAACTAGAGGGTGAATTACAACGAATGAAAGTAAGTAATGCATTAAGCTGTCTGCTAAGCTACAGATACCATCGGTAAATCCTGGAAGTACTCCTACTTCTTACCCTAACACCAATCCTTCCTCCCGACCAGCCACCCCACACCTCCAAAACGCAGAAGTCTTCCACAAATAAGCCTATGGAGGTGTTCTCGAAATCCTGACGACGCACCCCTGTGCTCACCGAAAGGACACGGAAGCACTGGAAGTATTTGTTTCCATTAAGGTCAAAATACAAAAGTTAATAGTTAGAATATGCCTGCTTACAAGGCGACGTGGAATGATAATGCAAGGTACTCAGTAAAACGCTTATTGACTATTTTACAACATTGGTGGGCTGTATACAACTAACTCTGCTCTTACAACTTAACTCTGTTTCTATAACTACGCTCTTCTGTTGTTTTTATTCTCCGTTGTCATCACAACCGTTATACACGATGTCTAGATATTCTAACATAACTTGCCTCAAGTGAATTGGACCAATGATGAGTAAGTATAGTGTTTGCATGAGTACTGAGGTTTACACTTTAAACTATCAATTATCATTGGTTGATTGTGTCTTATGAAATTCTATACAATATGTTCCTACTTTATCTACATGTAAAAAAATTAAAAACTAAGTTTCCTAAGTTGTTCTCTAAAGAGCTTATAACATTAACTATTCGTTATTCATTTGTAGACATTTGAATTTCGTTGTCATAAACTAATTTCAATTTTGTTCATAAAATCAGGTAGACCAAAAAGTTTTCTTTACTTGTTTACCACCAAACTTTAATCAGTTCAAACTTTTGTTTCATACGAACCACATCATTCTGAAGTTGCTCCTACGCTTCAATTCAAAATTATTAGATAAATATTCTCGCTTTTATTAATGAGTCCGTGCCTCATTGGAAATGATAATGATTAATTTGTTTTCAGAATAAATTAAGATTGAAATCTTAAAGTACGATGCAAAAGGCAAATGGTGTAGAGATTCTAGTGGCCCAAGAATTGGATTTAAATGTAAGTATAATTTTCATCTGTATTCAAGATTTTTATAATTAATGACATATTTTATGTTAAAACACACAATTAAATTATTTAAATTAAATGAAAAACAAATAAAATTGGTATATATAATAAAATTATATATTTAATATTAATTTTATATATCTTTTTTAAAGTATTTCGACGATTCGTTGGGCACGAGGAGTTACGTTCACATGGAAAGGCTGATTACCATCATATAAATGAAGATGAAATGAGCCACGACACAACCTGACGACATCGGCAAATATTTTCTCTGAGGCTATGAAATATGAAAAAAAATCCAAGAAATCCGAAAAAAGTACAAGAAAATATCACAATAAAGAAGAAAACATCATTACCAAGAAACCGTATTCAAAAGTTCTACCAAAAAGGCTGAGGACTGGAATGTTCCCGTTTGAGTTCCACATTTCTATCTCTGTATATAGCAAGTACTTTCATTTTATGGAAATGTTTCCATAGTGTGGATCTAGGTTTCAGCTCATCTATCATCTGAGAATGAAGCTTGTTTATAGCAATTATAATTTTAGATTAGTGCCGAAGTAATTTTTCCTTAAATTTTAATCTGTACTGTAATCACTAAATGTGTTTCCTAAAAAAATATGTTGCATATAACTTTTAAGTACCTCCACTGAATAGTTGAAGGTTAAAAAAATCGAGAATGGGTCGAAACCATTTGTTAACAACCAATCTTATATTAAATTAATCACATAAATTAAAGGTACACAAAGTAGTTTTATTTGGAAAGTTATATTATATATAAATATTTGGGAATCACATTTATGGTCATTTAGTGTAGGTTGAAATATAAGGATGAATTTGATTCGGAACAGTTCTACCATTTAGTATAACTCATCTCATCTCGATATTTCTTTGCTCTGTCAATTTGTTGACACTGTGGATTCAAACGAATAGAATTATACCAAAAAATATAACTGAACCACAACTTGATGTAATATTAATACAATGCAAGATCAAATAAAATTTACTTGAAAGACGACATCCCTCACCTCTCTTAGCAACAAAGTATATATCGGCATTTAAGTATAAAGTTAACAATGTTAACAAAAGCAATTTCTATTCACATGTTAATTATCTGCAGAATCACAGACAGTATTTCTTTGATTCAAAATAAATGTCGACGAGAGATCTGCAACTGATTTGATTTTAGTGACTCGTAATCGAAACCTTCAGAGAGTAGGTTGCTATTATTGTAAATGTTTAATTATTTCACCTTTTTAAATCAAAAGTTAATTCACGTAGTTGATTCTTTAAGCAAGAATTAGAGAGCGGCAAATTTCAGCTAGGTACTGAATTTTTTCTATCACGTTTGGTTGGATTATTACCCTCAAATAACACTAAGATACCAATCTTTCCAAATTTGCTAATTTTATGTCAAAATTTAATTAGATTCCTCATCTCTAGATGACAACTTCAAATAATGTCAACACATTTTATTTACAAAATCATGAAAAAGTGATTTCCACTTTACAATTTTCTGATTTGCAATCTTTGTTCAGATGAAATTTATAATTAATAGCTGTATCATTTGTAATTTTGTTGAAATTTTCATCTACGTTTGTGCATATATATTTTAAGTGTCTCCACGTTTTCTTGAGAGCTGACAAATTGGACAACTTGGCCTTAGTTGCTGATTTATAATCGCGATTATAGGAACCTGGGATCCTATTAAGTAGTATTTTTCTAAAAAATCTTTATTAACATTCAAGAGGTGAAACACAATTTACTTTACCTACATGCTCCATACTTGCTTTAAAATAAAGTTCAAATCGTGGTGGTGAATCAAAACTTGAAGATTGTGATGCACAATATAAATTGAACTTTGCGAATGTTATTTGATGGGATAAGAACCCTTTAGAAGATAAATAAAAGTTGCTCAAGTTTTTTGTGCTCTTCGCAATAACTAAATGAACAAGTTTAGAAGGTAAATTTACCAAAGAATAGTTTTGTACATAATCTGGGTTCATTAGCAACGAAGGCAGTTTGTTTATCAAACAAAAGAAACACATTCAATATTCATACATTCTTCCTTTCTATTTACCTGGAAGAATATCATCATCTAACACATGTCTGATCGGTATACCAAATAAATGCTTTTCTAAGAAAATTGTGTCTCAATTCTTAACTCTGTTATAGCGTAAGCTTTATTTTCAATTATAAGATGTTTTTTCGCATTGTAAATTAAATTGTATCAGAAGAATGTTTCTCTGTTAACTGTCACAGGAGGATAGCTCCTCCATTATTATTATTATAGAATCCTGTGTTCAGAATATCTCGACAATTTAGAATATCATCTTTCTATATTTGGTATCGCCAATATAAAATCGACCAACAAGCAAAATGAAATAACTGAAATATCAGTTGTCAGTCAGTTGTCAAAACAAACGTACAGGTCCAGAGTTCTCTTTTATTTTATTGGGTCAAAGAGGGGAAAATATACAAGACGCATTCTGTTGGATGCAGTGTCGGACTAACCGACTAAAAACCCCTCTCCGGGCATCGATCCGAAGATCATGGCCTAAGAGTATAACCATATAGGTTTAGGAAAATAGAGAGAAGGAAAAAATTAAAGAGGTTTGCAGCTAACCGCCACATACTAAAGAAAAGATGTCCCAAAGAGACGCAGAGGTCTAGACAGCCAAGAGACAAGGTCTCTTGCATCTGTCAGATTCACAGGGTTGGATGTCATGCAAGCATGCAATCTCCGGATTAGAGTGTTGAAAGATAGATCTCCGGAAATTGAGGGCATGTTTGCGCCGCAGCTCCAAAAGAGAGGAAATGTTGTATTCGAAACAGACTTGTCTGTTACGAATATAGTATGGGACACCAAGGGCCGACCTCACTAGCCACATGTAGGTCCCTTGCAGGGACCTAATGAACCAAGGGGCGGCGCTGCCCCATATAGGAAAAGCATAAGTGAAAAGAGAGTGGACTGTCGCGTTAAAAACACGCAGCTTAACTAAAGAGGAAAGATGTTTAGAAAGGAAGAAAGATTTCAAAGCAACAAAGGCTGCTAGAGCTTTCCACTTTACCAAAGCGACCTGGCGAGAGAAACTGAGTTTTTTGTCAAGTATGACACCCAGGTACTTGGCGCTGGGACTCCACTCAACTTGGTGATCATTGATAAGGAATTTAGGTGGCAACCTTCGTCGATTTGAGAAGAAGATAGCTTCGGATTTAGAACGATTGATCTCCAATCTCCATCGAGAGTACCAACAGAGCAGTTTAGGCAGGAAGTTCCTAATATGGATCTCCGCATAAACTATACATCTGTGGGAGCTAATTAAGACAACGTCATCGGCATACATTGCTATAGTAACTCTAGGACAAGATGGTATGTCGCTACAATAGAGATTGAAGAGAGTAGGAGATAGTTTGGAGCCTTGCGGGACACCAGCGGTAATAGTTCTCGAAGAAGAGAACTCGCTTCCAACCCTGGAACGAAAGGAGCGGTTGGAAAGGAAAGAGCGGATAGTGCCGATCAGATAAGAAGGAAAATTTAACGAAGCCAGTTTGTGTATTAGACCAGCGTGCCAAACCCTGTCAAATGCCTGCTTGACATCAAGGAGCAACATGGTACCATGCTGCCCCTTGTTACGCCTTCCAGCCATGTCCTCGGTCACTCGCAAAATCTGATGACTGGTACCATGGCCTCGACGAAATCCAAACTGAGCGTTCGGCAGGATGTGCTGGTCAGCCATAAATTCCTCAAGCCGAGTCCGAATAACCTGCTCCGCCACCTTGCTTAGCTAAGAAAGGAGGCTAATGGGACGATAACTGCTAACAAGGTGGGCAGGTTTGTTGGGTTTTAAAATGGACACTACCGTCGCCACCTTCCATGCCGGCGGGAAGTAGTGGAGACGGAGCATCGCATTTATAATGTTAGTAAGCATTACCACCTGAATGGTAGCAAGCTTCTTAAGGGCCACGTTGGGGATAGTGTCTGGACCGGGACTTTTCCGGTTATTGAGGGCCTTAAGGATACCTCTGACTTCGCTGGGAGAAGTAGGAAGAATGTCACTATCAGGTTTTGGGAAAGTCATAGAGTCCACCTGACGGCTGATGGAGTTGTGCTCTACAACAAACCCAGGAAGACTGGCGTTTGGAGAGCATTGCCGCTCAAGGGAGTCTGCAAACACCTCCGCTTTATCCTTGTCCATCCTGGACGACTTTGATGCCATCATGAACAAGGTGCGGATAGCGCATACGCCTCTCTCGGATAGACCTTATGACTTTCCAGGTCCGACGAGGATGGAGTTCGGCCTCTGCTATGAACTCCTGGAACGAAGAGCTCCGGAGTTCAAGCAGGCAGGCCCGGACCTCACGGCTCAGGGCGTTGTACCGGGCCTTGATGAAGGGGTCCCGAGTACGCTGCCAAAGTTTCCTGCTACGGTTTTTCTTCCTGATGAGGGTGACAACCTCGCCAGGAAGACTATGCTGCTTGCAGATGTTAGGGTAAGCATGCGTCGACCGTTCTAAGGCTGTCAGGATGTCATTTGACAGCCTATCTACTTCACCGTCTATATCCCTTTCAGAGTTCAAAATCCTGCACCGCAAATCGGTGGTTTCCATTAAATAACGGAATTGCAACCAGTTGGTTTTCCTCTTACGAGGCTCCCACTGGCAACAATTCTCGTTAAGTGCCAGGGAGATCGGGTTGCGGTCCGAAGACAACACCTGGTGGTTAATGACCTCCGGCACCTCTGTGATGTTTTTGCAGAGGAAAATGGAAAGGATATCAGGTCGGCATGAGGGACTATCAGGGAAGTGGTTTGGCGTCTCGGTGGTTTCCACCGAGAACCGGTAGTCCAGTGACGCCCGCAGCAGGAAACCGCCGTTGGTGTTAGATTTTACACAACCCCACGCTGTGTGCTTACTGTTGAAGTCCCCAGCAATGACTGTACGACAGTTGGGATGCAGGATGGACGGGAGATTGAGTCAGGAAACTCTCTCAGTCGGTCGAACATAAGCCGAGACAATCCTAAGCGGACCACTTTCTAGGGCGAGTTCGACTCCAATCGACTCGCCCAGAAAGAGGGACGTATCGATCCTCTCTGGTGCCTGATGGAGTTCCGGATCAGAATGCCAACCCCTCCACCTGCTCCAGAAAAACGATCAGCCCGGAGGATAGAGTATCCTGGCATAGAGAATCCCATGTCCGGTTTTAGGAATGTCTACTGCAGACATCGGCTTCAGAGTCTCTCAAAAACTTATTCTCCTGTTTTAAGAAATTGTTAGTAAATAATTTCATTATTTATTCCATATGGTATTAGTCAAGCCTTAACCATTATGTTAAACCCTACACATTTTCCATTTAAAATCAATCCATTGAAATAAATTGATGGCGTGTATGTAGTTGTTGAGTTTTTGAATGATGAGATACCTAGTGTTCTCAAGTTTCACTGCATCTCTTGAATGTTGAAATTGTTAATATTTCAAATTAAGTTGTAGGAACAATTGTAAATGACAGTTACTAATTTACAATAAGTGTTGTATTGCTTTTTAAATTTGAATTCCCTTAGGTACATAATTTATTGCAGTTAATCAATCATATTGGAACAGTTACACTAATAACAAAATATATCTATTTTAGAGCTCTGATTTCAAATAGTGTTAATTAGTCATGAAATTCTCGAAAATCAAGTCACATGAAATATTCCCGTGGGCTTTAATTTTGCTGAATCAAAATATTACCAATCATATTAAAATTCATTTAAGTAAAGTTAGGCATATGATATATTATCAAAACACCAAGATGTCTTAGAAACTGTAAAAAAGAATTCCGATTTGTATATATATCAAAGGTTAATCAAAGTTATACAATATTACATAGTACAGAGAGTATTTAGTGTACAATATCGTGTTATATATACCGCCACTTTGGTTGACTGAATCAATGCACTACAACGCCGTATAATCAAATTGAGTCATCCTTAATTAAAAATCGCTCCGTTATTTTCCTTCTTTCAAAAAAACCTTTGGTCACTGTGTTTTTCAGTCTCTTCCACAATATGATTTATTCAATCAATTTTTGAAGATAATTTTTGCAATACCCTCAAAAATTATTTCTTTTTACAGATGGCAAATTTAAATAAAGCATCCTAAGAACTCCATCTACATCCCAACGCATATGGAGAGTTACTACCACGATTTTAACATATTTTTAAAGCAAGTATGGAGCATATAGGTAAAGCAAGTAAATTGTGTCTCACTTCTTGAATGTCTATAGGAGCATAAACTTTCTTTTCAATTATGATATTATTATTATTATTATTATTACAGAAATTTAAGAAGAATACTGCTTAATAGGATACAAGGGTCCGCGATGTTGTCAGTGTGTTGTCAAAACACGCATACTGTCAAGAAAATATGGAGACACCAAAAATATATATGCACCAAAGTAGATGAAAATTTTAGCAGAACTGCAAATGATAAAGCCATTAATTATAAGTTTCAACCGAACAAAGATTGCAAATCAATATTTACGCAGAAAATTGTAAAATAGAAATTACTATTTTATGATTTGGTTTATAAGTTGTGTTGATATTATTTGAATTTGTCATCCAGACATGAGGAATCTAAATAATTTGCGATATAAAATTATCAAATATGGAAAGATTCGTATATCATTTGAGGGTGATAACCAATGTTGAAAAAGAAAATTTCAGTGTTGAAATCTGTCGCTCAGTTATTCAAGCTGAGAGAATCACCTACGAGAATTTACTGTTGATTTAAAAAGGTGAAATATTTAAACAGTTACAAAAATAGCAACTTACTGTCTGAAGGTTTAGATTACGTGCCCTGAAAGTCACTGAAATCAAATCAGTTGCAGAACTCTCGTCTACATTTATTTCAATAGCAACCAATTGTTTGTCAAAAAAAAACATTTATGTTGCTAAGATTACGTTTCCTTATGACATATGTCAGAAGTATTTAATTTAGAAAAAAAGTTGTCTTCTCCCAAGCAAAACTTGATTTGATTCTTATATTGTATTTCACCAAATTGTGGTTCAGTTATATCTTTTCTTATAATTCTATTCGTTTTAATCCACAGTGTCAGCAAATTGGCAGAGCAAAGGAATATCGTGATGATATTTCGATTTGTTATAATATTGTTGATGGTAGAACAGTTTCGAATCAATCTCATCCTTATATTTCAACCTACACTGGAAGACTATAAATGAGATTCACAAATAATTAAATATAACTTAACTTTACAAATAAAATTACTTAGTTTAACTTAAGTCGACAATTTAGTTTGGTGTTATAAAATGGTTTCGACACATTGTCGATTTTTTCAACCTCCAATTATTCAGTAGAAAGATTTACAGCTATATACAACATAATTATTTATGATATAAACATAATTATTTAGGAAACGCATTTACCGTCATAAAGTACAGATTACAATAGGAAAAATTTCTTCGCCACAATTATAAAATTATAATTATTATAAACATGCTTAATTCTCAAAATGAAAGTACCTACTTTATACACAGACAGATATGTGGAACTCCAAAGGGAACATTCCAGTCCTCAGCCTTTTTGGTAGAACTTTTGGTAATGCTGTTTTCTTCTTTATTGGGATTTTTTCTTGTACTTTTTTTGATTTCTTGGATTTTTTTTTCATATTTCCCGATATCGTGTGGCTTTGTCATAGCTCATTTCATCTTCATTTATATGATAGTAATCAGTCTGTCAATGTGTAACTAATTCCTGATGTCCAACGAATCGTCGAAATAGTTTATTTGTTTTCTATTTAAATTAAATAATTTAATTGTGTGTGTTTTAGCATAAAATATATCATTAATTATAAAAATCTTGAATACAGATGAAAATTATACGTACAATTAAATCCAATTCTTGGACCACTAGAATCTTTCCACCATTTGCCTTTTACATAGTACTTTCAGTTTTCAATCTTGATTTATTGAATTTATTCTGAAAACAAATTATGTATAAGAAAGGTATGTTTCGATATGAACTGATTAAAGTTTGGTGGTAACCAAATAAATAAATCTTTTTGTGCTACTTGATTTTATGAAAAATATTTAAATTTGTTTATGACAACGAAATTCAAATATCTGCAAAGGAATAACGAATTGTTAATGTCATAAGCCCTTTATAGAACAACTTAAGAAACATAGTTCTTAAATATTTTTACAGGTAGATCAAGTTGGAACATATTTTATAAAATTTCATAAGATTTGTGCTCACAATCATTAACATCCATATTGCTAAAAAGTAAATCCCAATCAACTAATGATAAGTGATAGTTTAATGAGTAAACCTCAGAACTCATGAAAACACTATACTCATCATTAGTCCAATTCACTCGGGGCAGGTTTCAATCTCCAGTTACTAAAAATATATCCACTGATGCACAATGATTGGAATAAAAATCAGAACCAGATGCTGGTAAACTGTTCCAATTATTCACTTTTGGCTTTTGACCTTAATGGATATAAAGACTTCCAGTACTTTCATGTCCTTTCGGTGAGCATAGGGATGCGTCATCATCAGACGATTTCGACATCACCTTTATAGGCGTGACCCACTTCGTGGAAAACTTGCGTTTTGGAGGTGTGGGGTGGCTAGTTGGGAGAAAGGATTGGTGTTAGAAGTAGGAGTATTTCCAGGATTTACCGAAGGTGTCTGCAGTTTAGCAGACAGCTTACTGCATTACATACTTTCATTCGTTGTAGTTCACCCTCTAGTTCCGATATTTTAATCTTAAGGCCTCTTGAAGCGCCGGCAGACTTTTGGGTTTTATTGAGATTTTCACTTGGCTTGTCTTTTCTCCTCAAACTACACATAGTTTATTGATTTAGTAACTGATATATATATATATATATATATATATATATATATATATATATATATATATATATATATATATTTGTCCTTCAGACACGGCGCCCAAGTCGTGCCGGTTCGAATATCCGTACCGATACGACGATCCCCGACTGAGACCGTCCCGATTCACATCCGGGACAATGCCGTAAGTTTTCTTTTGTTTTTTAAATTTTATATAAATGTCCTTAGATACATACTTTATTGTCACTCATGGTTAATCATAATAAAATCTATAAATAAATAAAAATTTATTTGAGTTTGAATCCGAATATAAACGCACACTGGTAAAAAGTAATATTTTTCAAGGAAATAAATAATATACATTAGGGCAAATTTTAATATTGATAAGATTTAGATGATTGAGATAATGTTAGAAATTGTTCAGTGTTCAAATTTATGTATATTGAATTGAATTAAAGCAAAAAGATCAATACACTAACATTTAGAAAAAAGGTTTCATAGAAAAGAAACACTTAAATTAGTTTGGCAAAATTCTGAAGACTGATATGGAATACGGTTCGTATTCTTTGACAACTCATTGACAATCTTGACAACTGATCTTTGTGTAATTTTGTTTTGTTCGGTATCCGATCCCATAATGCTCTTTGGCGAATTACGGAAAGAGGTTATTTCAATCTGCCAAAATGTGCGGAATGTGGATCGTATAAATATTACTGATGCTGACCCAGCGAACTAAATATAATAATATGCTTTCCTTAGTTAACTTAATGCTAATTAGTTTACTAGAAGCATTCTTCTAAAAAAAATCTAATTTACAGCGCAATGTAGCTTACACTATTATAAAGAATGAAAAATTTTGACACTACTTAAAACAAATAATGTTTCATCTCCTCTTGGGAAGCCAATTGTAACTGATGCGATGAGCTGGTAGGAGTGCACTAAAACTACACATATACTGTTAAAATTGTAATTTGAATTGTGCGCCTGTGGACAGTTAAGTTGTAATTTTAACACTAAATTCTTAAAAATAAATTTTTCTTGAGAAATAATAAATTCTTTTAAGCCCAGAAAGGCTTATTTACTGAGAAAAGTAATAAAGTTAACCTAAAACGTCAATACGACATTTGAAAGGTGATTTCTCGTAACATCTGGAATAAGAGTTCTTAAATTGTCAGCAAACAATCAATTGGCATTAATTGAAAAGTTAACCGGCCGAGATAATTACGTAACTTAGCGATTTGCTGTAAATACACATCTACAGTAAGAGAAGTTGTGGACTGCATAAAACCCCCCACATGTGTCATTGTGGACACAAAACGAGACTCAAAGGCAAAAACTAAGATAAATTTACTAGTTGACTCAATAAATTACGTGCACATACAAGAGAGTAGTACTGCAAAATAAATATGGGATAACTCTTGGTTGACACGCTGTGATGGGCTGCTGCATGATCTCTGTAATACTTCACTTACTGCATGTTAAAACGTAGAGAAATATGTGAGCATAATAATGTGTACCGCTCACAAGCTCAGAAACATTGGTTTCGAAGTTGACGATGAATGGCTATTTACAGTGCTACTCTCCAGTCTACTAGAATCCTATCAACCAATGATTATTGCTATTGAAAGCTCCGGCATGAAGATAACTTCAGTTTCTGTGAAATCAAAACTATCACAAGATGTTAAACAACCTGAAAGTGACTCAACAGTATTGTCGGTCATCAAGAAAACAACCAACAACCAAGTAAGGATTCAAGGTGCTACACTTGTAACAAGTAAGGTCATAAAAGTCCTCAAATGCAAATCCAGGACCAAGAATGTTCAACAAAAAGCAAGTAGTTCATCATATGCTGTTGTGTTTGAGGCAACATCCAGCCAAAATGACCCTTGGCAAGTGGCTTCCGGTGCATCGTCACACATGACAACACGTAAGAACATGCTTGAAAATATGACTCTGTCATACATAAAATCAGAGTCGCAGACAACAAAGTATAATCTGTGCAATGCTCAGTATAAGTGAGGTTGGACCATTATGACGATGAAGGTCAAAACAAAAAGGTGCTTTTTCCAAAAGTATTATGTGTTCCTAAACTGGCAACAGATTTATTGTCTCTAAGTCAGATTATTTGCGGTGGTCGCCAAGTAAAACTTGATGGAACAGGCTGTGTTATGTGAGGGTCGACTGGAATAGTATTAGGACTAGCATTAGTCTTTTCAAATCTGTTTAAAATTTGTTCCACATAAATACTAAAACTTTCTATTTGCATTCCCAAAAAATTACTTGGGGTTTCCATTATTTTAATTCCAATATGTGTTTTTCAGTTTTTTTTTAAATTAATTTAGTTCTGATTCATCAATTGAGAATAACAGGCCATCATCAACATAGGCACAACTAGCATTTCTTCTTACTGAAATCAAATTTACTTGAAAGAAGGCAACTTTTTTTTAATTACATATTTCGAATATGGTTTAATTGGACATTGGATGTTTTGTTTATATTGTAACGTCTGGCATATGTCACAAGGAAACGTAATCTTAGCAACATAAATGTTATTTTCTTTTATTTGATAAACAAACTTCTTTCGTTGCTACTGAAACTTGAAAGTTCGTGATTTCCGTGATTTTTCAGGACTCGTAATCGAAACCTTCAAACAAAAAGTTGCCATTATTGTAATTGTTTAAATATTTCACTCTTTTAAATCAACAGTAAATTATCGTGGTTGATTCTTTCAGCTTGAATTAGTGAGCGACAATTTTTCTCTTTCACTTTTGGTTGGGTTATCACTCTCCCACAACACTAAGATACCAATGTTTCCATATTTGCTAATTTTATGAAGAAAATTATTTAGATTCCTCATGTTTGGATGACAAGTTCAAATAATGTCAACACAACTTTTAAACCAAATCATGAAATATTGATTTCTATTCTACAATTTTCTGCGTAAAGATTTGCAATCTTTTTACAGTAGAAATTTATAAGTAATAGCATTTTTTGTTGGTTTGTTACATATATATTTTTAGTGTCTCCACGTTTTCTTGAGTGTTCCTAACGAGTACGCACGTTTTGACAACTCTCTGACAACTTAGTCAACTAATGTTGGAATATTTTCGTTCTGGTTAATTGCTGACCTTATAATCGCGATACCGATTATAAAAAGAGGTTATTTTATACGACAAAGCATCGCAGAGCCTGGGATCCTATTAACCAGTATTTTTCTAAATATCTACTTTATAGTGCAACAAGGGCAACATAATTAAAAGGAACGCTTACACTATTATAGACATTCAAGAAGTGAGACACGATTACTTGTTTTACTTATATGTTCCATACTTGCTTTAAAAATGTGTTAAAATCGTGGTAGTAACTCTCCATATGCGTTGAATTGTAAATGGAGTTCTTAGGATGCTTTATTTAAATTTGCAATTTGTAAAAAGAAATAATTTTTGAGGGTATTAGAGAGTTTGATGAATAACCCGAAAAGTTTTAACATTGACAGAATTTGGAAGGGCGTGACAACTAAGTTGACTTATTAATTACTAGTCAGTTAACAGAGAAATGGAAAGATTAAATATTTCTACTCATAATTTCTTCTTCAACAATAACGCATACTTTAAGCTGGAATTTATATGCTAAATTATTGTCCATCCCATTTAAAAATTGTTCTGCAATCAGTGCTTTTTAATAATATCTGTATTCTTGAACCTCTGTGTTTGAACTCTTTCAGCACCAGAATATTCACCAGCTTTTCTTTTACATTTACGCAAATTCATTTTAGTTTGAGCCAAACCAACTTTTCTAGATAAACTACCGCCTAATCTATTACACATTTCTAAATTTCAAACATATTACATTAAAACCTTTTACCTAAAGTGTAACTTTCAAAAATAGTGTTGATTTATTTTTTTTTAAAAAACTAATCACTTTATATTACAATCGTTATGATTATCTACAGTAGAAAACTTACTTGACAACTCCAGCCCAGTTAGTTAAGCAAACAATAAATCATGGCAGATTCTATCAAATGCCTTTTAAAAGTCTGTATAAACAACATCAACCTGTAAATGATAACTGTCGAATTGTTATAAATAAGAAGGTTGGTCGCAGAAGATTTACATTTGCAAAATCCGTGTTGACTCTCATTTATAATATTTTGGAACTATAGCATAATTATTTTGGAAATGAATTTTTTTGGACAATTATGTAATACAAAACATTTTTCATACAGGCCTAAATTTGTTACAAGTAAACTATCTCCATTCTTTAAGGTAGGTATAATAAATGAATTTTTCTGTGCATTAGGAAATAAAGCACAATTTAAAAACAAGTTAAATTTCATGGTTAGAGGCTTTGTTAATTATAATCCACAATTCATTCAATACTGTAGAAGGAATATCATAAGGACCTCTATTACTAGATAAATCTGACTTCTGAGTTCATTAAAAACATCATTCTGGAAAAAATTATTATTATTTTTTGAATATAAACAAAAATATTTTCATGACAAAACGATATTGTTTAAATTTGTGTTTGCATTGAAAGCTAAAAAATGAAACAAACAGCTCACGTGTAAAGAGTAAATACTTATTTCTTTTGTAGTTTTCGTCTTTTCAACGACGAAATTGTAAGTTACCAAATAATTGTTCAAGTTCAGTTTTGAAATCAAATTACATTTTGTACATATTCAGGTTCCAACAGCAATGAAGGCGATATGTTTATTAATCAAAAGTAAAACATACTTTTGTTGTCTGAAGAATATGCAATGCTTTAATACAATTCAATATACATAAATTTGAACACTAAGGAAATTGGGTACCTCTGGAAACGTCGGTTTTATTGAGTTTTTCACTTAGTTTGTCTCTTTTCCGGACACTACACATAGTTTATTGATTTAGTAACCGATGTTACCAGCCAAATTAACAACCCTTCTCTTTTGAATTTGGTAACTATTATAACTAAATTCAAACAGAAGAATGACAAACAACTCACACCAAAATTATTACTATCAACAATATTCCCTGGTTGCTAACCACACTTTGAACAATTGACAAAAGTTGCTAACAATAAAAGACTTTTCTGTCGTTACCAATGGCAGCGGTAACGATCGTCATTTATCCAAGTTTGGGTAGCAACTACTGAAATCTGTCCTTCTTTTGTCTGAATTTAGTTAGTTACTAAATTCAGACAAATAAAAAAAATTGTTTACTTGGTTGGTAACCTTGGTTACCAATTCAAGAAACAACTGAATTAAGTTTTGGTTTTCGTACTATAAACAATTTAATAACTGAATTAGCGGTCATGAAATGCGAAAACAGCAAGCGTGCCTGCAAGAAGTTCGAGTGCTTCAGAGTCCTATTGGGACCACACGGCAATTCGCCAGTTCCATTTCAGAATAAGTTCCTATTAAGAGACAAAAACGGTGAAATAAGAAAATGAAGAGGCGGCTCAAATCCAGGTTCGATTGTCAGAAAGACACAGCTAATTATTGTAAAGCCCCAGTTTTGATCGGCTGGATTAGAGTACATTAGAGTACCAATTAATTCTCTGTATCGTGTGGAGTCTTTGAACATTTTTAAATCTCTGTTAACTTTCTAAAATATATTTTTTTTGTTTAAGTGTTACTCTTTTCTTACTTTGGTTAATTTCTATTCCAAAAAAAACCTAGCATTCTTTGATCTTCAATTTCTCAGCTAATTCTCTCTTACTTTCATTACCAGTTCGTTTTTCAGCAGTTCTTTTGTACTCCTTAAATTTTTCAAGAAATTCTCCTTTTGACATGAGAAAATACACCTTGCACCATCCACTATTATCGTCTATAAATGTTCGAAGATATCTTGATCCACCTCTGGTTCTAACTCGCTTTGGTCCGCAGATGTCTGAATGAACAATATTCAGTAACTGCTTACTTCTTAATTCTCTGGCAGTAAAGGGTGTCCTTGCATATTTACCTCATTGATATATGCCACACCACGTGGGTAATTTATCGTTATCCAATTTTATTTATACTTAATCAAATAATATAAAATATATAAAATATATAAAATAATTGTTTCAAAAGTGCCATACATCTTTGGAAATCTCGCATTCTTTGATACTCTTGAGGTCCGATGGGCTTATGCATAGGATTATGTCCGCATTTATCTTTTTATCTTATTTACATCCACGTTTTAAGCGCTGATTCACTTTTTTTGTCACCCTGACATCTAACTGACTTTGATACTTCATTAACGAAATTCCAGGTATCGATTTTGGTAAGTAACGCCTCTACCTGAATCCGCCTCGTGTCGAAATTTTCTTTGGATAGAAGTTCAATTCTTGTACCACAGATCGCCATCTCGAGTCCCATGTTTCGATAGTATGGACCTACCTTATAACTCATCCTACATCTGAGAATTAAGCTTGTTTATTCTAATTATAATTTTAGAATAGTGCCGAAGTAATTCTTCCTTGAAATTTAATCTGTACTGTAATCAGTAAATGTGTTTCCTAAAAAATTATGTCGCATATATCTTTTAAGTACTTCTTTCCACTAACTAATTGGAGGTTAAAATTAATTAAATTAACCACAAAACTTAAACAAAATAGTTTCATTTGGAAAGTTATATTATATTTAAATATTTGAGAACCACATTTATAGTCATTTAGTGTAAGTTGAAATATAAGGATGAAATTGATTCGGAACAGTTCTACCATTAAAGTTATTATAACTCATCTCGACATTTCTTTGCTCTGTCAATTTGTTGACACTGTGGATTCAAACGAATAGAATTATAACAAAAAATATAACTGAACCACAATTTGATGTAATATTAATACAATATAAGATCAAATCAAATTTACTTGAAAGAAGACAACGTGATTCCAAACCACATATTTCGAATTAGGTTTAATTGAATTAACCATAACTCTTGCCTATAATTGTACAGGCTGACATACATCATAAGGTGACGTAATCTTAGCAACATAAATGTTATTTTCTCTTATTTGACCAACAATCTTCCTTCGTTGCTACTGAAACATGAAAGATTGCAAAATATCACTCAATACAACACTCACTCCAAAATGTTCGTTTAATTTTGTAAGTACTAATTAATTAAAATTTTATTTATGTGTATATACATCAGGCAAGTTACTTGTTTTCAATTTCATCCCCCACGTCTCTTAGTAGCAAAATATATTTCTGCATTTAAGTATAAAGTTAATGAAAACAATTTCTATTCACATGTTAATTATCTGTCAGATTCACAGACAGTATTCCTTTGATGGAAAATAAATGTCGTCGAGACATCTACAACTGATTTGATTTCAGTGACTCGTAATCGGAACCTTCGGACAGTAGGTTCCTATTATTGTAACTGTTTAAATATGTCACCTTTTTAAATCAAAAAATAATTCACGTAGTTGATTCTTTAAGCAAGAATTAGTGAGCGGCAAATTTCAACTAGGTACTGAATTTCTCTCTTTCACGTTTGGTTGGATTATCACCCTCAAACAACACTAAGATACCAATCTTTCTAATTTTGCTAATTTTATGTCAAAATTTATTTAGATTCCTCATGTCTAGATGACAAGTTCAAATAATGACAACACAATTTATAAACAAAATCAAAACACAATTTTCTGTGTAAAAATTTGCAATCTTTGTTGAGTTGAAATTTATAATTAATAGCTCATTTGTAATTTTGATGAAATTTTCATCTACTTTAGTGCATATATATTTTAAGTGTCTCCACGTTTTCTTGAGAGCTCGTAACCGCATACGCAGGATTTGACAACTTGCTGACAAATTAGACTACTTGGGCATGTTGGGGTATTTTCATTCTAATTAGTTGCTAATCTTATAATCGCGATTATAGGAACCTGGGATCGTTTTAAGTAGTATTTTTCTAAAAAAACTACTTTACCGTGCAATAAGGTATAACATAACTGAAAAGAAAGATAAACATTCAAGAGGTGACACACAATTTACTTGGTTTATCTATATGCTATATGCAGAATCTTAACATCTACTACATGTCTGATCGGTATTCTAAATAAATGATTTTCCAAGTAAATTGCGTCTCAATTCTTGACTCTGTTATAGCGTAAGCTTTATTTTCAAGAATAAGATATTTTTTCGCATTGTAAATTAAATTATATCAGCAGAATGCTACGCAGTTAACTGTGACAGGAAAATAGTTCCTCGTTTATTATTATAGGATCCTGTGTTCAGAATATCTCGACAATTTAGAAGAACAACTTTGTGTACTTGGTAAGGCCATTATAAAATCGTCCAACAAGCAAAATCTCCAACATCAGTTGACAGTTAGTTGTCTAAACACACGTACAGAACCAGAGTTCTCAAAAACTTATTCTCTCGTTTTAAGAAATTGTTAATAAATAATTTAATTATTTACTCCAAATAGTATTATTCAAGTCTTAACCGTTAATTTAAACCACACACATTTTCCATTTAAATTTGATCCACTGATGTTAATCATCAAATTTGACTTTCCTTAGAAATTATGTGTTATTCCTTATGAATTACATCTGAAATAAATTAATGGCGCGTATGTTGTTGTTGATTTTTTGAATGGTGAGACACCTACTGTTCTAAAGTTTCACAGCATCTCTTGAATGTTGAAATTGTTAATATTTTAAATTAAGTTTTGGGAACAGTTGTAAATTACAGATGCTAGGTTACAAGTGTTCTATTGTTTTTTTAAATTTGGATTCCCTTAGATACAGAATTTATTGCAGTTAATCAAGGCGGAATATTGTAACAATTACATTAATAACGAAATATATCTATTTCAGAGCTCTGATTTCAAATGGTGTTAATTAATCATGAAATTCTCGGAAATCAAGCCACATGAAAATTTCCCGTGGGCTTTTATTTTGCTGTATCAAAATATTACCAATTATATTTAAAGTTCACTTAAATAAAGTTAGGAGATAACAAAACACCAAAATGTCTTAGAAACTGTAAAAAAAAAATCCCGATTTGTATATATATCAAAAGTTAACCAAAGTTATACAATATTACAGAGTACAGAGAGTATTTAGTGTAAAATATCGTGTTATATATACCGCCCCTTTGGTTGACTGAATCAACGCACTACAACGCCGTATAATCAAATTGAGACATCCCTAATTAAAAATCGCTCCGTTATTTTCCTACTTTCAAAAAAATCTTTGGTCACTGTGTTTTTCATTCTCTTCTACAATATGATTTATTCAATCAATTTTTGAAGATAATTTTTGCAATACCCTCAAAAATTATTTCATTTTACAGAATGCAAATTTAAATAAAGTATCTAAGAACTCCATCTACATCCCAACGCATATGAAGAGTTACTACCACGATTTTAACATATTTTTGAAGCAAGTATGGAGCATACAGGTAAAGCAAGTAAATTGTGTCTCACTTCTTGAATGTCTATAAGAGCATATACTTTCATTTCAATTATGATATACCTTATTACAGATATTTTAGAAGAATACTGCTTAATAGGATACAAGGCTCCGCGATGTTTGATTGTATATAATTACTTCTTTCCATGATCGGTATCGCGATTATATGATAACCGAATAAGCAGAACGAAAATACTACAACTTTAGTTCTCGATGATGTTGTCAGTGTTTTGTCAAAACATGCCTACTCCCAAGAAAATATGGAAACACTAAAAATATATATGCACTAAAGTAGATGAAAGATTTAACAAAACTGCAACAGATAAATCTATTAATTATAAATTTCAACCCAACAAAGATTTCAAATCTTTATTTCCCCAGAAAATTGTGAAATAGAAATCACTATTTCATGATTTGGTTTATAAATTGTGTTAACATTATTTGAACTTGTCATCCAGACATGAAGAATCTAAATAATTTACGACATAAAATTATCAAATATGGAAAGATTGGTATATTAGTGTTGTTTGAGGGTGATAATTAAAGGTGAAGGAGAAAAATTCAGTGCATAGTTGAAATCTGTCGCTCACTTATTCAAGCTGAAAGAATCAACTACGTGAATTTACTGTTGATTTAAAAAGGTGAAATATTTAAACAGTTACAAAAATAGCAACTTACCGTCTGAAGGTTTAGATTACGAGCCCTGCAAGTCACTGAAATCAAATCAGTTGCAGATCTCTCGTCGACATTTATTTTCGACAGGTAATTAATATGTGAAACGAAATTGTTTTTGTTAACTTTGTTAATTTTATATTTCCATTAGAATAGATTGCTGCTAAGAGAAGTTTCAACTACTATAAGGTGAGGAATAGAATTGAAAACAAATAAAAATTTTAATTAATTTGTAATTAAAAAATAAAACGAGTGAGTGTGTGATTGAGTGACATTTTGCAAACAAGTATCAATAGCAACGAATTGTTTGTCAAAAAATAAAATAACATGTCAAATTACGTTTCTTTATGGCATATGTCAGAACTATGTAGTAATTTATAAAAAAGTTGTCTTCTCTCAAGCATATTTGATTTGATTCTTACATTGTATTAATATAACACCCAATTGTGGTTCAGTTATATCTTTTCTTATAATTCGTTTTAATCCACTGTCTCAGCAAATTGACAGAGCAAAGGAATATCCTGATGATTTTTCAATTTGTTATATTTTTGATGGTAGAACTGTTTCGAATCAATCTCATCCTTGTATTTCAACCTTCAGTGGATGACCATTAATGAGATTCCCAAATATTTAAATATAACATAACTTTACAAATAAAACTACTTTGTTTAACTTATGTCGATATTTTAATATTAGTTTGGTGTTATAAAGTGGTTTCGACACATTGCCGATTTATTGAACATCCAATTATTCAGTGGAAATATATACAGATATACACAATATAATTATTTATGAATCACATTTTCCGTCATAAATTACAGATTAAAATATAAGTAAAAACTACTACGGCACAATTCTAATATTATAATTACTATAAACATGCTTAATTCTCAGATGTTATTTGAGTTGAAAGTACCTTCTTTATACACAGACAGATATGTGGAACTCCAATGGGAACATTCTTGTCCTCAGCCTTTTTGATAGAACTTTTGAAGACGGTTTCTTGGTATTCTGTTTTCTCCTTTATTGTGACTTTTTCTTGACCTTTTTTCGGATTTCTTGAATATTTTTTCATATTTCATAGCCTCAGAGAAAATAGCATGCCCTCAACCTCCGGAGATCTATCTTTCAACACTCTAATCCGGAGATTGCATGCTTGCATGATATCCAACCCTGTGAATCCGACAGATACAAGAGACCTTGTCTCTTGGCTGTCTAGACCTCTGCGTCTCTTTTGAACATCTTTTCTTTACTATGTAGCGATTGTTACGTACCTCTTTAGTTTTCCCTTCTATTTTCCTAAACCATTATGGTTAACTACTCTTAGGTCATGATCTTCGGATCATTGCCCGGAGAGGGGTTTTTAGTCGGTAAAGTCCGGCACTACGTCTTGTAGATTTCCCCCTCTTTGCTCCAATAATCATAATTTATTCTGAAAACAAATCAATGTGTCATTTTATGGAGCCTTATTCTGTGTTTAGTTGGGAATTCCTGTAAATATAAATAATGAATTTAGCCAAAACTATTCCCTAATAATAACAGTTTGGTAAGATCGGTTTCATTTCTAGCACTACTGTACATAAGTATTTCTGCTAATTACAATTCTCAATGAGGAAGAACCTCATTAATAAAGAGAGAATATTTAACTATTAATTTTGAATTGAAGCGTAGGAGCAACTTCAGAAAGATGTGTTTCTTATGAAATAAAAGTCTGAACTGATTAGAGTTTTGTTGTAAACAAATAAAGAAAACTTTTTGGGCTACTTGATTTTATGAAAAATATTGTAATATGTTTATATACAACGAAATTCAAATGTCTACAAGTGAATAATGCATAGAAATTCAAACAAAATGGTCCTGTGGCATGGACAACTAGAGTACCTACATTATAAAGGCGTACAGGATTTGTACAGAAAGCGACTGGTACACGGTAATAAATTGGATAATGATAAATTACTCATGTGGTGTGACAATGTCAACGAGGTAAGCAAGCAAGGAAACTCTTTACTGATAGAGAAGGAAGAAGTAAGCAGTTACTGAATATTGTTCATTCAGATATCTGCGGACCAATGCGAGTCAGATTCAGCGGTGGATCAAGATATCTTCTTACATTAATAGACGAATATAATAGGTGGTGCCAGGGTTTTTCCTTAAGTCAAAGAGAGAAGTTTTTGAAAAATTTAAGGTGTACAAAAGAACTGTCGAAAATCAAACTGGTAATAAAATTAAGAGAGAATTAGCTGAGAAATTGAAGATCAAAGATTGCTAGGTTTTTCTTTAGAATAGAAATTAACCAAAGTAAGAAAGGAGTAACTCTTAAACAAAAAAAATATATTTCCGAGAAATTCAGAATGGTAGATTGCAATCCAATTAAAACACTGTATGACTGCCACTCAAAATTTAACAGAGATTTAAAACCATTCAAAGACCCCACACGATACAGAGAATTAATTGGTACTCTAATGTACTCTAAGGTAACCGATCAAAACTGAGGCTTTACAATAATTAGCTGTGTCGTTGAATGTGGTACCGCTTTCCTTTCTGCCAATAGAACCTGGATTTGGGCCTCCTTTTCCTTTTCTTATTTCTCGGCTCTTGTCTTTTAATAGGAACTTTAATAGGGTCACTAAATAAAAACGAAAATATCACTACCAACACTTTTCCGTAGTTGCTACCGAAACTTGGTTAAATGACGATCGTTACCTCTGCCATTGATAACAACAGAAAAGTTTCTTATTGTTAGCGACTTTTGTCAATTGTTCAAAGTGTGGGTAGCAACAAGGGAATATTGTTGAAAATTACAATTTTTTTTTGAGTTGTTCGTCCTTCTTTTGTCTGAATTTAGTTATAAAAGTTACCATAATCAAAAGAGAAGAGTTGTTAATTTGGCTTGTAACCTCGGTTACTAAACCAATAAACTATGTGTAGGGTCCGGAAAAAAGAAAGGCTAAGTGAAAAACTCAATAAACCCCAAAAGTCTGCTGACGTTTCCAGAGGTACCCGATTTCCTTAGGAATAAAATTTTGGAACTAGAAGGTGAGATACAGAGAGTGAGTACCCTTACTCCTAACGCTAATCCCAAATCTTTGTCCCAACTAGCCACCCCTACTCCTGCAAAGTCTCCCAGCTCCAAAACTCAGAAAACATCTTGGAACTCGGTCACCCCCAAGGAGGTGATGTCGAAATTGTGTAACTACGACGCACCCCACCATTTATGGTTCAGTGTTGAAATTTATGTATATTGAATTGTATTAAAGTATTTTAGACCAAGTGCCCTAAGAATTAGAAGAGCCTTCTCATAGAAAATAAACTCCTTGTTATTAAAGTAATTATTTAACGTTTCTAATTGAATGGAATTATTTGGTAGCGCTAATGGCTAGACGTCTCAGTCTCAGTTTCGGCTCGTATTTTTTGACAACTCACTGACAATCTTGACAACTGATCTTTGTGTAATTTTGTTTTGATTGGTGTCCGATCCTATAATGCTCTTTGGCGAATTACAGAAAGAGGATATTTCAGTCTGCCAAAATGTGCGGAAAATGGGATCACATAAATATTAATCAACGAGCTGACCCAGCTTACAAAATCCGATAATATGCATTCCTCAGTTAATTTAATGCTGTCTTGTTAACCAAAAGTAGTTTACCTGAAGCATTCTTCTCAATTTACAGCGCAATGTAGCTTAGGCTATTATAAAGTATGAAAAATTATAACACATCTTAAAACAAATAATGTTTCATTTCCACTTGGGAATCCAATTGTAAATGTTGTGATGACCTGTAGGAGTGTACTGAAACTACACATAAACTGTTAAAATTGTAATTTGAATTGTGCGCCTGTAGACAGTTAAGTTGTAATTTTAACACTAAATTCTTAAATATAAGTTTTTCTTCTGAAATAATAAATTCTTTTAAGAAAAATTAACAGGTTATGGAGCCAGAAAAGCCCAGGGAAGCCGAGAATGGTTTACTTACTGAGAAAAGTAATGAAGTTAACCTAAAACGTCAATACGACAATTGAAAAGTGTTTTCTCGTAACATCTGGAATAAGGGTTCTTAAATTGTCAGCAAACAATCAATTGGCATTAATTGAAAAGTTAACCGGCCGAGATAATTACGTAACATGGCGATTTGCTCTAAAAACATACCTACAGCAAGAGGTGTTGTGGAACTGCATAGACCCCACCACATGTGTCATTGTGGACACAAAACGAGACACAAAGGCAAAAACTAAGATAAATTTACTAGTTGACTCAATAAATTACGTGCACATGCAAGAGAGTAGTACTGCAAAAGAAGTATGGGATACGTTTTCATAAGTATTTGATGACTCTTTGTTGACACGCTGTGATGGGCTGCTGCGTGATCTCTATAATACTTCACTTACTGTATGTCAAAACGTAGAGAAATATGTGAGCAAAATTATGTGTACTGCTCACAAGCTCAGAAACATTGGCTGCGCAGTTGACGATGAATGGCTAGTTACATTGCTACTCTCCGGTCTACCAGAGTCCTATCAACCAATGATTATTGCTATTGAAAGCTCCGGCATGAAGATAACTTCAATTACTGTGAAATCAAAACTATCACAAGGTGTTAAACAATCTTAACAAAACAGCATTAAATTAACTGAGGAATGCATATTATCGGAATTTGTAAGCTGGGTCATCTCCTTGATTAGTATTTATATGATCCCATTTTTCGCACTGAAATATCCTCTTTCTGTAATTCGCCAAAGAGCATTATAGGATCGGACACCAAACAAAACAAAATTACACAAAGATCAGTTGTCAAGATTGTCAGTGAGTTGTCAAAAAATACGAGCCGAAACTGAGACTGAGACGACTAGCCATTAGTGCTACCAAATAATTCCATTCAATTAGAAACGTTAAATAATTACTTTAATAACAAGGAGTTTATTTTCTATGAGAAGGCTCTTCTAATTCTTAGGGTACTCGGTCTAAAATACTTTAATACAATTCAATACATATAAATTTCAACACTGAACCATAAATGGTTCACAATTTCGACATCACCTCCTTGGGAGTGACCGAGTTCCAAGAAGTTTTCTGAGTTTTGGAGCTGGGTGACTTTGCAGGGGATGCAAGGGTGGCTAGTTGGGATAAAGATTTTGGATTAGCGTTAGGAGTAGGGGTACTATCAGAGTTTACCGATAGTATCCCTAATTTAGACGACAAAGCTGTGTAAGCACTCTTTCACTCTCTGTATCTCACATTCTAGTTCCAAAATTTTATTCCTAAGGAAATCGGGTACCTCTGGAAACGTCAGCAGACTTTTGGGTTTTATTGAGTTTTTCACTTAGCTTTTCTTTTTTCCGGACCCTATACATTGTTTATTGGTTTAGTAACCGAGGTTACAAGCCAAATTAACAGCCAAATTCCGTTAATATGCATTCCTCACTTAATTTAATGCTGTCTTGTTAACCCAAAGTAGTTTACCTGAAGCATTCTTCTCAAAAAAATCTAATTTACAGCGCAATGTGGCTTACGCTATTACATAGAAAGGAAAATTATAACACAACTTAAAACAAAAAATGTTTCATCTCCTCTTGGGAATCCAATTGTAACTGATGCGATGACCTGTAGAAACTACACATAAACTGATAAAATTGTAATTTGAATTGTGCGTCTGTAGACAGTTAAGTTGTAATTTTAACACTAAATTCTTAAATATAAGGTTTTCTCCTGAAATAAAAAATTCTTTTAAGAAAAATTAACAGGTTATGGAGCCAGAAAAGCCCAGGGAAGCCGAGAATGGTTTACTTACTGAGAAAAGTAATGAAGTTAACCTAAAACGTCAATACGACAAGTGAAAAGTGTTTTCTCGTAACATCTGGAATAAGGGTTCTTAAATTGTCAGCAAACAATCAATTGGCATTAATTGAAAAGTTAACCGGCCGAGATTATTACGTAACGTGGCGATTTGCTCTAAAATCATACTGCATAGGCCCCACCACATGTGTCATTGTGGACACAAAACGAGACACAAAGGCAAAAACTAAGATAAATTTATTAGTTGACTAAATAAATTACGTGCACATACAAGAGAGTAGTACTGCAAAAGAAGTATGGGATACGTTTTCATAAGTATTTGATGACTCTTGGTTGACACGCTGTGATGGGCTGCTGCGTGATCTCTATAATACTTCACTTACTCTATGTCAAAACGTAGAGAAATATGTGAGCAAAATTATGTGTACTGCTCACAAGCTGAGAAACATTGGTTTCGCAGTTGACGATGAATGGCTAGTTACATTGCTGCTCTCCGGTCTACCAGAGTCCTCCTATCAACCTATGATTATTGCTATTGAAAGCTCCGGCATGAAGATAACTTCAATTTCTGTGAAATCAAAACTATCACAAGATGTTAAACAACCTGAAAGTGACTCAACAGTATTCTCAGTCAACAATACCAACCACAAGAAACAAAGTAAGTAAGGGTGATACACTTGTAATAAGTAAGGTCATAAAAGTCCTCAAATGCAAATCCAGGACCAAGGATCATCAATAAAAGAAGAAATGGAAGAAACAAATCAAGTTTACTTGAAAGAAGACAACTTTTTTCTAAATTACATATTTCGAATAAGGTTCAATTGGACATTGGATGTTTTGTTTATATTTTAACGTCTGGCATATGTCACAAGGAATCGTAACCTCAGCAACATAAATATTATTTTCTTTTATTTGATACACAAAATTCCTTCGTTGCTATTGAAACTTGAAAGTTCGTAAAATGTCACTCAGTCCAACACCCACTCCCAAATGTTCGTTTAGTTTTGTAAATACTAATTAATTAAAATTTTATTTATGTGTATATATATCTAGTTATCCTGTTTTCAATTTCATCCCTAACGTCGTCCGTATCACATATTCAAACTAAATTATAATAGTTGGAACTTCTCTTAGCAGCAATCTATTCTAATGGAAATATAAAGTTAACAAAGTTAACAAAAACAATTTCTTTTCACATGTTAATTATCTATCAGAATCACAGACAGTTTTTGTATGTCGACGATAGATCTGCAACTAATTTGATTTCCGTGACTTTCAGGACTAGTAATCGACATCTCCACAATAATGGCATCAAGTTGCCATTATTGTAATTGTTTAAATATTCCTAACGAGTTCCTAAGGAGTCCGCACGTTTTGACAACTCTGACAGCTAATGTGAGAGTATTTCGTTCTGCTTAATTGCTGTACTTATAATCGCGATACCGATTATGGAAAGAGGTTATTTTATACGACAAAACATCGCAAAACCTGGGATCCTACAGCAGTATTTGTGTAAAAAGCTACTTTAATGTGTGGGCAAACGCATCAAGATATTCTCCAGCTTTTCTTTTACATTTACCCAAATTCAGTTTAGCTTGAGCCGAACCAACTTTTCTAGAAAAACTACCGCCCAATCTATTACTCATTTTTAAATTTCAAACACATTACATTTATATCTTTTATCTAAAGTATAACTTGGGAATATGGTGTTGATTAATTTTTTTATAAAAACTAATCACTTTACATTACAATCGTTATGATTATTTACAGTGGAAATATTACTTGTCAAATCCAGCCCATTTAGTTTAGCAAACAATAAATCATGGCAGATTCTATCAAATGCCTTTTAAATGTAAATAAAGTAGATTTTAAAAACAAATTAAGTTTCATTGTTAGAGGCTTTGTTAATGAAAATCCACAATTCATTCAATACTGTAGAAAGAATATCATAAGGACCTCTATTATTAGATAAATAAAGACTTCTGAGTTCATTGAAAACATCAATCTGGACAAAAATATAATTACGTTTTGAATATAAACAAAAATATTAGATTTGTGTCTGCATTGAATTTTATATATTTTCTTTGATAAGATAATAATAAAACTTAAACATCTTTTTTAGCTGCTTTTTTTCAACTTTGTTAAACTTATAAATTCACATCACATAATTAGGACCTTCCTACTTTCCGCATATTTTGGCAAATTGAAATTACCTCTCTCAGTAATTCGCCTTTAGAGCATTATATTATTGGACACCAAACGAAACGAAATTACACAAAGATCAGTTGCCAAGATTGTCAATGAGCTGTCAAAAAATTTTAACCGAAACTGAGATCTGAGACAGCTAATCATTAGCGCTGTTTTTTCCCAAACCAATTTAAAATTTTCTTCTCTATGAGAAGTCTCTTCTAATTCTTAGTGTACTTGGTCTAAAATACTCTAATACAATTCAATATACATAAATTTGAATACTGAACCATAACTGGTGCATCGTGGTTAGACAATTTCGACATCACCTCCTTGGGGGTGACCGAGTTCCTGCGTTTTGGAGCTGGAAGACTTTGCAGGAGTGGGGGTGGCTGGTTGGGATAAAGATTTGGGATTAGCGTTAACAACTCTTCTCTTTCGATTATGGTAACTATTATAACTAAATGCAGGCAGAGGAAGGACGAACAACTCAAACAAAAATTGTTACTATCAACAATATTTCCTGGTGCACTTTGAACAATTGACAAAAGTCGCTAACAATAAGAGACCTTTCTGTCGTTACCAATGGCAGCGGTAACATTCGTCATTTATCCAAATTTGAGTAGCAACTACGGAAAAGTGTTTGTTAAGGAATGAAATTGCACATTGATACTTGGAACCCCTCTGTATAGATGCCCTAACGCAAGCGTCATGCTACGAAGGGTTTTTAGTTCTTAGTTTTTAGTCTTTGACGTTTCTAGCCGAGTGCACACTTTGTAATAATATAATAAACGATTAGTTTTCTTGTAACATCGACTATTATTCTCATCACACTCACACCTCAGTTTTCAAAAGTGTTTGTAGTGATATTTTTGTTTTTATTTAGTGTCCCTCTTTTGTCTGAATTTAGTTAGTTACCAAATTCAGACAAATGAAAAAATTTGTTTACTTGTCTGGTAACCTTGGTTACCAATCCAAGAAACAACTGAATTAAATTTTTGTTTTCGTACTATAAACAGTTTAATAACCGAATTAGCGATAATGAAATGCGAAAAGAGCAAGTGTGCCTGCAAAAAGTCGAGTGGTTCCGAATCCTATTGGAACCGGACGGCACATCGCCAGTTCCGTTCCACAAGAAGTTCATACTAAGAGACAAAAACCGTGAATGAAGAAAAGGAAAAGGCGGTTCAAATCCAGGTTCTATTGGCAGAAAGAAAGGTCAACCGCGCGGTAAACCCTGAGCACGACTCCATTCGAAGTTCCGAAAGAGTTAACTATCTAAAGTAAGTAACAACAGCAAAATTCGGCAAAGCGCCACACCGACATCAGACCCCCAAATGGAGTTAGAGATAACGTTCGTCCTTCTGTTTGAATTTAGTTATAAGAGTTGCCATATTCAGACAAAAGAGAAGAGTTTGGCTGGTAACCTCGGTTACTAAACCAATAAACCATGTGTAGAGTCCGCGAAAAAGATAAGCCAAGAGGTACCTGAAAACTAGACGTTAAGGTTAAAATCTCGGAACTAGAGGGTGAATTACAACGAATGAAAGTAAGTAATGCATTAAGCTGTCTGCTAAGCTACAGATACCATCGGTAAATCCTGGAAGTACTCCTACTTCTAACCCTAACACCAATCCTTCCTCCCGACCAGCCACCCCACACCTCCAAAACGCAGAAGTCTTCTACAAAGTGGGATACGCCTATGGAGGTGTTCTCGAAATCCTGACGACGCACCCCTGTGCTCACCGAAAGGACACGGAAGCACTGGAAGTATTTGTTTCCATTAAGGTCAAAATACAAAAGTTAATAATTAGAATATGCCTGCTTACAAGGCGACGTGGAATGATAATGCAAGGTACTCAGTAAAACGCTTATTGACTATTTTACAACATTGGTGGTCTGTATACAACTAACTCTGCTCTTACAACTTAACTCTGTTTCTATAACTACGCTCTTCTGTTGTTTTTATTCTCCGTTGTCATCACAACCGTTATACACGATGTCTAGATATTCTAACATAACTTGCCTCGAGTGAATTGGACCAATGATGAATAAGTATAGTGTTTGCATGAGTACTGAGGTTTACACTTTAAACTATCAATTATCATTGGTTGATTGTGTCTTATGAAATTCTATACAATATGTTCCTACTTTATCTACATGTAAAAAAATTAAAAACTAAGTTTCCTAAGTTGTTCTCTAAAGAGCTTATAACATTAACTATTCGTTATTCATTTGTAGACATTTGAATTCCGTTCCCATAAACAAATTTCAATGTTTTATTTATTAATTCGTTATTCATTTGTAGACATTTGAATTTCGTTGTCATAAACTAATTTCAATTTTGTTCATAAAATCAGGTAGACCAAAAAGTTTTCTTTACTTGTTTACCTCCAAACTTTAATCAGTTCAAACATTTCATACGAACCACATTTCTCTGAAGCTGAAGCTCCTACGCTTCAATTCAAAATTATTAGTTAAATATTCTCGCTTTTATTAATGAGTCCCTGCCTCATTGGAAATGATAATCGGAAGAAATACTTGTGTATAGTAATGCTAGAAATGAAACAGATCGTATCAAACTGTTATTTTTAGGTAATATTTTTGTCTAAATTCATTAATTTACTTATAGGAATCCCAACTAAACAAAGAATAAGAACTTTCATGTATATGACGCTCCTTAAAACAACACATTAATACCTAATTAATTTGTTTTCAGAATAAATTAAGATTGAAAACTTAAAGTACGATGCAAAAAGCAAATGGTGTAAAGATTCTAGTGGCCCAAGAATTGGATTTAAATGTAAGTATAATTTTCATCTGTATTCAAGATTTTTATAATTAATGACATATTTTATGTTAAAACACACAATTAAATTATTTAAATTAAATGAAAAACAAATAAAATTGGTATATATAATAAAATTAATATTTAATATTAATTTTATATATCTTTTTTAAAGTATTTCGACGATTCGTTGGGCACGAGGAGTTACGTTCACATGGAAAGGCTGATTACCATCATATAAATGAAGATGAAATGAGCCACAACACAACCTGACGACATCGGCAAATATTTTCTCTGAGGCTATGAAATATGAAAAAAAATCCAAGAAATCCGAAAAAAGTACAAGAAAAAATCACAATAAAGAAGAAAACATCATTACCAAGAAACCGTATTCAAAAGTTCTACCAAAAAGGCTGAGGACTGGAATGTTCCCGTTTGAGTTCCACATTTCTATCTCTGTATATAGCAAGTACTTTCATTTTATGGAAATGTTTCCATAGTGTGGATCTAGGTTTCAACTCATCTATCATCTGAGAATGAAGCTTGTTTATAGCAATTATAATTTTAGATTAGTGCCGAAGTAATTTTTCCTTAAATTTTAATCTGTACTGTAATCACTAAATGTGTTTCCTAAAAAAATATGTTGCATATAACTTTTAAGTACCTCCACTGAATAGTTGAAGGTTAAAAAAATCGACGATGGGTCGAAACCATTTGTTAACAACCAAACTTATATTAAATTAATCACATAACTTAAAGGTACACAAAGTAGTTTTATTTGGAAAGTTATATTATATATAAATATTTGGGAATCACATTTATGGTCATTTAGTGTAGGTTGAAATATAAGGATGAATTTGATTCGGAACAGTTCTACCATTTAGTATAACTCATCTCATCTCGATATTTCTTTGCTCTGTCAATTTGTTGACACTGTGGATTCAAACGAATAGAATTATACCAAAAAATATAACTGAACCACAACTTGATGTAATATTAATACAATGCAAGATCAAATCAAATTTACTTGAAAGACGATATCCCTCACCTCTCTTAGCAACAAAGTATATATCGGCATTTAAGTATAAAGTTAACAATGTTAAAAAAAGCAATTTCTATTCACATGTTAATTATCTGCAGAATCACAGACAGTATTTATTTGATTCAAAATAAATGTCGACGAGAGATCTGCAACTGATTTGATTTCAGTGACTCGTAATCGAAACCTTCAGAGAGTAGGTTGCTATTATTGTAAATGTTTAATTATTTCACCTTTTTAAATCAAAAGTTAATTCACGTAGTTGATTCTTTAAGCAAGAATTAGTGAGCGGCAAATTTCAGCTAAGTACTGAATTTTTTCTATCAAGTTTGGTTGGATTATTACCCTCAAATAACACTAAGATACCAATCTTTCCAAATTTGCTAATTTTATGTCAAAATTTAATTAGATTCCTCATCTCAAGATGACAACTTCAAATAATGTCAACACATTTTATTTACAAAATCATGAAAAAGTGATTTCCACTTTATAATTTTCTGATTTGCAATCTTTGTTCAGATGAAATTTATAATTAATAGCTGTATCATTTGTAATTTTGTTCATCTACGTTTGTGCATATATATTTTAAGTGTCTTCACATTTTCTTGAGAGCTGACAAATTGGACAACTTGGCCTTAGTTGTTGATTTATAATCGCGATTATAGGAACCTGGGATCCTATTAAGTAGTATTTTTCTAAAAAATCTTTATAAACATTCAAGAGGTGAAACACAATTAACTTTACCTACATGCTCCATACTTGCTTTAAAATAAAGTTCAAATCGTGGTGGTGAATCAAAACTTGAAGATTGTGATGCACAATATAAATTGAACTTTGCGAATGTTATTTGATGGGGTAAGAACCCTTTAGAAGATAAATAAAAGTTGCTCAAGTTTTTTGTGCTCTTCGCAATAACTAAATGAACAAGTTTAGAAGGTAAATTTACCAAAGAATAGTTTTGTACATAATCTGGGTTCATTAGCAACGAAGGCAGTTTGTTTATCAAACAAAAGAAACACATTCAATATTCATACATTCTTCCTTTCTATTTACCTGGAAGAATATCATCATCTAACACATGTCTGATCGGTATTCCAAATAAATGCCTTTCTAAGAAAATTGTGTCTCAATTCTTGACTCTGTTATAGCGTAAGCCTTATTTTCAATAATAAGATGTTTTCTCGCATTGTAAATTAAATTGTATCAGAAGAATGTTTCTCTGTTAACTGTCACAGGAGGATAGCTCCTCCATTATTATTATAGAATCCTGTGTTCAGAATATCTCGACAATTTAGAATATCATCTTTCTATATTTGGTATCGCCAATATAAAATCGACCAACAAGCAAAATGAAATAACTGAAATATCAGTTGTCAGTCAGTTGTCAAAACAAACGTACAGGTCCAGAGTTCTCTTTTTTTTATTGGGTCAAATAGGGGAAAATATACAAGACGCATTCTGTTGGATGTCGAAGGCAGTGTCGGACTAACCGACTAAAAACCCCTCTCCGGGCATCGATCCGAAGATCATGGCCTAAGAGTATAACCATATAGGTTTAGGAAAATAGAGAGAAGGAAAAAATTAAAGAGGTTTGCAGCTAACCGCCACATACTAAAGAAAAGATGTCCCAAAGGGACGCAGAGGTCTAGACAGCCAAGAGACAAGGTCTCTTGCATCTGTCAGATTCACAGGGTTGGATGTCATGCAAGCATGCAATCTCCGGATTAGAGTGTTGAAAGATAGATCTCCGGAGATTGAGGGCATGTTTGCGCCGCAGCTCCAAAAGAGAGGAAATGTTGTATTCGAAACAGTCTTGTCTGTTACGAATATAGTATGGGACACCAAGGGCCGACCTCACTAGCCACATGTAGGTCCCTTGCAGGGACCTAATGAGCCAAGAGGCGGCGGTGCCCCATATAGGAAAAGCATAAGTGAAAAGAGAGTGGACTGTCGCGTTAAAAACACGCAGCTTAACTAAAGAGGAAAGACGTTTAGAAAGGAAGAAAGATTTCAAAGCAACAAAGGCTGCTAGAGCTTTCCACTTTACTAAAGCGACCTGGCGAGAGAAACTGAGTTTCTTGTCAAGTATGACACCCAGGTACTTGGCGCTGGGACTCCACTAAACTTGGTGATCATTGATAAGGAATTTAGGTGGCAACCTTCGTCGATTTGAGAAGAAGATAGCTTCGGATTTAGAACGATTGATCTCCAATCTCCATCGAGAGTACCAACAGAGCAGTTTAGGCAGGAAGTTCCTAATATGGATCTCCGCATAAACTATACATCTGTGGGAGCTAATTAAGGCAACGTCATCGGCATACATTGCTATAGTAACTCTAGGACAAGATGGTATGTCGCTACAATAGAGATTGAAGAGAGTAGGAGATAGTTTGGAGCCTTGCGGGACACCAGCGGTAATAGTTCTCGAAGAAGAGAACTCGCTTCCAACCCTGGAACGAAAGGAGCGGTTGGAAAGGAAAGAGCGGATAGTGCCGATCAGATAAGAAGGAAAATACACAAAGCCAGTTTGTGTATTAGACCAGCGTGCCAAACCCTGTCAAATGCCTGCTTGACATCAAGGAGCAACATGGTACCATGCTGCCCCTTGTTACGCCTTCCAGCCATGTCCTCGGTCACTCGCAAAATCTGATGACCGGTACCATGGCCTCGACGAAATCCAAACTGAGCGTTCGGCAGGATGTGCTGGTCAGCCATAAGTTCCTCAAGCCGAGTCCGAATAACCTGCTCCGCCACCTTGCTTAGCGAAGAAAGGAGGCTAATGGGACGATAACTGCTAGCAAGGTGGGCAGGTTTGTTGGGTTTTAAAATGGACACTACCGTCGCCACCTTCCATGCCGACGGGAAGTAGTGGAGACGGAGCATCGCATTTATAATGTTAGTAAGCATTACCACCTGAATGGTAGCAAGCTTCTTAAGGGCCACGTTGGGGATGGTGTCTGGGCGGGGACTTTTCCGGTTATTGAGGGCTTTAAGGATACCTCTGACTTCACTGGGAGAAGTAGGAAGAATGTCACTATCAGGTTTTGGGAAAGTCATAGAGTCCACCTGACGGCTGATGGAGTTGTGCTCTACAACAAACCCAGGAAGACTGGCGTTTGGAGAGCATTGCCGCTCAAGGGAGTCTGCAAACACCTCCGCTTTATCCTTGTCCAGGACGACTTTGATGCCATCATGAACAAGGTGCGGATAGCGCATACGCCTCCCTCGGATAGACCTTATGACTTTCCAGGTCCGACGAGGATGGAGTTCGGCCTCTGCTATGAACTCCTGGAACGAGGAGCTCCGGAGTTCAAGCGGGCAGGCCCGGACCTCACGGCTCAGGGCGTTGTACCGGACCTTGATGAAGGGGTCCCGAGTACGCTGCCAAAATTTCCTGCTACGGTTTTTCTTCCTGATGAGGGTGACAACCTCGCCAGGAAGACTATGCTGCTTGCAGATGTTAGGGCAAGCATGCGTCGACCGTTCTAAGGCTGTCAGGATGTCATTTGACAGCTTATCCACTTCACCGTCTATACCCCTTTCAGAGTTCAAAATCCTGCACCGCAAATCGGTGGTTTCCATTAAATAACGGAATTGCAACCAGTTGGTTTTCCTCTTACGAGGCTCCCACTGGCAACAATTCTCGTTAAGTGCCAGGGAGACCGGGTTGTTGTCCGAAGACAACACCTGGTGGTTAATGACCTCCGGCACCTCTGTGATGTTTTTGCAGAGGAAAATGGAAAGGATATCAGGTCGGCATGGGGGACCATCAGGGAAGTGGTTTGGCGTCTCGGTGGTTTCCACCGAGAACCGGTAGTCCAGTGACGCCCGCAGCAGGAAACCGCCGTTGGTGTTAGATTTTACACAAACCCACGCTGTGTGCTTACTGTTGAAGTCCCCAGCAATGACTGTACGACAGTTGGGATGCAGGATGGACGGGAAATTGAGTCAGGAAACTCTCTCAGTCGGTCGAACATAAGCCGAGACAATCCTAAGCGGACGACTTTCTAGGGCGAGTTCGACTCCAATCGACTCGCCCAGAAAGAGGGACGTATCGATCCTCTGGTGCCTGATGGAGTTCCGGATCAGAATGCCAACCCCTCCACCTGCTCCAGAAAAACGATCAGCCCGGAGGATAGAGTATCCTAGGATAAAGAATCCCATGTCCGGTTTTAGGAATGTCTCCTGCAGACAAACGACATCGGCTTCAGAGCCTCTCAAAAACTTATTCTCCTGTTTTAAGAAATTGTTAGTAAATAATTTCATTATTTATTCCATATGGTATTAGTCAAGCCTTAACCATTATGTTAAACCCTACACATTTTCCATTTAAAATCAATCCATTGATGTTAATCATCAAATTTGACTCTTTTAAGAAATTATGTGTTATGAATTACATCTGAAATAAATTGATGGCGTGTATGTAGTTGTTGAGTTTTTGAATGATGAGATACCTAGTGTTCTCAAGTTTCACTGCATCTCTTGAATGTTGAAATTGTTAATATTTCAAATTAAGTTGTAGGAACAATTGTAAATAACAGTTACTAATTTACAATAAGTGTTGTATTGTTTTTTAAATTTGAATTCCCTTAGGTACATAATTTATTGCAGTTAATCAATCATATTGGAACAGTTACACTAATAACAAAATATTTCTATTTTAGAGCTCTGATTTCAAATAGTGTTAATTAGTCATGAAATTCTCGAAAATCAAGTCACATGAAAAATTCCCGTGGGCTTTAATTTTGCTGAATCAAAATATTACCAATCATATTAAAATTCATTTAAGTAAAGTTAGGCATATGATACATTATCAAAACACCAAGATGTCTTAGAAACTGTAAAAAAGAATTCCGATTTGTATATATATCAAAGGTTAATCAAAGTTATACAATATTACATAGTACAGAGAGTATTTAGTGTACAATATCGTGTTATATATACCGCCCCTTTGGTTGACTGAATCAATGCACTACAACGCCGTATAATCAAATTGAGTCATCCTTAATTAAAAACCGCTCCGTTATTTTCCTTTTTTCAAAAAAACCTTTGGTCACTGTGTTTTTCAGTCTCTTCCACAATATGATTTATTCAATCAATTTTTGAAGATAATTTTTGCAATACCCTCAAAAATTATTTCTTTTTACAGATGGCAAATTTAAATAAAGCATCCTAAGAACTCCATCTACATCCCAACGCATATGGAGAGTTACTACCACGATTTTAACATATTTTTAAAGCAAGTATGGAGCATATAGGTAAAGCAAGTAAATTGTGTCTCACTTCTTGAATGTCTATAGGAGCATAAACTTTCTTTTCAATTATGATATTATTATTATTATTATTACAGAAATTTTAGAAGAATACTGCTTAATAGGACACAAGGGTCCGTGATGTTTGGTAGTATAAAATACCTTCATTCTATGATCAGTATCGCGAATAAGCAGAACGAAAATACTCCATCTTTAGTTCTCGATGTTGTCAGTGTGTTGTCAAAACACGCATACTGTCAAGAAAATATGGAGACACCAAAAATATATATGCACCAAAGTAGATGAAAATTTTAGCAGAACTGCAAATGATAAAGCCATTAATTATAAGTTTCAACCGAACAAAGATTGCAAATCAATATTTACGCAGAAAATTGTAAAATAGAAATTACTATTTTATGATTTGGTTTATAAGTTGTGTTGATATTATTTGAACTTGTCATCCAGACATGAGGAATCTAAATAATTTGCGATATAAAATTATCAAATATGGAAAGATTAGTATATCATTTGAGGGTGATAACCAATGTTGAAAAAGAAAATTTCAGTGTTGAAATATGTCGCTCAGTTATTCAAGCTGAGAGAATCACCTACGTGAATTTACTATTGATTTAAAAAGGTGAAATATTTAAACATTTACAAAAATAGCAACTTACTGTCTGAAGGTTTAGATTACGTGTCCTGAAAGTCACTGAAATCAAATCAGTTGCAGATCCCTCGTCTACATTTATTTCAATAGCAACCAATTGTTTGTCAAAAAAAAAACATTTATGTTGCTAAGATTACGTTTCCTTATGACATATGTCAGAAGTATTTAATTTAGAAAAAAAGTTGTCTTCTCCCAAGCAAAACTTGATTTGATTCTTATATTGTATTTCACCAAATTGTGGTTCAGTTATATCTTTTCTTATAATTCTTTTCGTTTTAATCCACAGTGTCAGCAAATTGACAGGGCAAAGGAATATCGTGATGATTTTTCGATTTGTTATAATATTGTTGATGGTAGAACTGTTTCGAATCAATCTCATCCTTATATTTCAACCTACACTGGAAGACTATAAATGAGATTCACAAATAATTAAATATAACTTAACTTTACAAATAAAATTACTTAGTTTAACTTAAGTCGACAATTTAGTTTGGTGTTATAAAATGGTTTCGACACATTGTCGATTTTTTCAACCTCCAATTATTCAGTAGAAAGATTTACAGCTATATACAACATAATTATTTATGATATAAACATAATTAATTAGGAAACGCATTTACCGTCATAAAGTACAGATTACAATAGGAAAAATTTCTTCGCCACAATTATAAAATTATAATTATTATAAACATGCTTAATTCTCAAAATGAAAGTACCTGCTTTATACAGAGACAGATATGTGGAACTCCAAAGGGAACATTCCAGTCCTCAGCCTTTTTGGTAGATCTTTTGGTAATGCTGTTTTCTTCTTTATTGGGATTTTTTCTTGTACTTTTTTTGATTTCTTGGATTTTTTTTTTTCATATTTCCCGATATCGTGTGGCTTTGTCATAGCTCATTTCATCTTCATTTATATGATAGTAATCAGTCTGTCAATGTGTAACTAATTCCTGATGTCCAACGAATCGTCGAAAGAGTTTATTTGTTTTCTATTTAAATTAAATAATTTAATTGTGTGTTTTAGCATAAAATATATCATTAATTATAAAAATCTTGAATACAGATGAAAATAATACGTACAATTAAATCCAATTCTTGGACCACTAGAATCTTTCCACCATTTGCCTTTTACATAGTACTTTCAGATTTCAATCTTAATTTATTGAATTTATTCTGAAAACAAATTATGTATAAGAGAGGTATGTTTCGATATGAAGTGATTAAAGTTTGGTGGTAACCAAATAAAGAAATCTTTTTGTGCTACTTGATTTTATGAAAAATATTTAAATTTGTTTATGACAACGAAATTCAAATATCTGCAAAGGAATAACGAATTGTTAATGTCATAAGCCCTTTATAGAACAACTTAAGAAACATGGTTCTTAAATATTTTTACAGGTAGATCAAGTTGGAACATATTTTATAAAATTTCATAAGATTTGTGCTCACAATCATTAACATCCATATTGCTAAAAAGTAAATCCCAATCAACTAATGATAAGTGATAGTTTAATGAGTAAACCTCAGAACTCATGAAAACACTATACTCATCATTGGTCCAATTCACTCGGGGCAGGTTTCAATCTCCAGTTACTAAAAATATATCCACTGATGCACAATGATTGGAATAAAAATCAGAACCAGATGCTGGTAAACTGTTCCAATTATTCACTTTTGGCTTTTGACCTTAATGGATATAAAGACTTCCAGTACTTTCATGTCCTTTCGGTGAGCATAGGGATGCGTCATCATCAGACGATTTCGACATCACCTTTATAGGCGTGACCCACTTCGTGGAAAACTTGCGTTTTGGAGGTGTGGGGTGGCTAGTTGGGAGAAAGGATTGGTGTTAGAAGTAGGAGTATTTCCAGGATTTACCGAAGGTGTCTGCAGTTTAGCAGACAGCTTACTGCATTACATACTTTCATTCGTTGTAGTTCACCCTCTAGTTCCGATATTTTAATCTTAAGGCCTCTTGAAGCGCCGGCAGACTTTTGGGTTTTATTGAGATTTTCACTTGGCTTGTCTTTTCTCCTCAAACTACACATAGTTTATTGATTTAGTAACTGATATATATATATATATATATATATATATATATATATATATATATATTTGTCCTTCAGACACGGCGCCCAAGTCGTGCCGGTTCGAATATCCGTACCGATACGACGATCCCCGACTGAGACCGTCCCGATTCACATCCGGGACAATGCCGTAAGTTTTCTTTTGTTTTTTAAATTTTATATAAATGTCCTTAGATACATACTTTATTGTCACTCATGGTTAATCATAATAAAATCTATAAATAAATAAAAATTTATTTGAGTTTGAATCCGAATATAAACGCACACTGGTAAAAAGTAATATTTTTCAAGGAAATAAATAATATACATTAGGGCAAATTTTAATATTGATAAGATTTAGATGATTGAGATAATGTTAGAAATTGTTCAGTGTTCAAATTTATGTATATTGAATTGAATTAAAGCAAAAAGATCAATACACTAACATTTAGAAAAAAGGTTTCATAGAAAAGAAACACTTAAATTAGTTTGGCAAAATTCTGAAGACTGATATGGAATACGGTTCGTATTCTTTGACAACTCATTGACAATCTTGACAACTGATCTTTGTGTAATTTTGTTTTGTTCGGTATCCGATCCCATAATGCTCTTTGGCGAATTACGGAAAGAGGTTATTTCAATCTGCCAAAATGTGCGGAATGTGGATCGTATAAATATTACTGATGCTGACCCAGCGAACTAAATATAATAATATGCTTTCCTTAGTTAACTTAATGCTAATTAGTTTACTAGAAGCATTCTTCTAAAAAAAATCTAATTTACAGCGCAATGTAGCTTACACTATTATAAAGAATGAAAAATTTTGACACTACTTAAAACAAATAATGTTTCATCTCCTCTTGGGAAGCCAATTGTAACTGATGCGATGAGCTGGTAGGAGTGCACTAAAACTACACATATACTGTTAAAATTGTAATTTGAATTGTGCGCCTGTGGACAGTTAAGTTGTAATTTTAACACTAAATTCTTAAAAATAAATTTTTCTTGAGAAATAATAAATTCTTTTAAGCCCAGAAAGGCTTATTTACTGAGAAAAGTAATAAAGTTAACCTAAAACGTCAATACGACATTTGAAAGGTGATTTTTCGTAACATCTGGAATAAGAGTTCTTAAATTGTCAGCAAACAATCAATTGGCATTAATTGAAAAGTTAACCGGCCGAGATAATTACGTAACTTAGCGATTTGCTGTAAATACACATCTACAGTAAGTAGTATTTCAGGGATTTACCGAAGGTGTCTGCAGTTTAGTAGACAGCTTACTGCATTACATACTTTCATTCGTTGTAGTTCACCCTCTAGTTCCGATATTTTAATCTTAAGGCCTCTTGAAGCGCCGGCAGACCAGTTTTGTCCTTCAGACACGGCGCCCAAGTCGTGCCGGTTCGAATATCCGTACCGATACGACGATCCCCGACTGAGACCGTCCCGATTCACATCCGGGACAATGCAGTAAGTTTTCTTTTGTTTTTTAAATTTTATATAAATGTCCTTAGATACATACTTTATTGTCACTCATGGTTAATCATAATAAAATCTATAAATAAATAAAAATTTATCTGAGTTTGAATCCGAATATAAACGCACACTGGTAAAAAGTAATATTTTTCAAGGAAATAAATAATATGCATTAGGGCAAATTTTAATATTGATAAGATTTAGGTTAGGTTTGGGAAAAAACAGCACTAATGATTAGCCGTCTCAGGTCTCAGTTTCGGTAAATATTTTTTGACAGCTCATTGACAATCTTGGCAACTGATCTTTGTATAATTTCGTTTCGTTTGGTGTCCAATAATATAATGCTCTAAAGGCGAATTACTGAGAGAGGTTATTCCAATTTGCCAAAATATGCGGAAAGTAGGAAGGTCCTAATTATGTGATGTGAATTTATAAGTTTAACAAAATTGAAAAAAAGCAGCTAAAAAAGATGTTTAAGTTTTATTATTATCTTATCAAAGAAAATATATAAAATTTTGATATTTGTTAGGAATAGCAATGTCTAATTAACAATTCACACACTTTTGTCGATGCATATTCTTCAGACAACAAAAGTATGTTTTACTTTTGATTAATAAACATATCGCCTTCATTGCTGTTGAAACCTGAATATGTACAAAATATCATTTGATTTCAAAACTGATCTTGTACAATTATTTGGTATCTTCTTAAAATTTCGTCATTGAAAAGACAAAAACAACAAAAGATATAAGTATTTACACTTCGTTAGCTGTTTGTTTCACTTTTTTGCCTTCAATGCAGACACAAATCTAATATTTTTGTTTATATTCAAAACGTAATTATAATTTTGTCCAGATTGATGTTTTCAATGAACTCAGAAGTCTTTATTTATCTAGTAATTGAGGTCCTCATGATATTCTTTCTACAGTATTGAATGTATTGTGGATTTTCATTAACAAAGCCTCTAACAATGAAACTTAATATGTTTTTAAAATCTACTTTATTTCCTAACGTACGTAAAAAATCATTTGTTATACCTATCTTAAAGGATGGAGATAGTTTACTTGTTGTTTTCCAAGATTGTCCAAAAAAATCATTTCCAAAATAATTATGCCATAGTTCCAAACTATTATAAATGAGAGTCTACATGAATTTTGCAAATATAAATCTTCTGCGACCAACCTTCTTATTTATAAACTCTCGACAGTTGGTGCTCTTGAAAATCATTTACAGGTTGATGCTGTTTATACAGACATTTAAAAGGCATTTGAAAGAATCTGCCATGATTTATTGTTTGCTAAACTAAATGGGCTGGATTTGACAAGTAATTTTTCCACTGTAAATAATCATAACGATTGTAATGTAAAGTGATTAGTTTTTATAAAAAAATTAATCAACAACATATTCGCAAGTTATACTTTAGATAAAAGATATTAATGTAATGTGTTTGAAATTTAAAAATGAGTAATAGATTGGGCGGTAGTTTTTCTAGGAAAGTTGGTTCGGTTCAAACTACAATGGATTTGGGTAAATGTAAAAGAAAAGCTGGAGAATATCTTGATGCGTTTGCCCACACATTAAAGTAGCTTTTTACACAAATACTGCTGTAGGATCCCAGGTTTTGCGATGTTTTGTCGTATAAAATAATCTCTTTCCATAATCGGTGTCGCGATTATAAGTACAGCAATTAAGCAGAACGAAATACTCTCACATTAGCTGTCAAAATTGCCAGAGTTGTCAAAACGTGCGGACTCCTTAGGAACTCGTTAGGAATATTTAAACAATTACAATAATGGCAACTTGATGCCATTATTGTGGAGATGTCGATTACTAGTCCTGAAAGTCACGGAAATCAAATTAGTTGCAGATCTATCGTCGACATACAAAAACTGTCTGTGATTCTGATAGATAATTAACATGTGAAAAGAAATTGTTTTTGTTAACTTTGTTAACTTTATATTTCCATTAGAATAGATTGCTGCTAAGAGAAGTTCCAACTATTATAATTTAATTTGAATATGTGAAACGAGGGATGAAATTGACGTGAGGGATGAAATTAAAAACAGGATAACCAGATGTATATACATATAAATAAAATTTTAATTAATTAGTAATTACAAAACTAAACGAACATTTGGGAGTGGGTGTGGGATTGAGTGACATTTTGCGAACTTTCAAGTTTCAATTACAACGAAGGAATTTTGTTTATCAAATAAAAGAAAATAACATTTATGTTGCTAAAATTACGTTTCCTTGTGACATGTGCCAGACGTTACAATATAAACAAAACATGTCCAATTAAACCTTATTCGAAATATGTAATTTATAAAAAAGTTGTCTTCTTTCAAGTAAATTTGATTTGTTTCTTTCATAGTATTAATATTACATCAAATTGTGGTTCAGTTATATTTTTAATATATTTCTATTTGTTTTAATCGAAAGTGTCAACAAATTGACAGAGAAAAGAAATATCGAGATGATTTTTCGATTTGTTATAATAACTTTAATGACAGTGATTCATTTATTGAATGACCACGTTACAAATCACATCTGTGTGTGAAATGATATGGACAAATTGCACGTGTTGATTACCAGGAAACTTTTGCACAAACAATCAGTTCAATACGATCGTTACTATCTTTGGCTGTACAAAATAATCACAAAATCAAGTAACTAGACGTAAAGACAGCATTTTTATATGGAGAACTTGAACACACCTATTTATGACTTAACAAGAAGGGTTGGATCATGACGAAAACATGGTATGTAAATTGAACAAGTCACCATATGGGTTAAAACAATTCCCTTGCTGCTGGCATGCCAAATTCGTCTCTACACCGAAAAGAGTTTTAGTATTTATATGGAACAAATTTTAAACAGAATTGAAATGACTAATGCTGATCCTAATACTGTTCCAGTCGACCCTAACATAAAGCTACAGTAGGAAGATACTACCTCACTTCTGCTCTTCATAATAACACAGCTCGTTCCGTCAAATTTTATTTGGCTACCATCGCAAATAATCTGACTTAGGGACAATAGATTTGTTGCCAATTTAGGAACACATAATACTTTTGTAAAAAGCACCTTTTTGTTTTGACCTTCATCGTCATAATGGTCCAACCTCACTTGTTCTGAGCATTGCACAGATTATACTTTGTTGTTTGCGACTCTGATTTTATGTATGACAGGAGCCGTCATATTTTCAAGCTTGTTCTTACGTCTTGTCATGTGTGACGATGCATCGGAAGCCACTTACCATGGGTCATTTTGGCTGGATGTTGCCTCAAACGCAGCAGCATATGATGAACTACTTGCTTTTTGTTGAACATTCTTGGTTCTGGATTTGCATTTGAGGACTTTTATGACCTTACTTGTTACAAGTGTAGCACCTTGGACCCTTACTTTGTTTCTGTGGTTGTTTTTAATTTTCTTGATGACTGACAATACTGTTGAGTCACTTTCAGGTTGTTTAACATCTTGTGATAGTTTTGATTTCACAGAAACAGAAGGTATCTTCATGCCGGAGCTTTCAATAGCAATAATCATTGGTTGATAGGATTCTGGTAGACCGGAGAGTAGCACTGTAAATAGCCATTCATCGTCAACTTCGAAACCAATGTTTCTGAGCTTGTGAGCGGTACACATTATTTTACTCATATATTTCTCTACGTTTTAACATGCAGTATGTGAAGTATTACAGAGATCATGCAGCAGCCCATCACAGCGTGTCAACCAAGATTTATCCCATACTTATTTTGCAGTACTACTCTCTTGTATGTGCACGTAATTTATTGAGTCAACTAGTAAATTTATCTTAGTTTTTGCCTTTGTGTCTCGTTTTGTGTCCACAATGACACATGTGGGGGGTTTTATGCAGTCCACAACTTCTCTTGCTGTAGATGTGTTTCTATAGCAAATAACCAGGTGACGTGATTATCTCGGCCGGTTAACTTTTCAATTAATGCCAATTGATTGTTTGCTGACAATTTAAGAACCCTTATTCCAAATGTTACGAGAAATCACCTTTCAATTGTCGTATTGACGTTTTAGGTTAACTTTATTACTTTTCTCAGTAAATAAGTCTTTCTGGGCTTAAAAGAATTTATTATTTCTCAAGAAAAATTTATATTTAAGAATTTAGTGTTAAAATTACAACTTAACTGTCCACAGGCGCACAATTCAAATTACAATTTTAACAGTTTATGTGTAGTTTCAGTGCACTCCTACCTGGTCATCGCATCAGTTACAATTGGCATCCCAAGAGGAGATGAAACATTATTTGTTTTAAGTTGTGTCAAAATTGTTCATTCTTTATAGTAGTGTAAGCTACATTGCGCTGTAAATTAGATTTTTTTTAGAAGAATCCTTCAAGTAAACTAATTAGGGTTAACAAGACAGCATTAAGTTAACTAAGGAAAGCATATTATCAAATTTAGTACGCTGGGTCAGCTCCTGGAGTAATATTTATACGATACACATTCTCCACATTTTGGCAGATTGAAATAACCTCTTTCCGTAATTCGCCAAAGATCGGATCGGATACCGAACAAAATAAAATTACACAAAGATCAGTTGTCAAGATTGTCAAGGAGTTGTCAAAGAATACGAACCGTATTCCATATCAGTCTTCACAATATTGCCAAACTAATTTAAGTGTTTCTTTTCTATGAAAACTTTTTTCTAAATGTTAGTGTATTGACCTTTTTGCTTTAATTCAATTCAAAATACATAAATTTGAACACTGAACAATTTCTAACATTATCTCAGTCATCTAAATCTTATCAATATTAAAATTTGCCCTAATATATATTATTCTTTTCCTTGAAAAATATTACATTTTACCAGTGTGCGTTTATATTCGGATTCAAACTCAGATAAATAAACTATATGTAGTTTGAGGAGAAAAGACAAGCCAAGTGAAAATCTCAATAAAACCCAAAAGTCTGCCGGTGCTTCAAGAGGCCTTAAGATTAAAATATCGGAACTAGAGGGTGAACTACAACGAATGAAAGTAAGTAATGCAGTAAGCTGTCTGCTAAACTACAGACACCTTCGGTAAATCCTGGAAATACTCCTACTTCTAACACCAATCCTTTCTCCCAACTAGCCACCCCACACCTCCAAACCGCAAGTTTTCCACGAAGTGGGTCACGCCTATAAAGGTGATATCGAAATCGTCTGATGATGACGCATCCCTGTGCTCACCGAAAGGACATGAAAGTACTGGAAGTCTTTATATCCATTAAGGTCAAAAGCCAAAAGTGAATAATTGGAACAGTTTACCAGCATCTGGTTCTGATTTTTATTCCAATCATTGTGCATCAGTGGATATATTTTTAGTAACTGGAGATTGAAACCTGCCCCGAGTGAATTGGACTAATGTTGAGTATAGTGTTTTCATGAGTTCTGAGGTTTACTCATTAAACTATCACTTGTCATTAGTTGATTGGGATTTACTTTTTAGCAATATGGATGTTAATGATTGTGAGCACAAATCTTATGAAATTTTATAAAATATGTTCCAACTTGATCTACCTGTAAAAATATTTAAGAACTATGTTTCTTAAGTTGTTCTATAAAGGGCTTATGACATTAACAATTCGTTATTCCTTTGCAGATATTTGAATTTCGTTGTCATAAACAAATTTGAATATTTTTCATAAAATCAAGTAGCACAAAAAGATTTCTTTATTTGGTTACCACCAAACTTTAATCAGTTCATATCGAAACATACCTCTCTTATACATAATTTGTTTTCAGAATAAATTCAATAAATTAAGATTGAAATCTGAAAGTACGATGTAAAAGGCAAATGCTGGAAAGATTCTAGTGGCCCAAGAATTGGATTTAAATGTACGTATAATTTTCATCTGTATTCAAAATTTTTATAATTAATGATATATTTTATGCTAAAACACACACAATTAAATTATTTAATTTAAATAAAAAACAAATAAGCTATTTCGACGATTCGTTGGACATCAGGAATTGACACATTGACAGACTGATTACTATCATATAAATGAAGATGAAATGTGCTATGACAAAGCCACATATCGGGAAATATGAAAAAAAAATCCAAGAAATCAAAAAAAGTACAAGCAAAAATCCCAATAAAGAAGAAAACAGCATTACCAAAAGTTCTACCAAAAAGGCTGAGGACTGGAATGTTCCCGTTGGAGTTCCACATATCTGTCTGTGTATAAAGCAGGTACTTTCATTTTGAGAATTAAGCATGTTTATAATAATTATAATTTTATAATTGTGGCGAAGAAATTTTTCCTATTGTAATCTGTACTCTATGACGGTAAATTCCTAAATAATTATGTTGTATATATTATAAATAATTATGTTATATATAGCTGTAAATCTTTCTACTGAAAAATTGGTGGTTGAAAAAATCGACAATGTGTCGAAACCATTTTATAACATCAAACTAAATTTTCGACTTAAGTTAAACTAAGTAATTTTATTTGTAAAGTTAAGTTATATTTAATTATTTGTGAATCTCATTTATAGTCTTCCAGTGTAGGTTGAAATATAAGGATGAGATTGATTCGAAACAGTTCTACCATCAACAATATTATAACAAATCGAAAAATCATCACGATATTCCTTTGCTCTGTCAATTTGCTGACACTGTGGATTAAAACGAATAGAATTATAAGAAAAGATATAACTGTACCACAATTTGGTGAAATACAATATAAGAATCAAATCAAGTTTTGCTTGGGAGAAGACAACTTTTTTGCTAAATTACATACTTCTGACATATGTCATAAGGAAACGTAATCTTAGCAACATAAATGTTATTTTATTTTTTGACAAACAATTGAAACTTGAAATAAATGTCGACGAGAGATCTGCAACTGATTTGATTTCAGTGACTTTCAGGGCACGTAATCTAAACCTTCAGACAGTAAGTTGCTATTTTTGTAACTGTTTAAATATTTCACCTTTTTAAATCAACAGTAAATTCACGTAGGTGATTCTCTCAGCTTGAATAACTGAGCGACAGATTTCAACACTGAAATTTTCTTTTTCAACATTGGTTATCACCCTCAAATGATATACTAATCTTTCCATATTTGATAATTTTATATCGCAAATTATTTAGATTCCTCATGTCTGGATGACAAATTCAAATAATATCAACACAACTTATAAACCAAATCATAAAATAGTAATTTCTATTTTACAATTTTCTGCGTAAATATTGATTTGCAATCTTTGTTCGGTTGAAACTTATAATTAATGGCTTTATCATTTGCAGTTCTGCTAAAATTTTCATCTACTTTGGTGCATATATATTTTTGGTGTCTCCATATTTTCTTGACAGTATGCGTGTTTTGACAACACACTGACAACATCGAGAACTAAAGATGGAGTATTTTCGTTCTGCTTATTCGCGATACTGATCATAGATTGAAGGTATTTTATACTACCAAACATCGCGGACCCTTGTATCCTATTAAGCAGTATTCTTCTAAATTATCCATAATAATAATAATAATAATATCATAATTGAAATGAAAGTTTATGCTCTTATAGACATTCAAGAAGTGAGACACAATTTACTTGCTTTACCTATATGCTCCATACTTGCTTTAAAAATATGTTAAAATCGTGGTAGTAACTCTCCATATGCGTTGGGATGTACATGGAGTTCTTAGGATGCTTTATTTAAATTTGCCATCTGTAAAAAGAAATAATTATTGAGGGTATTGCAAAAATTATCTTCAATAATTGATTGAATATATCATATTGTAGAAGAGATTGAAAAACAGTGACCAAAGGCTTTTTTGAAAGAAGGAAAATAACGGAGCGATTTTTAATTAGGGATGACACAATTTGATTATACGTCGATGTAGTGCACTGATTCAGTTAACCAAAGGGGCGGTATATATAACACGATATTGTACAGTAAATACTCTCTGTACTATGTAATATTGTATAACTTTGATTAACTTTTGATATATATACAAATCGGAATTCTTTTTTACAGTTTTTAAGACATCTTGGTGTTTTGATAATATATCATATGCCTAACTTTACTTAAATGAATTTTAATATGATTGGTAATATTTTGATTCAGCAAAATTAAAGCCCACGGGAATTTTTCATATGACTTGATTTTCGAGAATTTCATGACGAATTAACACTATTTGAAATCAGAGCTCTAAAATAGATATATTTTGTTATTAGTGTAACTGTTCCAATATGATTGAATAAATGCAACAAATTATGTAGCTAAGGGAAATCAAATTTAAAAAACAATACAACACTTATTGTAAATTAGCAACTGTTATTTACAATTGTTCCTACAACTTAATTTGAAATATTAACAATTTCAACATTCAAGAGATGCTGTGAAACTTGAGAACACTAGGTATCTCATCATTCAAAAACTCAACAACTACAAACACGCCATCAATTTATTTCAGATGTAATTCATAACACATAATTTCTTAAAAGAGTCAAATTTGATGATTAACATCAATGGATTGAATTTAAATGGAAAATGTGTAGGGTTTAACATAATGGTTAAGGCTTGAGTAATACCATATGGAATAAATAATGAAATTATTTACTAACAATTTCTTAAAACAGGAGAATAAGTTTTTGAGAACTCTGGTCCTGTACGTTTGTTTTGTAACTAACTGACAACTGATATTTCAGTTATTTCATTTTGCTTGTTGGTCGATTTTATATTGGCGATACCAAATATAGAAAGATGATTCTAAATTGTCGAGATATTCTGAACACAGGATTCTATAATAATAATGGAGGAGCTATCCTTCTGTGACAGTTAACAGTGAAACATTCTTCTGATACAATTTAATTTACAATGCGAAAAAACATCTTATTATTGAAAATAAAGCTTACGCTATAACAGAGTCAAGAATTGAGACACAATTTTCTTAGAAAAGCATTTATTTGGAATACCGATCAGACATGTGTCAGATGATGATATTCTTCCAGGTAAATAGAATGGAAGAAGATCTGCCTTCGTTGCTATTGAACCCAGATTATGTACAAAACTATTTTTTGGTAAATTTACCTTCTAAACTTGTTCATTTAGTTATTGCGAAGAGCAAAATAAACTTTTATTTATCTTCTAAAGGGTTCTTATCCCATCAAATAACATTCGCAAAGTTCAATTTATATTGTGCATCACAATCTTCAAGTTTTGATTCACCACCACGATTTGAACTTTATTTTAAAGCAAGTATGGAGCATGTAGGTAAAGTAAATTGTGTTTCACCTCTTGAATGTTTATAAAGATTTTTTAGAAAAATACTAATTAATAGGATCCCAGGTTCCTAGAATCGCGATTATAAATCAGCAACTAAGGCCAAGTTGTCCAATTTGTCAGCTCTCAAGAAAACGTGGAGACACTTAAAATATATATGCACAAACGTAGATGAAAATTTCAACAAAATTACAAATGATACAGCTATTAATTATAAATTTCATCTGAACAAAGATTGCAAATCAGCAAATTGTAAAGTAGAAATCACTTTTTCATGATTTTGTTAATAAAATGTGCTGACATTATTTGAAGTTGTCATCTAGAGATGAGGAATCTAATTAAATTTTGACATAAAATTAGCAAATTTGGAAAGATTGGTATCTTAGTGTTATTTGAGGGTAATAATCCAACCAAACGTGATAGAAAAATTTCAGTACCTAGTTGAAATTTGCCGCTCACAAATTCTTACTTAAAGAATCAACTAGGTGAATTATCTTTTGATTTAAAAAGGTGAAATATTTAAACATTTACAATAATAGCAACCTACTGTCTGAAGGTTTCGATTACGAGTCACTGAAATCAAATCAGTTGCAGATCTCTCGTCGACATTTATTTTGAATCAAAGAAATACTGTCTGTGATTCTGCAGATAATTAACATGTGAGTAGAAATTGTTTTTGTTAACATTGTTAACTTTATACTTAAATGCCGATATATATTTTGTTGCTAAGAGAGGTGAGTGATGTCGTCTTTCAAGTAAATTTGATTTGATCTTACATTGTATTAATATTACATCAAGTTGTGGTTCAGTTATATTTTTTGGTATAATTCTATTCGTTTGAATCCACAGTGTCAACAAATTGACAGAGCTAAGAAATATCGAGATGAGATGAGTTATACTAAATGGTAGAACTGTTCCGAATCAAATTCATCCTTATATTTCAACCCACACTAAATGACTATAAATGTGATTCCCAAATATTTATATATAATATAACTTTCCAAATAAAACTACTTTGTGTACCTTTAAGTTATGTGGTTAATTTAATATAAGTTTGGTTGTTAATAAATGGTTTCGACCCATTGTCGATTTTTTTAACCTTCAGCTATTCAGTGGAAGTACTGAGTTATATGGAACATATTTTTTTAGGAAACACATTTAGTGATTACAGTACAGATTAAAATTTAAGGAAAAATTACTTCGGCACTAATCTAAAATTATAATTGCTATAAACAAGCTTCATTCTCAGATGATAGATGAGTTGAAACCTAGATCCACACTATGGAAACATTTCCATAAAATGAAAGTACTTGCTATATACAGAGATAGATATGTGGAACTCCAATGGAAACATTCCAGTCCTCAGCCTTTTTATTCATATTTCATAGCCTCAGAGAAAATATTTGCCGATGTCGTCAGGTTTTGTCATGGCTCATTTCATCTTCATTTATATGATGGTAATCAGCCTTTCCATGTGAACGTAACTCGTCGTGCCCAACGAATCGTCGAAATACTTTAAAAAAGATATATAAAATTAATATTAAAGATTAATTTTATTATATATACCAATTTTATTTGTTTTTCATTTAAATTATATAATTTAATTGTGTGTTTTAACATAAAATATGTCATTAATTATAAAAATCTTGAATACAGATGAAAATTATACTTACATTTAAATCCAATTCTTGGGCCACTAGAATCTTTACACCATTTGCTTTTTCATAGATCGATTTCAATCTTAATTTATTCTGAAAACAAATTAATTAGGTATTAATGTGTTGTTTTAAGGAGCGTCATATACATGAAAGTTCTTATTCTTTGTTTAGTTGGGATTCCTGTAAGTAAATTAATGAATTTAGACAAAAATATTACCTAAAAATAACAGTTTGATACGATCTGTTTCATTTCTAGCATTACTATACACAAGTATTTCTTCCGATTATCATTTCCAATGAGGCAGGGACTCATTAATAAAAGCGAGAATATTTAACTAATAATTTTGAATTGAAGCATAGGAGCAACTTCAGAGAAATGTGGTTCGTATGAAATGTTTGAACTGATTAAAGTTTGGAGGTAAACAAGTAAAGAAAACTTTTTGGTCTACCTGATTTTATGAACAAAATTGAAATTTATTTATGGGAACGGAATTCAAATGTCTACAAATGAATAACGAATAGTTAATTTTAAAAGCTCTTTAGAGAACAACTTAGGAAACTTAGTCTTAATTTTTTTACATGTAGATAAAATAGGAACATATTGTATAAAATGTCATAAGACACAATCAACCAATGATAATTGATAGTTTAAAGTGTAAACCTCAGTACTCATGCAAACACTATACTTACTCATCATTGGTCCAATTCACTCGAGGCAAGTTATGTTAGAATATCTAGACATCGTGTATAACGGTTGTGATGACAACGGAGAATAAAAACAATAGAAGAGCGTAGTATAGAAACAGAGTTAAGTTGTAAGAGCAGAGTTAGTTGTATACAGCCCACCAATGTTGTAAGATGGTCAATAAGCGTTTTACTGAGTACCTTGCATTATCATTCCACGTCGCCTTGTAAGCAGGCATGTTCTAACTATTAACTTTTGTGTTTTGACCTTAATGGAAACAACTACTTCCAGTGCTTCCATGTCCTTTCGGTGAGCACAGGGGTGCGTCGTCAGGATTTCGAGAACACCTCCATAGGCAGACAGCTTACTGCATTACTTACTTTCATTCGTTGTAATTCACCCTCTAGTTCCGAGATTTTAATCTTAACGTCTAGTTTTCGGGTACCTCTTGGCTTATCTTTTTCGTGGACTCTACACATGGTTTATTGGTTTAGTAACCGAGGTTACCAGCCAAATTAACAACTCTTCTCTTTTGTCTGAATATGGCAACTCTTATAACTAAATTCAAACAGAAGTACGAACGTTATGTCTAACTCCATTTGGGGGTCTGATGTCGGTGTGGCGCTTTGCCGAATTTTGCTGTTGTTACTTACTTTAGATAGTTAACTCTTTCGGAACTTGGAACGGAGTCGTGCTCAGGGTTTACCGGGCGGTTGACCTTTCTTTCTGCCAATAGAACCTGGATTTGAACCGCCTTTTCCTTTCCATCTTTCAAGGTTTTTGTCTCTTAGTAGGAACTTCTTGTAGAACGGAACTGGCGATGTGCCGTCCGGTTTCAATAGGATTCGGAACCACTCGACCTTTGCAGGCACACTTGCTGTTTTCCCATTTCATTATCGCTAATTCGGTTATTAAACTGTTTATAGTACGAAAACAAAAATTTAATTCAGTTGTTTCTTGAATTGGTAACCAAGGTTACCAGACAAGTAAACAAATTTTTCATTTGTCTGAATTTGGTAACTAACTAAATTCAGACAAAAAGGGACACTAAGTAAAAACAAAAATATCACTACAAACACTTTTGAAAACTGAGGTGTGAGTGTGATGTGATTAAAGCCGATGTTACAAGAACACTAAACGTTTATTATATTATTACAAAGTGTGCACTCGGCTAGAAACGTCAAAGACTAAAAACTAAGAACTAAAAACCCTGCGTAGCATGACGCTTGCGTTAGGGCATCTATACAGAGGGCTTCCAAGTATCAATGTGCAATTTCATTCCTTAACAAACTCCTTTCCGTAGTTGCCACTCAAATTTGGATAAATGACGATTGTTACCGCTGCCATTGGTAACGACAGAAAGGTCTCTTATTGTTAGCGACTTTTGTCAATTGTTCAAAGTGCAACCAGAGAATATTGTTGATAGTAACAATTTTTGTTTGAGTTGTTCGTCCTTCCTCTGTCTGAATTTAGTTATAATAGATACCATAATCGAAAGAGAAGAGTTGTTAACGCTAATCCCAAATCTTTATCCCAACCAGCCACCCCCACACCTGCAAAGTCTTCCAGCTCCAAAACTCAGGAACTCGGTCACCCCCAAGGAGGTGATGTCGAAATTGTCTAACTACAATGCACCAGTTATGGTTCAGTGTTCAAATTTATGTATATGGAATTGTATTAAAGTATTTTAGACCAAGTACACTAAGAATTGGAAGAGACTTCTCATAGAGAAGAAACTTTTAAATTGGTTTGGGAGAAAACAGCGCTAATGATTAGCCGTCTCAGATCTCAGTTTCGGTTAATATTTTTTGACAGCTCATTGACAATCTTGGCAACTGATCTTTGTGCAATTTCGTTTCGTTTGGTGTCCAATAATATAATGCTCTTTGGCGAATTACTGAGAGAGGTTATTTCAATTTGCCAAAATATGCGGAAAGTAGGAAGGTCCTAATTATGTGATGGGAATATATAAGTTTAACAATATTGAAAAAAAGCAGCTAAAAAAGATGTTTAAGTTTTATTATTATCTTATCAAAGAAAATATATAAAATTTCGCCTTCATTGCTGTTGAAACCTGAATATGTACAAAATATCATTTGATTTCAAAACTGATCTTGAACACTTATTTGGTAACTTCTTACAATTTCGTCATTGAAAAGACAAAAACAACAAAAGAAATAAGTATTTACACTTCGTTAGCTGTTTGTTTCACTTTTTAGCCTTCAATGCAGACACAAATCTAATATTTTTGTTTATATTCAAAACGTAATTATAATTTTGTCCAGATTGATGTTTTCAATGAACTCAGAAGTCTTGATTTATCTAGTAATAGAGGTCCTTATGATATTCCTTCTACAGTATTGAACGAATTGTGGATTCTCATTAACAAAGCCTCTAACAATGAAATTTAATATGATTTTAAAATCTACTTTATTTCCTAACGTACGTAAAAAATCATTTGTTATACCTACCTTAAAGGATGGAGATAGTTTACTTGTTGTTTACCAAAATTGTCCAAAAAAATCATTTCCAAAATAATTATGCCATAGTTCCAAAATATTATAAATGAGAGTCAACATGAATTTTGCAAATGTAAATCTTCTGCGACCAACCTTCTTATTTATAACCTCTCGACAGTTGGTGCTCTTGATAATCATTTACAGGTTGATGCTGTTTATACAGGCATTTAAAAGGCATTTCATAGAATCTGCCATGATTTATTGTTTGCTAAACTAAATGGGCTGGATTTGACAAGTAATTTTTCCACTGTAAATAATCATAACGATTGTAATGTAAAGTGATTAGTTTTTATAAAAAAATTAATCAACACCATATTCGCAGTTATACTTTGGATAAAAGATTTTAATATAATGTGTTTGAAATTTAAAAATGAGTAATATACTGGGCGGTAGTTTTTCTAGAAAAGTTGGTTCGGCTCAAGCTAAAATGACTTTGGGTAAATGTAAAAGAAAAGCTGGAGCATATCTTGATGCGTTTGCCCACACATTAAAGTAGCTTTTTACACAAATACTGCTGTAGGATCCCAGGTTCTGCGATGTTTTGTCGTATAAAATAACCTCTTTCCATAATCGGTATCGCGATTATAAGTACAGCAATTAAGCAGAACGAAATACTCTCACATTAGCTGTCAAAATTGCCAGAGTTGTCAAAACGTGCGGACTCCTTAGGAACTCGTTAGGAATATTTAAACAATTACAATAATGGCAACTTGATGCCATTATTGTGGAGATGTCGATTACTGTTCCTGAAAGTCACGGAAATCAAATTAGTTGCAGATTTATCGTCGATATACAAAAACTGTCTGTGATTCTGATAGATAATTAACATGTGAAAAGAAATTGTATTTGTTAACTTTGTTAACTTTATATTTCCATTAGAATAGATTGCTGCAAAGAGAAGTTCCAACTATTATAATTTAGTTTGAATATGTGATACGGACGACGTGAGGGATGAAATTGAAAACAGGATAACTAGATGTATATACACATAAATAAAATTTTAATTAATTAGTAATTACAAAACTAAACGAACATTTGGGATTGGGTGTTGGACTGAGTGACATTTTACGAACTTTCAAGTTTCAATAGCAACGAAGGAATTTTGTTTATCAAATAAAAGAAAATAACATTTATGTTGCTAAGATTACGATTCCTTGTGACATATGCCAGACCTTAAAATATAAACAAAACATCCAATGCCCAATTGAACCTTATTCGAAATATGTAATTTAGAAAAAAGTTGTCTTCTTTCAAGTAAATTTGATTTGTTTCTTCCATTTCTTCTTTTATTGATGATCCTTGGTCCTGGATTTGCATTTGAGGACTTTTATGACCTTACTTATTACAAGTGTAGCACTCTTACTTACTTTGTTTCTTGTGGTTGGTATTGTTGACTGAGAATACTGTTGAGTCACTTTCAGGTTGTTTAACATCTTGTGATAGTTTTGATTTCACAGAAATTGAAGTTATCTTCATGCCGGAGCTTTCAATAGCAATAACCATAGGTTGATAGGAGGACTCTGGTAGACCGGAGAGTAGCAATGTAACTAGCCATTCATCGTCAACTGCGAAACCGATGTTTCTGAGCTTGTGAGCAGTACACATAATTTTGCTCACATATTTCTCTACGTTTTGACATACAGTAAGTGAAGTATTATAGAGATCTCGCAGCAGCCCATCACAGCGTGTCAACAAAGAGTCATCAAATACTTATGAAAACGTATCCCATACTTCTTTTGCAGTACTACTCTCTTGCATGTGCACGTAATTTATTTAGACAACTAGTAAATTTATCTTAGTTTTTGCCTTTGTGTCTCGTTTTGTGTCCACAATGACACATGTGGTGGGGTCTATGCAGTTCCACAACTCCTCTTGCTGTAGGTATGTTTTTAGAGCAAATCGCCACGTTACGTAATTATCTCGGCCGGTTAACTTTTCAATTAATGCCAATTGATTGTTTGCTGACAATTTAAGAACCCTTATTACAGATGTTACGAGAAAACACTTTTCAATTGTCGTATTGACGTTTTAGGTTAACTTCATTACTTTTCTCAGTAAGTAAGCCATTCTGGGCTTCCCTGGGCTTTTCTGGCTCCATAACCTGTTAATTTTTCTTAAAAGAATTTATTATTTCAGGAGAAAAACGTATATTTAAGAATTTAGTGTCAAAATTACAACTTAACTGTCTACAGGCGCACAATTCAAATTACAATTTTAACAATTTATGTGTAGTTTCAGTACACTCCTACAGGTCATCGCATCAGTCACAATTGGATTCCCAAGAGAAAATGAAACATTATTTGTTTTAAGTTGTGTTATAATTTTTCATTCTTTATAATAGCCTAAGCTACATTGCGCTGTAAATTGAAAAGAATGTTTCAGGTAAACTACTTTGGGTTAACAAGACAGCATTAAATTAACTGAGGAATGCATATTATCGGAATTTGTAAGCTGGGTCATCTCCTTGATTAATATTTATATGATCCCATTTTTCGCACATTTTGGCAGACTGAAATATCCTCTTTCTGTAATTCGCCAAAGAGCATTATAGGATCGGACACCAAACAAAACAAAATTACACAAAGATCAGTTGTCAAGATTGTCAGTGAGTTGTCAAAAAATACGAGCCGAAACTGAGACTGAGACGACTAGCCATTAGTGCTACCAAATAATTCCATTCAATTAGAAACGTTAAATAATTACTTTAATAACAAGGAGTTTATTTTCTATGAGAAGGCTCTTCTAATTCTTAGGGTACTTGGTCTAAAATACTTTAATACAATTCAATATACATAAATTTCAACACTGAACCATAATTTCGACATCACCTCCTTGGGGGTGACCGAGTTCCAAGAAGTTTTCTGAGTTTTGGTGGCTAGTTGGGACAAAGATTTGGGATTAGCGTTAGGAGTAGGGGTACTATCAGAGTTTACCGATAGCATCCCTAGTTTAGACGACAAAGCTGTGTAAGCACTCTTTCACTCTCTGTATCTCACCTTCACTTAGCTTTTCTTTTTTCCGGACCCTTGTAACCTATTAAAAGACAAGAACTGTGAAATAAGAAAAGGAAAAGGAGGCTCAAATCCAGGTTCTATTGGCAGAAAGAAGGCGGTACCACATCCAACGACACAGCTAATTATTGTAAAGAGAGTACATTAGAGTACCAATTAATTCTCTGTATCGTGTGAGGTCTTTGAATGGTTTTAAATCTCTGTTAAATTTTGAGTTGCAGTCATACAGTGTTTTAATTGGATTGCAATCCACCATTCTGAAATTCTCTAAAACATATTTTTTTTGTTTAAGTGTTACTCCTTTCTTACATTGGTTAATTTCTATTCTAAGGAAAAACCTAGCAATATTTGATCTTCAATTTCTCAGCTAATTCTCTTTTAATTTCATTACCAGTTAGTATTTTGAGAGCTCTTTTGTACTCCTTAAATTTTTCAAAAACTTCTCTCTTTGACTTAAGGAAAAAACCTGGAACCACCTATTATAATCATCTATTGATGTAAGAAGATATCTTGATCCACCGCTGAATCTGACTCGCATTGGTCAGCAGATATCTGAATGAACAATATTCAGTAACTACTTACTTCTTCCTTCTCTGTCAGTAAAGGGTTTCCTTGCTTGCTTACCTCGTTGACATTGTCACACCACATGGGTAATTTATCATTATCCAATTTATTACCGTGTACCAGTCGCTTTCTGTACAAATCCTGTACGCCTTTGCAATGTAAGTATTGTAGTTGTCTATGCCACAGGAAATTAATAGTTAAATATTCTCTCTTTATTAATGAGGTTCTGTTAGAGCATTTGTCAACATTGGCAACGTCTAATGCGCAACCCCCTCCCCTTAGTTAGTTAGGGTGAATTAGCTTTAAGTTACTTACTTTTAAGTCAGCTCGAGAGTAACACACAACGTTCAGATGCTCTGAGCAATATAAACAGAAAAATCACAAACTTGGCAGTTTTACTGACTACAAAACATACAAAACATTGGTCCTTCGAGCAGAAACTATTACACATACAAAACATTGGTCCTTCGAGCCGGATTTCCGTGTACAAGATTAGCAAGAAGCAAGGGCGAACGGAAAACACCTGTTCAACACACAGAAGAGTACGTGGCGATAAGTTTCGTCGTACCGAAAACAGCAATTAGTGTTCAATTGGCAACGGTTCCAGTTGAAATAACCAGTGCAGGCAAGTCAAGTTTGGATTTGGCATCGATTCCAGAAGAATTGCAGCAAAAGGAAGTCTAATCAACAACCATAGCAACATCAAGGTCATTTCAAAAACATACCAGGGTTTCAAGTCAAAAGGGTCTGCATTGCACGTGTCCACAACCATTGGTTTCAAGTCGAAAGGCCTGCGTAACACGTGTCTACAACCACTTGAGTCTTTGTTTCCCATCTACTACCTGCGTGCACATTTGCCAATTTAAAAAATTCTTTACATTTGAAAAACAAAATGATCACAATGTCTACTGAAAGCATTAAGAAATTACAATGTAAACGTCGTACAATCAAAGGCAAGCTGACCAGGTTGCAAAATTACGTAAACTCTATAGACACCGCAATCATTAATGACGAATTAATAGCACAATTAAGAATTCGTTTGGAAAAACATTCGTGTATATTAGATGAATTTTCTTCCATTTGTACAGAAATATACTACCTCGAAGATAATGAGGATAGTTCTGAATTGGCGGAGTTTGAAGATTCATTCTATGACGTTACAACAAAAATTACTAGATTAATCAACGATTATACCATAAAAAATCAAACACAATCGAATACGTCATCATCAGATACAGTCGCGAGCAATCCAATTACAGGTATAAAATTGCCTACAATAAATCTACCTTGTTTTAAGGGCCACTATGACGGTTGGCTAGAATTTCGCGATGCATTTAAGTCATTGATACATGCAAATCAATCTTTGTCCGACGTTCAAAAACTTTATTATTTGCGCTCGTGTCTTCAAGGGGATGCTGCTCGAGTCCATTGAAATTACTGCATATAATTATGATATTACTTGGCAATTGTTAGAAGATAGGTTCGAGAACAAGTCCCTAATAATTCACAATCATATTAAAGCCATTTTCGATCATCCAAATGTTACAAAGGAATCACATGTTCAATTGCGAGATCTCTGCGACTCTGTGACAAAAAACTTGCGTGCTCTAAAATCTTTGGGCGAGCCGACAGATACGTGGGATACTCTTATAATTTACATAATCGCAACCAAAATGGACGATATTACCCGACGCGAATGGGAGATCGTCAACAACAGCTCACAAATTCCAAACATGGCGGATATGTATAAATTTCTAAAAGGGCGTTGTGAGCTTTTAGAGAAACTGGAACATGAAAGGTCTAAAAAGCCAAAGAACAAACCATTCAAATCAAGCGCATATGCCATTGTGTCTGTCAAGGTCAGTTGTTATTATTGTAAAAAGGATCATGCAATTTACAACAGTGATAAATTTAAAGGGCTCTCAATAAATGACCGTATCTCAGAAACTAAAAGGCTTAAGCTGTGTCTAAACTGTTTAAGACAGGGACACAACACAAAAACATGCCATTCATTTAGTTGTCGAAAATGTGGCAAAAGGCATAATACCTTACTACATATTGAGACACATGTTGGCAGTGAAATTGTCACTGACACTGAAGTGCCAGTTACCATTGTCAATCACTCGGTGGCAAATGAACAAAGGCAAGTCTACTTGTCAACAGTCTTAATTCATGTAACAGATGCACAAGGCAACAATCAAGTTCTACGTGCACTACTTGACAACGGGTCCCAAAGTTCATTTGTGACTGAAAGGGCTGTTAAAATGTTAAATTTAAATAAACACAAAACCCAATTTAAAATTTCTGGTGTTGGTCAAACTATATCGGAGATTCAATATCAAACAATACTCGACATTTCTTCTGTTCAAGGTTCATTCAAAACATGCGTTTCATGTTTAATTATGAATAAGATCACAGAACCCATACCTTCTACTACAATGCCAAAATATAACTTTACACTTCCAAGTCGGATTACTTTGGCAGATCCTACTTTCAATATATGCAATGATATCGACATCCTATTGGGTGCCGACATATTTTGGAAGGTTCTACTGCCTGAGCGTGTTTCACTGGGAAAACATAATCCTATGCTGCAAAATACGTCCTTTGGGTGGATCGTTATAGGAGGTTGGAGTAAAGGGAATCAGAGGCATTCAGTCAATTGTTTAGTCGTAAACAAAACTGATGAAATCGTGAAGCGTTTTTGGGAAATAGAGGAAATAGGTGATTCGTATCAAATATTTAATGAAAGGGAACAGTTTTGCGAGAATCATTTTAAAGATCATTATGAGCGCGACTCGTCTGGCAGATTCATTGTACGAATTCTGTTTAACGACAAAAAAGGTCTGCTAGGCGAATCAAGGCAAGGAGCATTAAATAGATTTCAGTCTCTAGAAAGAAAATTAGCGAAAAATAGCCATTTAAAACAAAGTTACGATGAATTCATGCAAGAATATATCGACCTAGGACACATGAAACAAGTCGAGGATGTAGGTGATGAGAAGATTGGTACTCAATATTATTTACCTCATCATGCGGTTTTAAATGAATCAAGTTTGACAACAAAAATACGTGTTGTATTTGATGCGTCGGCCAAGACAAGTAGCGGTCTTTCGCTAAATGATGTTCAATGCAGCGGCCCGACCATACAAAATGAGTTGTTTTCCATACTATTGAGATTCCGAATTAATCAATATGTTCTCACAGGAGATATATCAAAAATGTATCGTCAAGTTCTAGTTCATTTTGATGAACGATGCATGCAAAGAATATTTTGGAGATTCAACAAAAATGAAGCAATACAAACCTATGAGCTGGCAACCGTAACTTACGGCACAGCATCAGCACCATTCTTAAGTGTTAGATGTTTGAAACAATTAGCTATGGATCACTCAACAGAGTTTCCCGAAATTAGCAGGATCATTGAGAATGATTTCTATGTAGACGATGTGATTACGGGTGCTAATTCAAAGGCAGAGTTACTGCGCATTCAGCGAGAACTGTCAAACATCTTACAACGGGGCAAGTTCGAACTGCGCAAATGGTTGTGTAATGATTCAGAATTGTTATCTAAATTTCAAGTAAATAACAATTTAAATGTTGGATTAATTCATTTGGGACCAAATGACAATAATAAGACGCTTGGTATACTATGGAATGCTTGTAACGACATTATTCAATTTGAAACAAGTCAGCTTAAATATTCTCAACAATTTCCAACCAAACGTTTCATTTTGTCAACAATAGGTCAAATATTTGATCCTTTGGGATTGATTGCACCTATCACAATTTTGGGAAAAATCCTTATTCAAAAATTGTGGTTACAAAAACTAGATTGGTATGATCCCATATCTGTTCATTTATCCAGTCTATGGTCAGAATTTGTAAATAATATTCAAAATTTGAATAACTTGAAGATTGATCGGTTTGTGTTGAAGCCAGAGTACGAGGAATGTGAGCTCCACGGTTTTGCAGACGCGTCTGAAGCGGCTTACGGTGCCTGTATTTACCTACGATGTAAGGTTAAAAATCAGTACTTTGTTCAAATGCTTTGTTCCAAATCAAAGGTTGCGCCAATTAAACAGGTATCATTGTCAAGGCTTGAATTATGCGCTGCAACATTACTCGCAAAATTAACAGACAAGGTACGACGATCAATCAGACTCAACATTCAAGCACAATTATTTTGGTCAGATTCCACGATTGTTCTTTGTTGGATACGAGGTTGTCCATCGCGTTGGAATACCTTTGTTGCAAATCGCGTGGGTGTGATTCAGTCACTTACAAAACAAGAACAATGGAATCATGTAAGGTCTCAGTTAAATCCTGCAGATTTATTATCACGAGGTACGAATGCAGATGTTTTAAAAACCTCCACGTTTTGGTCAAATGGCCCACAGTGGCTCATTAAAGATAAGTCAGAATGGCCAGAATTTACGGAATCTGAACCGAATATAATTCCAGAGCAAAAAACTGTTTGTTTGCAAACAACCATTACAGACGAATCCATCTTCATACGATATTCGTCGATAACAAAATTAAAGCGCGTTGTTGCATACATGTTAAGATTTATTTCAAATTGTAAAGAAAAAAACTATCTGGCCCTCTGAGCTGTACCGAATTAAAAAATTCTATGGTAGTTTTGCTACGTGTAATGCAACAAACTACATTTGTTACTGAGTATAATGATTTGGTAAATAAAAGGCCAATTAATAAAAAAAGCAGACTATTGTCTTTAAATCCGTTTATTGATAACGACAATTTAATACGTGTGGGTGGTCGATTGGTTAACGGTGATTATAATTTTAACAAAAAACATCCTGTCATCTTACCAAAGAGTCATGTTTTAACAGAATTGTTCCTCAGAAATGAGCATGTCAGACTGTTACATTGCGGACCTCAACAATTATTATATTCCGTACGGGATAATTATTGGCCAATCTCAGGTCGCACCGTATGTCGAGGAATAATTCGGAAATGTATTCGATGTTTTAAGGCTAAGCCAACGAATACGGAATATTTGATGGGTAATCTGCCTGAATGCCGCGTTAATCAGTTCAATCCTTTCACAAACGTTGGTTTGGATTACGCAGGACCATTTTTGTTGAAAGATAGAATAACAAGAGGTGCAAAAATCATAAAGGCTTATGTTTGTGTCTTCGTTTGCATGGCTTCAAAGGCTATCCATTTAGAATTATTAACTAATTTGAGCACAGAGGCATTTTTACAAATGTTAAAAAGGTTCATCGCTAGACGAGGTTTGCCCTCCAACATATATTCCGACAATGCCACCACCTTTGTTGGTGCAGACTCCGCATTGAAAGAAGAATTTCTGTTTGTTGACACTAACGTAGATAATATTAATCAATTCTTGAATAAAGAAGGTATTACGTGGCATTTCATTCCTGTGCGATCACCTAATTTTGGAGGTATATGGGAAGCTGGTGTTAAAAGCTTTAAACATCACTTGTCACAGATTGAAGCAGTTTTCAACCCGCGTCCAATAAGTCCATTATCAACAAATCCAGATGATTTATCTCCGTTAACGCCGGGTCATTTTCTAATTGGCAAATATTTAACTTCAATTCCTGAACCTGTCCTTTCCCACATTCCTGTCAACCGACTCAATAATTACCAACGACTGGATCAACTGAAACACCACTTTTGGCAACGTTGGCAAAAAGAGTACGTGTCCGAACTCCAAGCCAGGTTGAAATGGAAACAAGCGGGTCAACACATCCTCAAACCAGGACATCTTGTCATCATTAAGGACGACCAACTGCCCCCTCTACAGTGGCGTATGGGACGCATTCTTGAGTTACATCCTGGTGAAGATGGAGAAGTGCGTGTAGTGAGTGTAAAAAGCACAACCGGTGTGCTAAAACGAGCAATTTCGAAAGTGTGTGCGCTACCTTGTGATTGACTTTTCTATTATGACTCCTATTCTGATTATCAATGTATTAATTATATTCTATTTGTCTATTGAAAATTGTATTTTCAAGGCGGGCGGCATGTTAGAGCATTTGTCAACATTGGCAACGTCTAATGCGCAACTCCCTCCCCTTAGTTAGTTAGGGTGAATTAGCTTTAAGTTACTTACTTTTAAGTCAGCTCGAGAGCAACACACAACGTTCAGATGCTCCGAGCAAAATAAACAGAAAAATCACAAACTTGGCAGTTTTACTAGTCCAGCACATACAAAACATTGGTCCTTCGAGCAGAAACTATTACACATACAAAACAGGTTCTTTCTCATTGAAAATTGTAATTAGAAGAAATACTTATGTACAGTAGTGCTAGAAATGAAACCGATCTTACCAAACTGTTATTTTTAGGGAATAATTTTGGCCAAATTCATTACTTATACTTACAGGAATTCCCAACTAAACACAGAATAACGCTCCATAAAACAACACATTGATTTGTTTTCAGAATAAATTATGATTTTTGTTTATTGGAACAAGGAGGCCTCTCCGGGCACCGATGCGAAGATCATGGCCTAAGAGTAATTAACCACAAAGGTTTAGGAAAATAGAAGGGAAAACTAAAGAGGTACGTAACAATCGCTACATGGTAAAGAAAAGATGTCCCAAAGAGACGCAGAGGTCTAGACAGCCAAGAGACAAGGTATCTGTCGGATTCACAGGGTTGGATATCATGCAAGCATGCAATCTCCGGATTAGAGTGTTGAAAGATAGATCTCCGGAGATCGAGGGCATGCTATTTTCTCTGAGGCTATGAAATATGAAAAAATATGCAAGAAATCCGAAAAAAGTACAAGAAAAAATCACAATCTATCAAAAAGGCTGAGGACTAAAGCAGGTACTTTCATTTTATGGAAAGTTTTCCATAGTATGGGCATACGTTTCAACTCATCTAACATCTGAGAATTAAGCATATTTATAGTAATTATAATAATAGAATGGTGCTGTAGTTGTTTTTGCTTATATTTTAATCTGTAATTTATGACGGAAAAGGTGTTTCCTAAATAACTATATATATATATATATATATATATATATATATATATATATATCTGTATATTTTTCCACTGAATAATTGGAGGTTGAAAAAATTGGCAATGTGTCGAAACCATTTTATAACACCAAACTAGTATTAAAATATCGACATAAGTTAAACAAAGTAGTCTTATTTGTAAAGTTATGTTATATTTAAATATTTGGGAATCTCATTTATGGTCATCCACTGTAGGTTGAAATACAAGGATGAGATTGATTCGAAACAGTTCTACCATCAAAAATATTATAACAAATTGAAAAATCATCACGATATTCCTTTGCTCTGTCAATTTGCTGAGACCGTGGATTAAAACGAATTATAAGAAAAGATATAACTGAACCACAATTTGGTGTTATATTAATACAATGTAAGAATCAAATCAAATTTGCTTGAGAGAAGACAACTTTTTTCTAAATTACATACTTCTGACATATGCCATAAAGAAACATAATTTGACATTTTATTTTATTTTTTGACAAACAATTCGTTGCTATTGAAACTTGAAAGTTTGTAAAATGTCACTCAGTCACACACCCACTCGTTTTATTTTGTAATTACAAATTAATTAAAATTTTATTTATGTGTTTATACATCAGGCTAGTTATCTTGTTTTCAATTCTATTCCTCACCTTATAATAGTTGAAACTTCTCTTAGCAGCAATCTATTCAGCAGCAATAAATGTCAAAGAGGGATCTGCAACTGATTTGATTTCAGTGACTCTCAGGGCTAGTAATCTAAACCTTCAGACGGTAAGTTGCTATTTTTGTAACTGTTTAAATATTTCACCTTTTTAAATAAACAGTAAATTCACGTAGTTGATTCTTTCAGCTTGAATAAGTGAGCGACAGATTTCAACTAAGCACTGAATTTTTCTCCTTCACCTTTATTTATCACCCTCAAACAACACTAATATACCAATCTTTCCATATTTGATAATTTTATGTCGCAAATTATTTAGATTTTTCATGTCTGGATGACAAGTTCAAATAATGTTATCACAATTTATAAACCAAATCATGAAATAGTAATTCACACTATTTCACAATTTTCTGGGAGCCTTGTATCCTATTAAGCAGTATTCTTCTAAAATATCTGTAATAAGGTATATCATAATTGAAATGAAAGTATATGCTCTTATAGACATTCAAGAAGTGAGACACAATTTACTTGCTTTACCTGTATGCTCCATACTTGCTTCAAAAATATGTTAATATCGTGGTGGTAACTCTACATATGCGTTGGGATGTAGATGGAGTTCTTAAGATACTTTATTTAAATTTGCAATCTGTAAAAAGAAATAATTTTTGAGGGTATTGCAAAAATTATCTTCAAAAATTGATTGAATAAATCATATTGTAGAAGAGAATGAAAAACACAGTGACCAAAGATTTTTTTGAAAGAAGGAAAATAACGGAGCGATTTTTAATTAGGGATGTCTCAATTTGATTATACGGCGTTGTAGTGCGTTGATTCAGTCAACCAAAGGGGCGGTATATATAACACGATATTTTACACTAAATACTCTCTGTACTCTGTAATATTGTATAACTTTGGTTAACTTTTGATATATATACAAATCGGGATTCTTTTTTACAGTTTCTAAGACATTTTGGTGTTTTGTTAATATATCTTATCTCCTAACTTTATTTAAGTGAACTTTAAATATAATTGGTAATATTTTGATACAGCAAAATTAAAGCCCACGGGAAATTTTCATGTGGCTTGATTTCCGAGAGTTTCATGATTAATTAACACTATTTGAAATCAGGGCTCTAAAATAGATATATTTCGTTATTAATGTAATTGTTACAATTTTCCGCCTTGATTAACTGCAATAAATTATGCATCTAAGGGAATCCAAATTTAAAAAACAATAGAACACTTGTTGTAACCTAGCAACTGTTATTTACAACTGTTCCCAAAACTTAATTTAAAATATTAACAATTTCAACATTCAAGAGATGCTGTGAAACTTTAGAACAGTAGGTGTCTCACCATTCAAAAAATCAACAACTACATACACGCCATTAATTTATTTCAGATGTAATTCATAAGGAATAACACATAATGTCTAAGGAAAGTCAAATTTGATGATTAACATCAGTGAATCAAATTTAAATGGAAAATGTGTGTGGTTTAAATTAATGGTTAAGACTTGAATAATACTATATGGAATAAATAATGAAATTATTTATTAACAATTTCTTAAAACGAGAGAATAAGTTTTTGAAAACTCTGGTTCTGTACGTGTGTTTTGACAACTAACTGTCAACTGATGTTGGAGTTATTTCATTTTGCTTGTTGGCCGATTTTATAAAGGCCTTACCAAGTATACAAAGTTGTTATTATAAATTGTCGAGATGATTCTAAATAAATGATTCTGAACACAGGATCCTATAATAATAATCGAGGAGCTATTTTCCTGTCACAGTTAACTGTGAAGCATTCTGCTGATATAATTTAATTTACAATGCGAAAAAATATCTTATTCTTGAAAATAAAGCTTACGCTATAACAGAGTCAAGAATTGAGACGCAATTTACTTGGAAAATCATTTATTTAGAATACCGATCAGACATGTAGTAGATGTTAAGATTCTGCATATAGCATATAGGTAAACCAAGTAAATTGTGTGTCACCTCTTGAATGTTTATCTTTCTTTTCAGTTATGTTATACCTTATTGCACGGTAAAGTAGTTTTTCTAGAAAAATACTACTTAATATGATCCCAGGTTCCTATAATCGCGATTATAAGATTAGCAACTAAGCAGAATAAAAATACCCCAACATGCCCAAGTTGTCTAATTTATCAGCAAGTTGTCAAAACGTGCGTGGTGGTTACTAGCTCTCAAGAAAACGTTGAGACACTTAAAATATATATGCACTAAAGTAGATGAAAATTTCATCAAAATTACAAATGATAGAGCTAGATTGCAAATTTTTACACAGAAAATTGTCACTTGAATTTGTTTATAAATTGTGTTGTCATTATTTGAACTTGTCATCTAGACATGAGGAATCTGAATAAATTTTGACATAAAATTAGCAAAATTAGAACGATTGGTATCTTAGTGTTGTTTGAGGGTGATAATCCAACCAAACGTGAAAGAGAGAAATTCAGTACCTAGTTGAAATTTGCCGCTCACTAATTCTTGCTTAAAAAATCAACTACGTGAATTATTTTTTGATTTAAAAAGGTGACATGTTTAAACAGTTACAATAATAGCAACCTACTGTCCGAAGGTTCCGATTACGAGTCACTGAAATCAAATCAGTTGTAGATGTCTCGACGACATTTATTTTCCGTCAAAGGAATACTGCCTGTGAATCTGACAGATAATTAACATGTGAATAGAAATTGTTTTCATTAACTTTATACTTAAATGCAGAAATATATTTTGCTACTAAGAGAGGTGGGGGATGAAATTGAAAACAAGTAACTTGCCTGATGTATATACACATAAATAAAATTTTAATTAATTAGTACAAAATTAAACGAACATTTTGGAGTGAATGTTGTATTGAGTGACATTTTGCAATCTTTCCTGTTTCAGTTGCAACGAAGGGAGATATGTTAGTCAAATAAGAGAAAATAACATTTATGTTGCTAAGATTACGTCACCTTATGATGTATGTCAGCCTGTCCAATTATAGGCAAGAGTTATGGTTAATTCAATTAAACCTAATTCAAAATATGTGGTTTGGAAACACGTTGTCTTCTTTCAAGTAAATTTGATTTGATCTTATATTGTATTAATATTACATCAAATTGTGGTTCAGTTATATTTTTTGTTATAATTCTATTTGTTTGAATCCACAGTGTCAACAAACTGACAGAGCAAAGAAATGTCGAGATGAGTTATAATAACTTTAATGATAGAACTGTTCCAAATTAATTTCTTCCTTATATTTCTACTTACACAAAATGACTATAAATGTGGTTCCCAAATATTTAAATATAATATAACTTTCCAAATAAAACTACTTTGTTTAAGTTTTGTGGTTAATTTAATTAATTTTAAACTCCAATTAGTTAGTGGAAAGAAGTACTTAAAAGATATATACAACATAATTTTTTAGAAAACACATTTACTGATTACAGTACAGATTAAATTTTAAGGAAGAATTACTTCGGCACTATTCTAAAATTATAATTAGAATAGACAAGCTTAATTCTCAGATGTAGGATGAGTTATAACGTAGGTCCATACTATCGAAACATGGGACTCGAGATGGCGATCTGTGGGACAAGAAGTGAACTTCTGTCCAAAGAAAATTTCGACACGAGGCGGATTCAGGTAGAGGCGTTACTTACCAAAATCGATACCTGGGATTTCGTTAATGGTGAAGTATCAAAGCCAGTTATATGTCAGGGTGACACAAAAAGTGAATCAGCGCTTAAAACGTGGATGTAAATAAGATAAAAAGGTAAATGCGGACATGATCCTATGCATAAGCCCATCGGACCTCAAGAGTATCAAAGGATGCGAGATTTCCAAAGATGTATGGCTGAAATTGGACTAAATCCATGCTTCAAATGGACCGGCACTATTGAAACAATTATTTTATATATTTTATATATAATATTTATTTAAGTATAAATAAAATTGGATAACGATAAATTACCCACGTGGTGTGACATATATCAACGAGGTAAACAAGCAAGGACAAACTTTACTGCCAGAGAATTAAGAATTAAGCAGTTACTGAATATTGTTCATTCAGACATCTGCGGACCAATGCGAGTTAGAACCAATGGTGGATCAAGATATCTTCTATCATTTAGGTGTATTTTCTCATGTCAAAAGGAGAATTTCTTGAAATATTTAAGGAGTACAAACGAACTGTCGAAAATCAAACTGGTAATGAAATTAAGAGAGAATTAGCTGAGAAATTGGAGATCAGAGAATGCTAAGTTTTTTTTGGAATAGAAATTAACCAAAGCAAGAAAGGAGTAACACTTATATATATATATATATATATATATATATATATATATATATATATTAGAGAAATTCAGAATGGTAGATTGCAATCCAGTTAAAACACCGTATGACTACCACACAAAAGTTAACAGAGATTTAAAAATGTTCAAAGTCCCCACATGATACAGAGAATTAATTGGTACCCTAATGCAGCCGATCAAAACTGGGGCTTTACAATAATTAGCTGTGTCTTTCTGACAATCGAACCTGGATTTGAGCCGCTTTTTCAGTTTCTTCTTTCACGGTTTTTGTCTCTTAATAGGAACTTCTTCTGAAATGGAACTGGCGATGTGCCGTGTGGTCCCAATAGGACTCTGAAGCACTCGAACTTCTTGCACGCTTGCTGTTTTCGCATTTCATGACCGCTAATTCAGTTATTAAATTGTTTATAGTACGGAAACCAAAACTTAATTCGGTTGTTTCTTGAATTGGAAACCAAGGTTACCAACCAAGTAAACAATTTTTTTTATTTGTCTGAATTTAGTAACTAACTAAATTCAGACAAAAGATGGACAGATTTCAGTAGTTGCTACCCAAACTTGGATAAATGACGATTGTTACCGCTGCCATTGGTAACGACAGAAAAGTCTTTTATTGTTAGCAACTTTTGTCAATTGTTCAAAGTGTGGTTAGCAACCAGGGAATATTGTTGATAGTAACAATTTTGGTGTGAGTTGATTGTCATTCTTCTATTTGAATTTAGTTATAATAGTTACCATATTCGAAAGAGAAGAGTTGTTAATTTGGCTGGTAACATCGGTTACTAAATCAATAAACTATGTGTAGTGTCCGGATAAGAGACAAGCTAAGTGAAAAACTCAATAAAACCCAAAAGTCTGCCGACCTTTCCAGAGGTACCCGACTTTCTTAGTGTTCAAATTTATGTATATTGAATTGTATTAAAGCATTGCATATTCTTCAGACAACAAAAGTATGTTTTGCTTTTGATTAATAAACATATCTCCTTCATTGCTGTTGGAACCTGAATATGTACAAAATGTAATTTGATTTCAAAACTGAACTTGAACAATTATTTGGTAACTTACAATTTCGTCGTTGAAAAGACGAAAACTACAAAAGAAATAAGTATTTACTTTTTACACGTGAGCCGTTTGTTTCATTTTTTAGCTTTCAATGCAAACACAAATTTAAGCAATATCGTTTTGTCATGAAAATATTTTGGTTTATATTCAAAAAATAATAATAATTTTTTCCAGATTGATGTTTTTAATGAACTCAGAAGTCAGATTTATCTAGTAATAGAGGTCCTTATGATATTCCTTCTACAGTATTGAATGAATTGTGGATTATCATTAACAAAGCCTCTAACCATGAAATTTAACTTGTTTTTAAAATGTGCTTTATTTCCTAATGCACAGAAAAATTCATTTATTATACGTACCTTAAAGAATGGAGATAGTTTACTTGTAACAAATTTAGGCCTGTATGAAAAATGTTTTGTATTCCATAATTGTCCAAAAAAATTCATTTCCAAAATTATTATGCCATAGTTCCAAAATATTATAAATGAGAGTCAACACGGATTTTGCAAATGTAAATCTTCTGCGACCAACCTTCTTATTTATAACAATTCGGCAGTTATTATTAACAGGTTGATATTGTTTATACAGACTTTTAAAAGGCATTTGATAGAATCTGCCATGATTTATTGTTTGCTTAACTAACTGGGCTGGAGTTGTCAAGTAAGTTTTCCACTGTAGATAATCATAACGATTGTAATGTAAAGTGATTAGTTTTTAAAAAAAAATAAATCAACATTATTTTCGAAAGTTACACTTTACATAAAAGATTTTAATGTAATATGTTTGAAATTTAGAAATGTGTAATAGATTAGGCGGTAGTTTATCTAGAAAAGTTGGTTTGGCTCAAACTAAAATGAATTTGCGTAAATGTAAAAGAAAAGCTGGTGAATATTCTGGTGCTGAAAGAGTTCAAACACAGAGGTTCAAGAATACAGATATTATTAAAAAGCACTGATTGCAGAACAATTTTTAAATGGGATGGACAGTAATTTAGCATATAAATTCCAGCTTAAAGTATGCGTTATTGTTGAAGAAGAAATTATGAGTAGAAATATTTAATCTTTCCATTTCTCTGTTAACATCATCTATTACTGACTAGTAATTAATAAGTCAACTTAGTTGTCACGCCCTTCCAAATTCTGTCAATGTCAAAACTTTTCGGGTTATTCATCAAACTCTCTAATACCCTCAAAAATTATTTCTTTTTACAAATTGCAAATTTAAATAAAGCATCCTAAGAACTCCATTTACAATTCAACGCATATGGAGAGTTACTACCACGATTTTAACACATTTTTAAAGCAAGTATGGAACATATAAGTAAAACAAGTAATCGTGTCTCACTTCTTGAATGTCTATAATAGTGTAAGCGTTCCTTTTAATTATGTTGCCCTTGTTGCACTATAAAGTAGATATTTAGAAAAATACTAGTTAATAGGATCCCAGGCTCTGCGATGCTTTGTCGTATAAAATAACCAGAACGAAAATATTCCAACATTAGTTGACTAAGTTGTCAGAGAGTTGTCAAAACGTGCGTACTCGTTAGGAACACTCAAGAAAACGTGGAGACACTAAAAATATATATGTAACAAACCAACAAAAAATGCTATTACTTATAAATTTCTACTGTAAAAAGATTGCAAATCTTTACGCAGAAAATTGTAGAATAGAAATCAATATTTCATGATTTGGTTTAAAAGTTGTGTTGACATTATTTGAACTTGTCATCCAAACATGAGGAATCTAAATAAATTTCGTCATAAAATTAGCAAATATGAAAACATTGGTATCTCAGTGTTGTGGGAGAGTGATAACCCAACCAAAAGTGAAAGAGAAAAATTCAGTGCACCGTTGAAAATTATCGCTCACTAATTAAAGAATCAACCACGTTAATGGCAAGTTTTTGTCTGAAAATTTCGATTACGAGTCCTGAAAAATCACGGAAATCACGAACTTTCAAGTTTCAGTAGCAACGAAGGAAATTTGTTTATCAAATAAAAGAAAATAACATTTATGTTGCTAAGATTACGTTTCCTTGTGACATGTGCCAGACGTTACAATATAAACAAAACGTCCAATGTCCAAATAAACCATATTCGAAATATGTAATTTAGAAAAAAGTTGTCTTCTTTCAAGTAAATTTGATTTCAGTAAGAAGAAATGCTAGTTGTGTCTATGTTGATGATAGCCTGTTATTCTCAACTGATGAATCAGAACTAAATTAATTTAAAAGAGAACTGAAAAACACATTTGAAATTAAAATAATGGAAACCCCAAGTAATTATTTGGGAATGCAAATAGAAAGTTTTAGTATTTATGTGGAACAAATTTTAAACAGATTTGAAAAGACTAATGCTAATCCTAATACTATTCCAGTCGACCCTCACATAACAGCCTGTTCCGTCAAATTTTACTTGGCTACCACCGCAAATAATCTGCCTTAGAGACAATAAATCTGTTGCCAGTTTAGGAACATATAATACTTTCGTAAAAAGCACCTTTTTGTTTTGACCTTCATCGTCATGGTCTAACCTCACTTGTACTGAGCATTGCACAGATTATACTTTGTTGTCTGCGACTCTGATTTTATGTATGACAGGAGCCGTCATATTTTCAAGCATGTTCTTACTTACACTTGCCATGGGTCATTTTGGCTGGATGTTGCCTCAAACACAACAGCATATGATGAACTACTTGCTTTTTGTTGAACATTCTTGGTCCTGGATTTGCATTAGAGGACTTTTATGACCTTACTTATTACAAGTGTAGCACCCTTACTTACTTTGTTTCTTGTGGTTGTTCTTGTTGACTGGGAAACCGAACAACACACACAGAAATTGAAGTTATCTTCATGCCGGAGCTTTCAATACTAATAATCATTGGTTGATAGGATTCTGGTAGACCGGAGAGTTGCACTGTAAATAGCCATTCATCGCCAACTTCGAAACCAATGTTTCTGAGCTTGTGAGCGGTACACATTAGTTTGCTCACATATTTCTCTACGTTTTAACGTGCAGTAAGTGAAGTATTACAGAGATCATGCAGCAGCCCATCACAGCGTGTCAACCAAGAGTTATCAAATACTTATGAAAACGTATCCTATACTTCTTTTGCAGTACTACTCTCTTGTATGTGCACGTAATTTATTTAGTCAACTGGTAAATTTATCCTAGTTTTTGCCTTTGTGACTCATTTTGTGTCCACAATGACACATGTGAGGAGGTTTATGCAGTCCACAACTTCTCTTGCTGTAGATGTGTTTTTACAGCAAATCGCCAGGTTACGTAATTATCTCGGCCGGTTAACTTTTCAATTAATGCCAATTGATTGTTTGTTGACAATTTAAGAACCCTTATTCCAGATGTTACGAGAAATCACCTTTCAATTGTCGTATTGACGTTTTAGGTTAACTTTATTACTTTTCTCAGTAAATAAGCCTTTCTAGGCTTAAAAGAATTTATTATTTCTGAAGAAAAATTTATATTTAAGAATTTAGTGTTAAAATTACAACTTAACTGTCCACAGGCGCACAATTCAAATTACAATTTTAACAGTTTATGTGTAGTTTCAGTGCACTCCTAGCAGGTCATCGCATCAGTTATAATTGGCTTCCCAAGAGGAGATGAAACATTATTTGTTTTAAGTAGTGTCAAAATTTTTCATTCTTTATAATAGTGTAAGCTACATTGTGCTGTAAATTAGATTTTTTTAGAAGAATGCTTCAAGTAAACTAATTAGGGTTAACAAGACAGCATTAAGTTAACTAAGGAAAGCATATTATCATATTTTGTACGCTGGGTCAGCTCCTGGAGTAATATTTATACGATCCACATTCCGCACATTTTGGCAGATTGAAATAACCTCTTTCCGTAATTCGCCAAAGAGCATTATAGGATCGGATACAGAACAAAATAAAATTACACAAAGATCAGTTGTCAAGATTGTCAATGAGTTGTCAAAGAATACTAACCGTATTCCATATCAGTCTTCACAATTTTGCCAAACTAATTTAAGTGTTTCTTTTCTATGAAAACTTTTTTCTAAATGTTAGTGTATTTATCTTTTTGCTTTAATTCAATTCAATATACATAAATTTGAACACTGAACAATTTCTAACATTATCTCAGTCATCTAAATCTTATCAATATTAAAATTTGCCCTAATATATATTATTTATTTCCTTGAAAATTATTACTTTTTACCAGTGTGCGTTTATATTCGGATTCAAACTCAGATAAATCAAATGTATATGAAAAAATACATTCAAAATTTATAGTCAAATTATTTTATTATCATTAACCATTAGTGACAATAAAGTATGTATCTAAGGACATTTATATAATATTTAAAAAACAAAAGAAAACTTACTGCATTGTCCCGGATGTGAATCGGTACGGTCTCAGTCGGGGATCGTCGTGTCGGTACGGATATTCGAACCGGCACGACTTTGGGCGCCGTGTTTGAAGGATATAACTGTACATATTATATATATATATATATATCAGTTACTAAATCAATAAACTATGTGTAATTTGAGGAGAAATGACAAACCAAGTGAAAAACTCAATAAAACCCAAAAGTCTGCCGGCGCTTCAAGAGGTACCCGAAAACTATGCCTTAGGAATAAAATATCTGCTGTCTGCTAAACTACAGACACCTTCGGTAAATCCTGGAAATACTTCTACTTCTAACACCAATCCTTTCTCCCAACTGGCCACCCCACACCTCCAAAACGCAAAAGTTTTCCACGAAGTGGGTCACGCCTATGAAGGTGATGTCGAAATCGTCTGATGATGACGCACCCCTGCGCTCACCGAAAGGACACGAAAGTACCGGAAGTCTTTTTTCCATTAAGGTCAAAAGCCAAAAGTGAATAATTGGAACAGTTTACCAGCATCTGGTTCAGTTTTTGATTCCAATCATTGTGCATCAGTGGATATATTTTTAGTAACTGGAGATTGAAATCTGCCCCGAGTGAATTGGACTAATGATGAGTATAGTGTTTTCATGAGTACTGAGGTTTACTCATTAAACTATCACTTATCATTAGTTGATTGGGATTTACTTTTTAGCAATATGGATGTTAATGATTGTGAGCACAAATCTTATGAAATTTTATACAATATGTTCCATCTTGATCTACCTGTAAAAAATAATTAAGAACTATGTTTCTTAAGTTGTTCTATAAAGAGCTTATGACATTAACAATTTGTTATTCATTTGCAAATATTTGAATTTCGTTGTCATAAACAAATTTAAATATTTTTCATAAAATCAAGTAGCCCAAAAAGATTTCTTTATTTGGTTACCACCAAACTGTAACCAGTTCATACGGAAACATACCTCTCTTATACATAATTTGTTTTCAGAATAAATTCAGATTGAAATCTAGAAAGATTCTAGTGTCCCAAGAATTGGATTTAAATGTACGTATAATTTTCATCTGTATTCAAGATTTTTATAATTAATGATATATTTTATGCTAAAACATACACAATTAAATTATTTAATTTAAATAAAAAACAAATAAACTATTTCGACGATTCGTTGGACACCAGGAGTTAGTTACACATTGACAGACTGATTACTATCATATAAATAAAGATGAAATGAGCTACGACAAAGCCACACGATATCGGGAATTATTTTCTCCGAGGCTATGAAATATGAAAAAAAAAATCCAAGAAATCAGAAAAAAGTACAAGAAAAAATCCCAATAAAGAAGAAAACAAGGCTGAGGACTGGAATGTTCCTGCTGGAGTTCCACATATCTGTGTGTGTATAAAGCAGGTACTTTCATTTTGTTGAAATGTTGGACCTATGTTTCAACTCATCTAACATTTGAGAATTAAGCATGTTTATAATAATTATAATTTGATAATTGTGGCGAAGAAATTTTTCCTATTGTAATCTGTACTTTATGACGGTAAATGCGTTTCCTAAATAATTATGTTGTATATATTATAAATAATTATGTTATATATAGCTGTAAATCTTGCTACTGAATAATTGGAGTTTGAAATAATCGACAATGTGTCGAAACCATTTTATAACACCAAACTAAATTATCGCCTTAAGGGCGGCGTCTCCCTGTGTTAAATTCCCTATACAAACGCCGCCGACGACTTGGAGCAAATCTCAAAAACTACGCAATCAATCTATTTGAAATTTTGGGTGTGGATTAACAAATGTTTGATCTTTGACATGACATAGTTTTAAAGCCGTAATTTTATTTAATAACAAAGTGATTGATGATCAAACTAAGGTCATTTTCTACCATTTTTGTACAGCAAATAACTCAAAAAATAAAGAATATTTTGGTAAATGAAATATGTCATGTCAAAGTTTAGATATTTAACAAGACTGTACAGTAAAAATTTTCCGAGAAAAATAATTCGTTTTTTAGATTTGCTCCAAATTAGCAAATTAATAAAATTTCATACGTAAACCGAATAATCATAGAAATCTGTAAGTATAAGTGATTGCGGAGAAGGAAGGGGGGTATGTCATGTGTTCCACTCATTATTCATAGATGGCCTATTGACTGGACGTATTCAGGGAAATTTGTACATTTTTATTCGTTATTATAGTAATAAAATTTAGAAACTCTTTGATTCATTATACTACTAATTTCAGAATTACAAATTGGCCACATGTAAGAAAGCCATGTGAGCCTGTATCATACAAGAAATTCAAAAATAATATATATTTTTTTAAAAAATATTGATAATTGATTATTCATCATTAATTAAATTTATGTGATGTAAAAATATATTATAATCTCATTATTTAAATAGTTATCAAATTATTTAAATAGTAAATTTTTAACCTGGAAATCTAAAATGAAAATTCTGCTTATTGTTCAATATAATATAATACAATACAATTTTCATTATCTGATAAATTAAAATCAAAACACTTTTTATATACAATATTGTTTGGTTTATAATTACAGTGAAGTAATGCGTAAACTTTGTAATTTGAATGAAATTTATAGGAATGGAACGTAGGGAAACAAATTATTTCAAAAATTAATGTTTTATTAAAATGTCACTTTTTTTTCTTTTCTTGCGCTTCTCTGATGTAGGGTGGATCTAAACATTTTAAATTTCGCCCTCTTCTATTTAAAATTATCTCTGGCCCCAGACAATTCAAAAAGAATCTTTCCAATTTTGGAAGCATTTTGTTAATCCAAAAGTCTTCATCTTTAGGAATTACTTCGACGTGAATTTTATTTTTTGGCCCTGAATATACAATAAAATAGCATCGTTTAGCTCCTATAATATTTAGTTGGCCTTGTATTTGATAGTAATATTCGTGATTTTTCCTAAGTGCTATTTTATTGTCTTTCATTGACAAATATGGTATTTGTTTTCTTATAATCCCCTCTTCTAACGAATATCCAGATTTGAAGGTCTTATAAGAACACTTGACCTCCACAATTTCGTCTTCAGAAATAATTCCTGAAAATATAAAAATTTAATTATAAAAATACACAATATAATTTATAAAAATTTGATACCATCAGGTGAAGCTCCTAAATATCCATGAAGAACGTCAACAAATAAACCGGCAGGCTTTACAATTTTATTGTAGTCTTCTTCAAATTTTTTTATTGCTACCGTTTCATTTATTTTCCCGTACTTTGTAGCTTCAGTAGAAAAATTATTTTTTCTTAAAATTTTTTTAACTATACTATCACAAGATGTCGATTCTTTTAATTTTATAACATCTCCAAAATTGGAAGCAGTAAGCCGGTGCATTCTTTCCGTTAAATAATTTGGATTGTTAAATTGGCCAATTGTTTTTTCGTTTATTTTAAACTGTTCTTCTTTAGTAATCTTTAAGAAAACTTGTTTAAAAATTATGTATATATACATAAAGCATACACCACCTTCAAACGTTCGCACAAATTTTGTACTGCTGAGTTGATATCACTATCTGAAACATATGTTTCCGCTATGTTAGGACCATAGTTAGAATCTCCTGAAAATTTGATCCTTTTTTTTACAGATTCCCTATAATAAGGATTTTTGCGCTTCCGCTCTTTTTCATTACCCTGAGCACTTATAAATTTTTTTAGATTTTTACCTGGACTTTCATTAAAATATGATTTCCAAGGTTTTGTATGCCAATCTGAACCATAATTGTAAGAGAAGACGCTTAAATGAGCTCGTATTTGAAATGAATTTCTTTGAATCAAGTTCAATCTTTTTCCCATATTGAAACGAGCCATTATATTCATGAAAATTTCTGCTTTATTGTTGGTTTCTTTATCAAGAAGTAAATCAGCCTTCATTAATAATTGCTCAATAGCACCAAAAAGATGGTGATGCAGGCCAGAAGATATAAGTTGAGTTGTTCGGTCATTAGAAACGTCTCCAGTATTGGTGCACAAATACTGTTTGCAAGCACTGTGATTACCATAAACGTGATATATTGAATTTCTAATATCGGCTCTTAGATTTTCTGGATCCTGCGTATTTGCGTAAATTGCAGATTGAACTGATTTATTTAGTTCATTAATAGTATCGCTTTTTAACATCTTTCTGGCATCAACAGGGACCCCTTGAGTATCTTTTTTAATTTTGTAAAGGTTTTTACTGAAATTTTTTAATACATGGTTCATGCATTCAATTTTAACAACCTAAAAAGTATTGTGTAAATATTTGTAAAACTTATCTAACTATTATTTTATATTACAAGTTTACGTCGTGTCCATATGGTACCTTTTCTTTAATATTTTTAAAAACTGAGGAATCACCATCTGCAATAAATTTTAAGTATTTCAACCCATGCATTTCTATGCTGTTATTAAATCCCTCTACTATTATATCCTGTTCCATTGAAGATGATGAACCGGACCAATTTTTAAAACAAATATGTATTTTAGCAGCTTCATTATTGTTTTCGGCTCTAGCGCAAATACAACAGTATTTATTCCTTACACCTACGAATAATACTTTTCCTGTTGTTTTCCCTATTATAACAGCCTACAAATTATAACATAAAATGTTATTTGTTACATATCCGAATATATTATAAACTTACAGCTCCAGAATTTGCATTATACGTATGTCCATAGCTTCGTTTAGACCATCCTCCATCTAAATATCCATCAGTTATATATGGAATGCCATGTGAATCTACATGTCCTTCCTTAATTGCAGCTTCACGTTCTAATTTTCCAGCTTCTTCCAAAGCAAGCCATAATGATTCTTTCCATACCTATAATATTTCATGTATAAAAACAATAAAAATTTCAGTAATGGTACTATAATACACCTGATCCAATTCATTTTGAATTTTATAATCCAAATTTTTAGATAAACATGGAATATCCATTACTTTCAATAATTCCATTAAATGTGCGTAGGTGCTTCCTACTGAAAATGTTCCCCATACAGCTGCTCTATTAATTTTGGACCTTGTTTTCGGATTTTCTGTTGAAACTGATACTTCTTTGTCACAAATGTTGCATTTTAAAATAAATGTGCTTCTTAACCCACATCGCACTTCTTTTAGATAAACTAATTGTCCACCAGTGCACCTCTTGTTGTGTTGTACTTGAATTTTAGTTGTTATATTTAGGAAGTATCTGATATCTACAATTCGATAACCTGTCAATGAATTGATTTCAGGAACAACTTCTATATCCAAAGGAAAATTTTCAATTCTAAAATAATACTAATTAAGTCGTCGCCGTCAGATATGGTTTCCAAAAGAGATGAATTTTGCCAATTTGAATAAAAACGTACCGTTCATATTCTTCATTTATTTCTGAAAACGTTTTTCTTTCACTTTTGCATGGGGTTAAATTAGACTTAGTTCTAACAGAACGTAACGGGGTTGTTGTACCACATGGACTAAGAGCTTCTTCGTTTGGACGTGAATTGAAAATATTATCTAGTATCTCATTTAAAATATATCGGGAACATTGGGTAGATTCTTTATAATTCTGAACTCGTTCTAAAAGTTTATCCACAATATATGATCCTATTTTCTCTACTTCCCTTTTTCTTTGTGCATTTACTTGAACTTTTGATTTTTTTCCACGTCTCTTAGTCCAAGAAGCAAATCTACGCGTTTTCGGCATTTTCTAGAATTAATATTGCTTTTATTTTATTATTGTATACTATTATATATAAATACATTATAATATACAATGGTTCATGCTTCTTTGATTTTAAATTTCATAAATATGTGTCACTTGATATTCCAATTTTATAAAGTTAATTTAATTACATAAACTCGACCTTGGGGTGGTAATGCCATTCTGCAGCCGACTATATACTATATATGTAATAAAAATTTAAAACTATGATATTTATATTAAATTCACCAAATTCGATTTGAAATAAACATAATATATTCTTCAAATAAATCATTCTTTATTCATAATTTCACTGGGAGGAAAACCAACAACAAACAATGAACATGGAATATAGATGCAACCAATGGAAAACCAAGGACACAAAAATATGAAATAATATCAAAATTGTGACATATACAAGTAAAAATCAATTAATTGATGACATGAATTAACAAATATATATATACTAAACAATAATACAGCAATATAAATCAAAAATTGAATAAAAAACTTACCTTTAAGAGTTTACAATAAATTACACTTTGGCTCACGACTAAAATAAGACTAATTTGTTTCTTTGTTTGAAACTGTGACTGTTTCTTCAACCACCACAACTGAACTAAAATTTCTGGCTCGTTTTAAATGTATACTGAATCGCACCCCTCTCATTGACCACTTAACTCAAGTACTACCCGAACAGAAAAATTCCATCCGTTTTGTTGATGTTATCACATTTCACTTAAATTTCGACACAAAAATACACGCAGGTCACATGCACTGGTTTGTATCACTCCTCACTCTAAGGGTGCGAAAGTAATTTTCGTGGCGCCAAGAGTATGTACTAAATGCAAATTTAGAGATAAGGTCACTATCCTACACAATCAAAATCGAAATAATAAGAATCGATTAAAGATTAACTTTGAGATCATTTTTTTAAATTAATAATAGATTGTAAATCGACATCCGTATTTGTATATCGTATTTATTATATTTGTTTATATGATAAAATGTGATTGGTTTAGAACTAACTATACGACACAAACCCCATTAGTAACTGTATACATTATTATATTTTTCATATATATTATTGTATCATATATTAATTTTATATAATTTTAATTAATAAAAATATATTAAGAATTCATTACTATTATAAATTTCATAATCTATTTAAAACCAATAAATTCGTTATAAATATGAGATCTCGAGTGCGGTCCTGTCCCATGCAAAAAATTGTGCACACAAACGTTTTAAAACCGAATGTTTGTTTGATTTCGTGGCGGCACCACATTACGGGCTATGTTTTGTTTTGCGTCCTTTTCTGACCGAAAGTGCGATTCCTTGTCTAGTAAACGCCGCTGTTAAGTTAAACTAAGCAATTTTATTTGTAAAGTTAAGTTATATTTAATTATTTGTGAATCTCATTTATAGTCTTCCAGTGTAGGTTGAAATATAAGGATGAGATTGATTCGAAACATTTCTACCATCAACAATATTATATCAAATCGAAAAATCATCACGATATTCCTTTGCTCTGTCAGTTTGCTGACATTGTGGATTAAAACGAATAGAATTATAAGAAAAGATATAACTGAACCACAATTTGGTGAAATATTAATACAATATAAGAATCAAATCAAGTTTTGCTTGGGAGAAGACAACTTTGTTCTAAATTACATACTTGTGACATGTGTCATAAGGAAACGTAATCTTAGCAACATAAATGTTATTTTATTTTTTTACAAACAATTGGTTGCTATTGAAGCTTGAAATAAATGTCGACGAGAGATCTGCAACTGATTTGATTTCAGTGACTCTCAGGGCACGTAATATAAATATTCAGACAGGAAGTTGCTATTTTTGTAACTGTTTAAATATTTCACCTTTTTAAATCAACAGTAAATTCACGTAGGTGATTCTCTCAGCTTGAATAACTGAGCGACAGATTTCAACTATGCACTTTCTTTTTCACCATTGGTTATCACCCTCAAATGATATACTAATCTTTCCATATTTGATACTTTTATATCGCACATTATTTAGATTCTTCATGTCTGGATGACAAATTCAAATAATATCAACACAATTCATAAACCAAATCATAAAATAGTGATTACTATTTTACAATTTTCTGCGTAAATATTGATTTGCAATCTTAGTTCGGTTGAAACTTATAATTAATGGCTTTCAGTTCTGCTAAAATTTTCATCTACTTTGGTGCATATATATTTTTGGTGTCTCCATATTTTCTTGAGAGTATGCGTGATTTGACAACACACTGACAACATCGAGAACTAAAGATGGAATATTTTTGTTCTGCTTATTCGCTGATCATTTAATCGCGATACTGATCATAGAAGATCATTTTATACTACCACACATCGCGGAGCCTTGTATCCTATTAAGCAGTATTCTTCTAAAATATCTGTAATAATGATAATAATATCATAAATGAAAAAAAAGTTTATGCTCCTATAGACATTCAAGATAAAGTAAATTGTGTTTCACCTCTTGAAAGTTTATAAAGATTTTTTAGAAAAGTACTACTTAATAGGATCCCAGGTTCCTATAATCGCGATTATAAATCGGCAACTAAGGCCAAGTTGTCCAATTTGTCAGCTCTCAAGAAAACGTGGAGACACTTAAAATATATATGCACAAACGTAGATGAAAATTTCAGCAAAATTACATATGATGGAGCTATTAATTATAAATTTCATCTGAACAAAGATTGCAAATCAGAAAATTGTAAAGTAGAAATCACTTTTTCATGATTTTGTTAATAAAATGTGTTGACATTATTTGAAGTTGTCATCTAGAGATGAGGAATCTAATTAAATTTTGACATAAAATTAGCAAATTTGGAAAGATTGATATCTTAGTGTTGTTTGAGGGTAATAATCCAACCAAACGTGATAGAAAAAATTCAGTACCTAGTTGAAATTTGCCGCTCACTAATTCTTGCTTAAAGAATCAACTACGTGAATTATCTTTTGATTTAAATAGGTGAAATATTTAAACATTTACAACTATAGCAACCTACTGTCTGAAGGTTTCGATTACGAGTCACTGAAATCAAATCAGTTGCAGATCTCTCGTTGATATTTATTTTGAATCAAAGAAATTCTGTCTGTGATTCTGCATATAATTAACATGTGAATAGAAATTGTTTTTGTTAACATTGTTAACTTTATACTTAAATGCCGATATATATTTTGTTGCTAAGAGAGGTGAGGGATGAAATTGAAAGGAAGATAACTAGCCTGATGTATACATAAATAAAATTTTTATTAATTAGTAATTACAAAAATAAACGGACATTTGGGATTGAGTATTGGATTGAGTAGCGTTTTGCAGACTTTCATGTTTCAATAGAAACGAAGGTAGTTTGTTTGTCAAATAAAAGAAAATAACAATTATGTTGCTAAGATTACGTCACCTTATAGCATGTCACCCTGTCCAATTATAGGCAAGAGTTATGGTTAATTCAATTAATCCTAATTCGAAATATGTAGTTTAGAAACACGTTGTCGTCTTTCAAGTAAATTTGAATTGATCTTGCATTGTATTAATATTACATCAAGTTGTGGTTCAGTTATATTTTTTGGTACAATTCTATTCGTTTGAATCCACAGTGTCAACAAATTGACAGAGCAAAGAAATATCGAGATGAGATGAGTTATACTAAATGGTAGAACTGTTTCGAATGAAATTCTTCCTTATATTTCAACCTACACTAAATGACTATAAATGTGATTCCCAAATATTCATATATAATATAACTTTTCAAATAAAACTACTTTGTTTACCTTTAAGTTATGTGGTTAATTTAATATAAGTTTGGTTGTTAATAAATGGATTCGACCCATTGTCGATTTTTTTAACCTTCCACTATTCAGTGGAGGTACTTAAAAGTTATATGCAACATATTTTTTTAGGAAACACATTTAGTGATTACAGTACAGATTAAAATTTAAGGAAGAATTACTTCGGCACTAATCTAAAATTATAATTGCTATAAACAAGCTTCATTCTCAGATGATAGATGAGTTGAAACCTAGATCCACACTATGGAAACATTTCCATAAAATGAAAGTACCTGCTATATACAGAGATAGATATGTGGAACTCCAACGGGAACATTCTTGACCTCAACCTTTTTGGTAGAATTTTTGAAGACGGTTTCTTGGTAATGCTGTTTTCTTCTTTATTGTGATTTTTTCTTGTACTTTTTTCGGATTTTTTGGATTTTTTTTCATATTTCATAGCCTCAGAGAAAATATTTCCCGATGTCGTCAGGTTTTGTCATGGCTCATTTCATCTTCATTTATATGATGGTCATCAGCCTTTCCATGTGACCGTAACTCCTCGTGCCCAACGAATCGTCAAAATACCTTAAAAAAGATATATAAAATTATTAAAGATTAATCATATTATATATACCAATTTTATTTGTTTTTCATTTAAATTAAATAATTTAATTGTATGTGTTTTAACATAAAATATGTCATTAGTTATAAAAATCTTGAATGCAGATGAAAATTATACTTACATTTAAATCCAATTCTTGGGCCACTAGAATCTTTACATCATTTGCCTTTTGCATCGTACTTTAAGATTTCAATCTTAATTTATTCTGAAAACAAATTAATTAGGTATTAATGTGTTGTTTTAAGGAGCGTCATATACATGAAAGTACTTATTCTTTGTTTAGTTGGGAATTCCTGTAAGTAAATTAATGAATTTAGACAAAAATATTCCCTAAAAATAACAGTTTGATACGATCTGTTTCATTTCTAGCATTACTATACACAAGTATTTCTTCCGATTATCATTTCCAATGAGGCAGGGACTCATTAATAAAAGCGAGAATATTTAACTAATAATTTTGAATTGAAGCGTAGAAGCAACTTCAGAGAGATGTGGTTCGTATGAAATAAAAGTTTGAACTGATTAAAGTTTGGTGGTAAACAAGTAAAGAAAACTTTTTAGTCTACCTGATTTTATGAACAAAATTGAAATTAGTTTATGACAACGAAATTCAAATGTCTACAAATGAATAACGAATAGTTAATGTTATAAGTAGGAACATAATGTATAAAATTTCAGAAGACACAATCAACCAATGATAATTGATAGTTTAAAGTGTAAACCTCAGTACTCATGCAAACACTATACTTACTCATCATTGGTCCAATTCACTCGAGGCAGGTTATGTTAGAATATCTAGACATCGTGTATAACGGTTGTGATGACAACGGAGAATAAAAACAACAGAAGAGCACAGGGGTGCGTTGTCAGGATTTCGAGACCACCTCCATAGGAGTATCCCACTTTGTGGAAGACTTCTGCGTTTTGGAGGTGTGGGGTGGCTGGTCGGGAGTACAGATTGGTGTTAGGGTTAGAAGTAGGAGTACTTCCAGGATTTACCGATGGTATCTGTAGTTTAGCAGACAGCTTACTGCATTACTTACTTTCATTCGTTTTAATTCACCCTCTAGTTCCGAGATTTTAATCTTAACATCTAGTTTTCGGGTACCTCTTGGCTTATCTTTTTCGCGGACACTACACGTGGTTTATTGGTTTAGTAACCGAGGTTGCCAGCCAAATTAACAACTCTTCTCTTTTGTCTGAATATGGCAACTCTTATAACTAAATTCAAACAGAAGGACGAACGTTATGTCTAACTCCATTTGGGGGTCTGATATCGGTGTAGCTCTTTGCCGAATTTTGCTGTTGTTACTTACTTTTCAGAGAATATGCAAGAAATTGCAGTAATTTATTCAATCAATTAATTGAAATACAAAGGATGAATCAACAAAAAAGACAACTACTACTGTGCTCTTGAGCTGTTTCTCTCAAACTGACTCTCATGTTTCTTGATCACCAAGGTTACCACACGTACTCCCACTATCTGTAACCGCCTCTGAACCGATTAACTTTACTAACTTTGATCGATTTAATACCGATGATTCATTGAATGTTACATTTCGACTAAAAATTAGCTTCTGTTGTTCAATATCCCAAAGTCAATACGTACCAAACGTCGCACCATAACCAAGCATAATACATTTTGTTGCTTTTGCTTGTAATTTCAACCGCATTTCATGTGGAATATGATTGTAACATTCAGAACCAAATATTCGAAGGTTTGACAGCTCTGGTTTCTTTCCAAACCAAATTTCTGCTGGCGTCTTGTCTTTAAACTGCTTTCCACCCGCGTTTGTTGGCGATCGATTTTTGATATAATTTGCCGACATAATTGCTTCATTCCAAAACTTATTTTCCATCCCACTGGCCAAAAGCATTATCGTAGCCTTGTGTTGCAGCATTTCATTTAAACGTTCAGATACTGAATTCGTTTCCGGATTGTATGCAACGGTGACTAACAACTGAATACCCTTTTGTTTGCAGTATTTTTTAAATTCGTTTGACGTATATTCACCACCGCCATCATGTCTCAATTTTGACACCTTTGAGCCATGAAGTGCCTCAGCCATTGCAACAAATTCCTTGAATTTACCAAACGTTTCACTTTTTCTCTTGATGCAATAGACCATGGATGCTCTCGAATAATCATCCATGAATGTCACAAAATAACGTGACCCATCGTATGCATTCGTTGGATACGGTCCACAAACATCACTGTGAATCAATTCCAAAACTCGCAATGAACGTGTATTTGAATTTCTTGGAAACGGTGAACGAACATGTTTCCCAAGTACACACGATTCGCACAACTGTGTATCCTTTTTTTTTTACATTACTCATACCAATAGCCATATAATTGGCTAACTTTTTCATGTCATTTCGGTTGAGATGACCAAGTCTAAAATGCCATAGATTCTGTGATATTGTTTTCAAATTATTCACTCCTGTAAATCCCGCAAACACATTGTTGTCAACGTACAAAGTCACTTCATACATTCTTCCATTTACGCGTCCGACAAACTTTTCGATACCATTCAGCGATACATAGGCATAATCACACTCAAACACAATTCGATATCCCTTTTGTGTTAGTCTTCGAATTGACATCAAGTTGCATTTCAAATCATTCACGAATAGAACGTCCTCCATTGTTTTTACCGATGTGTCACCATGGTGAAATGTTTTAACGAGAATGTCACCACGTTGGTTTGCAACAATGCTTTGATTTTTCTTGGCAACCGAAATGCTTATTTCGTCAATTGGTTCCAATTTATCGAAGAACATCTTCTGATTCACCATATGCTGAGTCGCTTCAGAATCTAAGACAAATTTTATTTCCGCGTAATTACCGCTATTCTGCTGCAATTGAGCGTTAAATGCCTTGGATTCTGCCAAATTCTCTTTGGTACCATCTTCAGCAATTGCATACATCGATGAACCGCTTGCTCTGTTTGCGCTTTCTCTATTTGACCTCTCTTTTTTGTTTTTATTGCGAAAACATTGAGCCTTTTTGTGTCCAGATTTTTTACACATATGACATATAATTGTCTTTTTCCCAGCAAACATTGCTCCAGGCTCAATTGATTTACTCGAACCATTTTCACCAGTCCGCTTGTTGTACTCATCCATTAACCGGGTTTTAACAAATTCTACAGTTAACTTTGATTGCTCCATTGTTTCCAATGCTGTCACTAGGTTATCATAACCTCATGGCATAGTAATCAACAAATGTACAACCACATCAAGCTCTTCCATTGTAGCTCCCGTTGACTTTAACTCTCGAATTCTCTTATCAAATTGCAAAAGTAAACTTATCATATCATCCGACTCATTGTATTTCATTGTCAGCAATTGTTTTCGTAATAAAACTCGCGACGCCACACTTTTCCTTTCGAAAATCGTGCATAATGTGTCGAAAATGTCCTTTGCCCGAGCTTTTTCGCGAACATACTCAAGTTGGCTATCATGAACTGACTGTACTAATATCGAAACACATTTCTTTTCATTCAACTTAATCGTAGGATGTTTTGTCACATCTTTTTCCGCTGTAAGAATGACCTCCAACGATTCCTCGATGAATCTTCTCAACTCCATTTCATCAAGCAAAATTCCCACACGATATTTCCATTTGCTAAAATTCGTGCCATCGAGTTGTTGAATTTTTAGAATGTTATTTACAGTAACGTTCGCCATCTTTGTCTGTCGCCTTCACCACAATTGACTTCCAACCTCAATTGTATAACTTTGTCCTGCACGCAGTGGGCCCATAACCTCAGAGAATATGCAAGAAATTGTAGTAATTTATTCAATCAAATAATTGAAATACAAAGGATGAATCAACAAAAAAGACAGCCACTACTGAGCTCTTGAGCTGTTTCTCTCAAACTGACTCTCACTATTTCTTGATCACCAAGGTTACCTCGGTCGCCTTCATTTGTCAATTGTTATTGTTTTTTAACATACTTTATTCTATTTTATTGTTTATATTAACGTTATGTCTAACTCCATTTGGGGGTCTGATGTCGGTGTGGCCGAATTTTTCTGTTGTTACTTACTTTAGATAGTTAACTCTTTCGGAACTTGGAACGGAGTCGTGCTCAGGGTTTACCCGGCGGTTGACCTTTCTTTCTGCCAATAGAACCTGGATTTGAACCGCCTTTTTCTTTTCTTCTTTCACGGTTTTTGCTGGCGATGTGCCGTCCGGTTCCAATATAATTCGGAACCACTCGACCTTTTGCAGGCACACTTGCTGTTTTCCCATTTCATTATCGCTAATTCGGTTATTAAACTGTTTACAGTACGAAAACAAAAATTTAAGTCAGTTGTTTCTTGGATTGGTAACCAAGGTTACCAGACAAGTAAACAAATTTTTTCATTTGTCTGAATTTGGTAACTAACTAAATTCAGACAAAAGATGGACACTAAATAAACACAAAAATATCACTACAAACACTTTTGAAAACTGAGGTGTGAGTGTGATGAGAATAATAGTCGTTGTTACAAGAACACTGATCGTTTATTATATTATTACAAAGTGTGCTAGAAACGTCAAAGACTAAAAACTAAGAACTAAAAACCCTGGGTAGCATGACGCTTGCGTTAGGGCATCTATACAGAGGGTTCCAAGTATCTATGTGCAATTTCATTCTTTAACAAACACTTTTCCGTAATTGCTACTCAAATTTGGATAAATGACGATTGTTACCGCTGCCATTGGTAACGACAGAAAGGTCTTTTATTGTTAGCGACTTTTGTCAATTGTTCAAAGTGCAACCAGGGAATATTGTTGATAGTAACAATTTTTGTTTGAGTTGTTCGTCCTTCTTCTGTCTGAATTTAGTTATAATAGTTACCATAATCGAAAGAGAAGAGTTGATAACGCTAATCCCAAATCTTTATCCCAACCAGCCAACCACACTCCTGCAAAGTCTTCCAGATCCAAAACTCAGGAACTCGGTCACCGCCAAGGAGGTGATGTCGAAATTGTCTAACTACGATTCACCCCACCAGTTATGATTCATTGTTCAAATTTATGTATATCGAATTGTATTAAAGTATTTTAAACCAAGTACACTAAGAATTAGAAGAGACTCCTCATAGAGAAGAAACTTTTAAATTGGTTTGGGAAAAACCAGCGCTAATGATTAGCTGTCTCAGATCTCAATTTCGGTTAATATTTTTTGACAGCTCATTGACAATCTTGGCAACTGATCTTTGTGTAATTTCGTTTTGTTTGGTGTCCAATCCTATAATGCTCTTTGGCGAATTACTGAGAGAGGTTATTTCAATTTGCCAAAATATGCGGAAAGTGGGAAGGTCCTAATTATGTGATGTGAATTTATAAGTTTAACAGAATTGAAAAAAAGCAGCTAAAAAAGATGTTTAAGTGTTATTATTATCTTATCAAAGAAAATATATAAAATTTTGATATTTGTTAGGAATAGCAATGTCTAATTAACAATTCACACACTTTTGTCGATGCATATTCTTCAGACAACAAAAGTATGTTTTACTTTTGATTAATAAACATATCGCCTTCATTGCTGTTGAAACCTGAATATGTACAAAATATCATTTGATTTCAAAACTGATCTTGAACAATTATTTGGTAACTTCTTACAATTTCGTCATTGAAAAGATAAAAACAACAAATGAAATAAGTATTTACACTTCGTTAGCTGTTTGTTTCACTTTTTAGCCTTCAATGCAGACACAAATCTAATATTTTTGTTTATATTCAAAAAGTAATTATAATTTTGTCCAGATTGATGTTTTCAATGAACTCAGAAGTCTTGATTTATCTAGTAATAGAGGTCCTTATGATATTCCTCCTACAGTATTGAATGAATTGTGGATTCTCATTAACAAAGCCTCTATCAATGAAATTTAAAATGTTTTCAAAATCTACCTTATTTCCTAACGTACGTAAAAAGTCGTTTGTTATACCTACCTTAAAGGATGGAGGTAGTTTACTTGTTGTTTTCCAAAATTGTCCAAAAAAATCATTTCCAAAATAATTATGCCTTAGTTCCAAAATATTATAAATGAGAGTCAACATGAATTTTGCAAATGTAAACCTTCTGCGACCAACCTTCTTATTTATAACCTCTCGACAGTTGGTGCTCTTGAAAATCATTTACAGGTTGATGTTGTTTATACAGACATTTAAAAGGCATTTGATAGAATCTGTCATGATTTATTGTTTGCTACACTAAATGGGCTGGATTTGTCAAGTAATTTTTCCACTGTAAATAATCATAACGATTGCAATGTAAAGTGATTAGTTTTTATAAAAAATTAATCAACACCATATTCGCAAGTTACACTTTAGATAAAAGATTTTAATGTAATGTGTTTGAAATTTAAAAATGAGTAATAGGTTGGGCGGTAGTTTTTCTAGAAAAGTTGGTTCGGCTCAAGCCAAAATGAATTTGGGTAAATGTAAAAGAAAAGCTGGATCATATCTTGGTGCTTTTGCCCACACATTAAAGTAGCTTTTTACACAAATACTGCTGTAGGATCCCAGGTTCTGCGATGTTTTGTCGTATAAAATAACCTCTTTCCATAATCGCGGATTATATGTACAGCAATTAGGCAGAACGAAATACTCTCACATTAGCTGTCAAAATTGCCAGAGTTGTCAAAACGTGCTGACTCCTTAGGAACTCATTAGGAATATTTAAACAATTACAATAATGGCAACTTGATGCCATTATTGTGGAGATGTCGATTACTAGTCCTGAAAGTCACGGAAATCAAATTAGTTGCAGATCTATCGTCGACATACAAAAACTGTCTGTGATTCTGACGGATAATTAACATGTGAAAAGAAATTGTTTTTGTTAACTTTGTTAACTTTATATTTCCATTAGAATAGATTGCTGCTAAGAGAAGTTCCAACTATTATAATTTAGTTTGAATATGTGATACGGACGACGTGAGGGATGAAATTGAAAACAGGATAACTAGATGTATATACACATAAATAAAATTTTAATTAATTAGTAATTACGAAACTAAACGAACATTTGGGAGTGGGTGTTGGACTGAGTGACATTTTACGAACTTTCAAGTTTCAATAGCAACGAAGGAATTTTGTGTATCAAATAAAAGAAAATAATATTTATGTTGCTAAGATTACGATTCCTTGTGACATATGCCAGACCTTAAAATATAAACAAAACATCCAATGCCCAATTGAACCTTATTCGAAATATGTAATTTAGAAAAAAGTTGTCTTCTTTCAAGTAAATTTGATTTGTTTCTTCCATTTCTTCTTTTATTGATGATCCTTGGTCCTGGATTTGCATTTGAGGACTTTTATGACCTTACTTATTACAAGTGTAGCACCCTTACTTACTTTGTTTCTTGTGGTTGTTATTGTTGACTGAGAATACTGTTGAGTCACTTTCAGGATGTTTAACATTTTGTGATATGTTGATTTCACAGAAAGTTATCTTCATGCCGGAGCTTTCAATAGCAATAATCATTGGTTGATAGGAGGACTCTGGTAGACCGGAGAGTAGCAATGTAACTAGCCATTCATCGTCAACTGCGAAACCAATGTTTCTGAGCTTGCGAGCAGTACACATAATTTGGCTCACATATTTCTCTACGTTTTGACATACAGTAAGTGAAGTATTATAGAGATCACGCAGCAGCCCATCACAGCGTGTCAACAAAGAGTCATCAAATACTTATGAAAACGTATCCCATACTTCTTTTGCAGTACTACTCTCTTGCATGTGCACGTAATTTATTTAGTCAACTAGTAAATTTATCTTAGTTTTTGCCTTTGTGTCTCGTTTTGTGTCCACAATGACACATGTGGTGGGGTCTATGCAGTTCCACGACTCCTCTTGCTGTAGGTATGTTTTTAGAGCAAATCGTCATGTTACGTAATTATCTCGGCCGGTTAACTTTTCAATTAATGCCAATTGATTGTTTGGTGACAATTTAAGAACCCTTATTCCAGATGTTACGAGAAAACACTTTTCAATTGTCGTATTGACGTTTTAGGTTAACTTCATTACTTTTCTCAGTAAGTAAGCCATTCTGGGCTTCCCTGGGCTTTTCTGGCTCCATAACCTATTAAATTTTCTTAAAAGAATTTATTATTTCAGGAGTAAAACTTATATTTAAGAATTTAGTGTTAAAATTACAACTTAACTGTCTACAGGCGCACAATACAAATTACAATTTTATTAGTTTATGTGTAGTTTCAGTACACTCCTACAGGTCATCGCATCAGTTACAATTGGATTCCCAAGAGGAGATGAAACATTATTTGTTTTAAGTTGTGTTATAATTTTTAATTCTTAATAATAGCGTAAGCTTCATTGCGCTGTAAATTAGATTTTTTTGAGAAGAATGCTTCAGGTAAACTACTTCGGGTTAACAAGACAGCATTAAATTAACTGAGGAATGCATATTATCGGATTTTGTAAGCTGGGTCAGCTCCTTGATTAATATTTATATGATCCCATTTTCCGCACATTTTGGCAGACTGAAATAACTTCTTTCTGTAATTCGCCATAGAGCATTATAGGATCGGACACCAAGCAAAACAAAATTATGAGAAGGCTTTTCTTATTCTTAGTGTACTTGGTCTAAAATACTTTAATACAATTCAATATACAAAAATTTCAACACTGAACCATAAATGGTTCACAATTTCGACATCACCTCCTTGGGAGTGACCGAGTTCCAAGAGGTCTTCTGAGTTTTGGAGCTGGGAGACTTTGCAGGAGTAGGGGTGGCTAGTTGGGATAAAAATTTGGGATTAGCGTTAGGAGTAGGGGTACTATCAGAGTTTACCGATGGTATCCCTAGTTTAGACGACAAAGCTGTGTAAGCACTCTTTTACTCTCTGTATTCTCACCTTCTAGTTCCAAAATTTTATTCCTAAGGAAATCGGGTACCTCTGGAAACGTCAGCAGACGTTTGGGTTTTATTGAGTTTTTCACTTAGCTTTTCTTTTTTCCGGACCCTACACATAGTTTAACAAATTAACAACTCTTCTCTTTCGATTATGGTAACTATTATAACTAAATTCAGACAAATGACGGACGAACAACTCAAAAAAAAAATTGTAATTTTCAACAATATTCCCTGGTTGCTACCCACACTTTGAACAATTGACATAAGTCGCTAACAATAAGAGACTTTTCTGTGGTTATCAATGGCAGAGTGTTGGTAGTGATATTTTCGTTTTTATTTAGTGACCCTATTAAAGTTCCTATTAAAAGACAAGAACCGTGAAATAAGAAAAGGAAAAGGAGGCTCAAATCCAGGTTCTATTCGCAGAAAGGAAGGCGGTACCACATCCAACGACACAGCTAATTATTGTAAAGCCCCAGTTTTGATCGGTTACATTAGAGTACATTAGAATACCAATTAATTCTCTGTATCGTGTGGGGTCTTTGAATGGTTTTAAATCTCTGTTAAATTTTGAGTGGCAGTCTGAACTTCTCTAAAATATATTTTTTTTGTTTAAGTCTTACTCCTTTCTTACTTTGGTTAATTTCTATTCTAAAGAAAAACCTAGCAATCTTTGATCTTCAATTTCTCAGCTAATTCCCTCTTAATTTCATTACAAGTTTGTTTTTCGACAGTTCTTTTGTACTCCTTAAATTTTTCAAAAGCTTCTCTCTTTGACTTATGGAAAAAAAACCTGGCACCACCTATTATAATCGTCTATTAATGTAAGAAGATATCTTGATCCACCGCTGAGTCTGACTCGCATTGGTCCGCAGATATCTGAATGAACAACATTCAGTAACTGCTTACTTCTTCCTTCTCTGTCAGTAAAGGGTTTCCTTGCTTGCTCACCTCGTTGACATTGTCACACCACATGGGTAATTTATCATTATCCAATTTATTACCGTGTACCATTCGCTTTCTGTACAAATCCTGTACGCCTTTACAATGTAGGTACTCCAGTTGTCTATGCCACAGGACCATTTTGTTTGAATTTCTATGCATTATTCATTTGTAGACATTTGAATTTCGTTGTATATAAACCTATTTCAATATTTTTCATAAAATCAAGTAGACCAAAAAGTTTTCTTTATTTGTTTACCACAAAACTCTAATCACTTCAAACTTTTATTTCATAAGAAACACATCTCTCTGAAGTTGCTCCTACGCTTCAATTCAAAATTAATAGTTAAATATTCTCTCTTTATTAATGAGGTTCTTTCTCATTGAAAATGGTAATTAGAAGAAATACTTATTTACAGTAGTGCTAGAAATGAAACCGATCGTACCCAACTGTTATTTTTAGGGAATAGTTTTGGCTAAATTCATTATTTATATTTACAGGAATTCCCAACTAAACACAGAATAACGCTCCATAAAATAACACATTAATTTGTTTTCAGAATAAATTATGATTTTTTTTATTGGAGCAAAGAAGGGGAGTGTGCAGAAGCAAGACGTAGTGCCGCACTTTACCGACTAAAAACCCCTCTCCGGGCACCGATCCGAAGATCATGGCCTAAGAGTAGTTAACCATAAAGGTTTAGGAAAATAGAAGGGAAAATTAAAGAGGTACGTAACAATCGCTACATAGTAAAGAAAAGATGTCCCAAAGAGACGCAGAAGTCTAGACAGCCAAGAGACAAGGTCTCTTGTATCTGTCGGATTCACAGGGTTGGATATCATGCAAGCATGCAATCTCCGGATTAGAGTGTTGAAAGATAGATCTCCGGAGATTGAGGGCATGCTATTTTCTCTGAGGCTATGAAATATGAAAAAATATGCAAGAAATCCGAAAAGAGTACAAGAAAAAATAACAATAACAGAGAAAACAGCATTACCAAGAAACCGTCTTCAAAAGTTCTATCATAAAGGCTGAGGACTGGAATGTTCCCGTTGGAGTTTCACATATCTGTCTGTATATAAAGCAGTTACTTTCATTTTATGGAAAGTTTTCCACAGTATGGGCATACGTTTCAACTCATCTAACATCTGAGAATTAAGCACGTTTGTAGTAATTATAATATTAAAATCGTGCCGTAGTAGTTTTTGCTTATATTTTAATCTATAATTTATGACGGAAAATGTGTTTCCTAAATAATTATATTGTGTATATCTGTATATTTTTCCACTGAATAATTGGAGGTTGAAAAAATCGGCAATGTGTCGAAACCATTTTATAACACCAAACTAATATTAAAATATCGACATAAGTTAAACAAAGTAGTTTTATTTGTAAAGTTATGTTATATTTAAATATTTGGGAATCTCATTTATGGTCATCCACTGTAGGTTGAAATACAAGGATGAGATTGATTCGAAACAGTTCTACCATCAAAAATATTATAACAAATTGAAAAATCATCACGATATTCCTTTGCTCTGTCAATTTGCTGAGACCGTGGATTAAAACGAATTATAAGAAACGATATAACTGAATCACAATTTGGTGTTATATCAATACAATGTAAGAATCAAATCAAATTTGCTTGAGAGAAGACAACTTTTTTCTAAATTACATACTTTTGACATATGCCATAAAGAAACGTAATTTGACATGTTATTTTATTTTTGACAAACAATTCGTTGCTATTGATACTTGAAAGTTTGCAAAATGTCACTCAATCACACACCCACTCGTTTTATTTTGTAATTACAAATTAATTAAAATTTTATTTATGTGTATATACATCAGGCTAGTTATCTTGTTTTCAATTCTATTCCTCACTTTATAATAGTTGAAACTTCTCTTAGCAGCAATCTATTGTAATGTAAATATAAAATTAACAAAGTTAACAAAAACAATTTCTTTTCACATATTAATTACTTGTAGAAAATAAATGTCAAAGAGGGATCTGCAACTAATTTGATTTCAGTGACTTTCAGGGCTAGTAATCTAAACCTTCAGACGGTAAGTTGCTATTTTTGTAACTGTTTAAATATTTCACCTTTTTAAGAATTTAAGAATTTTTCTCCTTCACCTTTAGTTATCACCCTCAAACAACACTAATATACCAATCTTTCCATATTTGATAATTTTATGTCGCAAATTATTTAGATTCTTCATGTCTGGATGACAAGTTCAAATAATGTTAACACAATTTATAAACCAAATCATGAAGTAGTGATTCACACTATTTCACAATTTTCTGGGGAAATAAAGATTTGAAATCTTTGTTGGGTTGAAATTTATAATTAATAGATTTATCTGTTGCAGCTTTGTTAAAACTTTCATCTCTACTTTAGTGCATATATATTTTTAGTGTTTCCATATTTTCTTGGGAGTAGGCATGTTTTGACAAAACACTGACAACATCATCGAGAACTAAAGTTGTAGTATTTTCATTCTGCTTATTCGGTTATCATATAATCGCGATACCGATCATGGAAAGAAGTTATTATATACAATCAAATATCGCGGAGCCTTGTATCCTATTAAGCAGTATTCTTCTAAAATATCTGTAATAAGGTATATCATAATTGAAATGAAAGTTTATGCTCTTATAGACATTCAAGAAGTGAGACACAATTTACTTGCTTTACCTATATGCTCTATACTAGCTTCAAAAATATGTTAAAATCGTGGTAGTAACTCTCCATATGCGTTGGGATGTAGATGGAGTTCTTAAGATACTTTATTTAAATTTGCAATCTGTAAAAAGAAATAATTTTTGAGGGTATTGCAAAAATGATCTTCAAAAATTGATTGAATAAATCATATTGTAGAAGAGAATGAAAAACACAGTGACCAAAGATTTTTTTGTAAGAAGGAAAATAACGCAGCGATTTTTAATTAGGGATGTCTCAATATGATTATACGGCGCTGTAGTGCGTTGATTCAGTCAACCAAAGGGGCGGTATATATAACACGATATTTTACACTAAAAACTCTCTGTACTCTGTAATATTGTATAACTTTGGTTAACTTTTGATATATATACAAATCGGGATTCTTTTTTACAGTTTCAAAGACATTTTAGTGTTTTGTTAATATATCATATGTCCTAACTTTATTTGAATGAACTTTAAATATGATATGATATGGTAATATTTTGATCCAGCAAAATTAAAGCCCACGGGAAATTTTCATGTGGCTTGATTTCCGAGAATTTCATAATTAATTAACACTATTTGAAATCAGAGCTCTAAAATAGATATATTTCGTTATTAATGTAATTGTTACAATATTCCGCCTTGATTAACTGCAATAAATTATGTATCTAAGGGAATCCAAATTTAAAAAAACAATAGAACACTTGTTGTAACCTAGCATCTGTTATTTACATCTGTTCCCAAAACTTAATTTAAAATATTAACAATTTCAACATTCATGAGATGCTGCGAAACTTTAGAACAGTAGGTGTCTCACCATTCAAAAAATCAACAACTACATACACGCCATTAATTTATTTCAGATGTAATTCATGAGGAATAACACATAATTTCTAATGAAAGTCAAATTTGATGATTAACATCAGTGAATCAAATTTAAATGGAAAATGTGTGTGGTTTAAATTAATGGTTAAGACTTGAATAATACTATATGGAATAAATAATGAAATTATTTATTAACAATTTCTTAAAACGAGAGAATAAGTTTTTGAGAACTCTGGTTCTGTACGTGTGTTTTGACAACTAACTGTCAACTGATGTTGGAGTTATTTCATTTTGCTTGTTGGCCGATTTTATAATGGCCTTACCAAGTATACAAAGTTGTTATTCTAAATTGTCGAGATATTCTGAACACAGGATCCTATAATAATAATCGAGGAGCTATTTTCCTGTCACAGTTAACTGTGTGGCATTCTGCTGATATAATTTAATTTACAATGCGAAAAAATATCTTATTCTTGAAAATAAAGCTTACTCTATAACAGAGTCAAGAATTGAGACGCAATTTACTTAGAAAATCATTTATTTAGAATACCGATCAGACATGTAGTAGATGTTAAGATTCTGCATATAGCATATAGGTAAACCAAGTAAATTGTGTGTCACCTATTGAATATTTATCTTTCTTTTCAGTTATGTTTTACCTTATTGCACGGTAAAGTAGATTTTTTAGAAAAATACTACTTAATATGATCCCAGGTTCCTATAATCGCGATTATAAGATTAGCAACTAAGCAGAATGAAAATACCCCAACATGCCCAAGTTGTCTAATTTGTCAGCAAATTGTCAAAACGTGTGTAGTGGTTACGAGCTCTCAAGAAAACGTGGAGACACTTAAAATATATATGCACTAAAGTAGATGAAAATTTCATCAAAATTACAAATGATAGAGTTATTAATTATAAATTTCATTTCAACAAAGATTGCAAATTTTTACACAGAAAATTGTGATTTGATTTTGTTTATAAATTGTGTTGTCATTATTTGAACTTGTCATCTAGACATGAGGAATCTAAATAAATTTTGACATAAAATTAGCAAAATTAGAAAGATTGGTATCTTAGTGTTGTTTGAGGGTGATAATCCAACCAAACGTGAAAGAGAGAAATTCAGTACCTAGTTGAAATTTGCCGCTCACTAATTCTTGCTTAATGAATCAACTACGTGAATTATTTTTTGATTTAAAAAGGTGACATATTTAAACAGTTACAATAATAGCAACCTACTGTCCGAAGGTTCCGATTACGAGTCACTGAAATCAAATCAGTTGTAGATGTCTCTACGACATTTATTTTCCATCAAAGGAATACTGTCTGTGAATCTGTCAGATCATTAACATGTGAATAGAAATTGTTTTCATTAACTTTATACTTAAATGCAGAAATATATTTTGCTGCTAAGAGAGGTGGGGGATGAGATTGAAAACAAGTAACTTGCATGATGTATATACACATAAATAAAATTTTAATTAATTATTACAAAATTAACGAACATTTTGGAGTGAGTGTTGTTTTGAGTGACATTTTGCAATCTTTCATATTTCAGTAGCAACGAAGGAAGATCACGTCACCTTATGATGTATGTCAGCCTGTCCAATTATAGGCAAGAGTTATGGTTAATACAATTAAACCTAATTCGAAATATGTGGTTTGGAAACACGTTGTCCTCTTTCAAATAAATTTGATTTGATCTTATATTGTATTAATATTACATCAAATTGTGGTTCAGTTATATTTTTTGTTATAATTCTATTTGTTTGAATCCACAGTGTCAACAAATTAACAGAGCAAAGAAATGTCGAGATGAGTTATAATAACTTTAATGGTAGAACTGTTCCGAATCAATTTCATCCTTATTTTTCAACTTACACTAAATGACTAAAAATGTGGTTCCCAAATATTTAAATATAATATAACTTTCCAAATGAAACTACTTTGTTTAAGTTTTGTGGTTAATTTAATTAATTTTAACCTCCAATTAGTTAGTGGAAAGAAGTACTTAAAAGATATATGCGACATAATTTTTTAGGAAACACATTTACTGATTACAGTACAGATTAAATTTTAAGGAAGAATTACTTCGGCACTATTCTAAAATTATAATTAGAATAAACAAGCTTAATTCTCATATGTACTATGAGTTATAACGTAGGTCCGCACTATAGAAACATGGAACTTTTTTCCCGTGTAGTGTATACTATTTCTCTTACTACCTCGGTCGAAAGTACGTATTTTGCTCCCCGGTTCCACTACAGAAAAATACTATTTCCTATCGTGGAACCGGGGAGCAAAATACGTACTTTCGACCGAGGTAGTAAGAAAAGAAAATTTCGACACGAGGCGGATTCAGATAGAGACGTTACTTACCAAAATCGATACCTGGGATTTCGTTAATGGTGAAGTATCAAAGCCAGTTATATGTCAGGGTGACACAAAAAGTGAATCAGCGCCTAAAACGTGGATGTAAATAAGATAAAAATGTAAATGCGGACATAATCCTATGCATAAGCCCATTGGACCTCAAGAGTATCAAAGGATGCGAGATTCCCAAAGATTGAAATTGGAGTCAATCCATGCTTCAAATGGACCGGCACTATTGGAACAATTATTTTATATATTTTATATATAATATTTATTTAAGTATAAATAAAATTGGATAACGATAAATTACCCACGTAGTGTGACATATGTCAACGAGGTAAACAAGCAAGGATACCCTTTACTGACAGAGAAGTAAGAAGTAAGCAGTTACTGAATATTGTTCATTCAGACATCTGCGGACCAATGCGAGTCAGAACCAGTGGTGGATCAAGATATCCTTTAACATTTAGGTGTATTTTCTCATGTCAAAAGGAGAATTTCTTGAAAAATTTAAGGAGTACTAAAGAACTGTCGAAAAACAAACTGGTAATGAAATTAAGAGAAAATTAGCTGAGAAATCAAGATCAAAGAATGCTAAGTGTTTTTTGGAATAGAAATTAACCAAAGCAAGAAAGGAGTAACACTTAAACAAAAAAAATATATTTTAGAGAAATTCAGAATGATAGATTACAATCCAGTTAAAACACCCTATGACTGCCACTCAAAAGTTAACAGAGATTTAAAAATGTTTAAAGTCCCCACACGATACTGAGAATTAATTGGTAGTCTAATGTAGTCTAATGCAGCCGATCAAAACTGGGGCTTTACAATAATTAGCTGTGTCTTTCTGACAATCGAACCTGGATTTGAGGCGCTTTTTCAGTTTCTTATTTCACCGTTTTTGTCTCTTAATAGGAAGGAACTTATTCTGAAATGGAACTGGCGAAGTGCCGTGTGGTCCCAATAGGACTCTGAAGCACTCGAACTTCTTGCAGGCACGCTTGCTGTTTTCGCATTTCATGACCGCTAATTCAGTTATTAAATTGTTTATAGTACGAAAACCAAAACTTAATTCAGTTGTTTCTTGAATTGGTAACCAAGGTTACCAACCAAGTAAACAATTTTTTTTATTTGTCTGAATTTAGTAACTAACTAAATTCAGACAAAAGATGGACAGATTTCAGTGGTTGCTACCCAAACTTGGATAAATGACGATCGTTACCGCTGCCATTGGTAACGACAGAAAAGTCTTTTATTGTTAGCAACTTTTGTCAATTGTTCAAAGTGTGGTTAGCAACCAGGGAATATTGTTGATAGTAACAATTTTGGTGTGAGTTGTTTGTCATTCTTCTGTTTGAATTTAGTTATAATAGTTACCAAATTCGAAAGAGAAGAGTTGTTAATTTGGCTGGTAACATCGGTTACTAAATCAATAAACTATGTGTAGTGTCCGGAAAAGAGACAAGCTAAGTGAAAATCTCAATAAAACCCAAAAGTCTGCCGACGTTTCCAGAGGTACCCAATTTCCTTAGTGTTCAAATTTAAGTATATTGAATTGTATTAAAGCATTGCATATTCTTCAGACAACAAAAGTATGTTTTACTTTTGATTAATAAACATATCGCCTTCATTGCTGTTGGAACCTGAATATGTACAAAATGAAATTTGATTTCAAAACTGAACTTGAACAATTATTTGGTAACTTACAATTTCGTCGTTGAAAAGACGAAAACTACAAAAGAAATAAGTATTTACTCTTTACACGTGAGCTGTTTGTTTCATTTTTTGGCTTTCAATGCAAACACAAATTTAAACAATATCGTTTTGTCATGAAAATATTTTTGTTTATATTCAAAAAATAATAATAATTTTTTCCAGATTGATGTTTTTAATGAACTCAGAAGTCAGATTTATCTAGTAATAGAGGTCCTTATGATATTCCTTCTACAGTATTGAATGAATTGTGGATTATAATTAACAAAGCCTCTAACCATGAAATTTAACTTGTTTTTAAAATGTGCTTTATTTCCTAATGCACAGAAAAATTCATTTATTATACCTACCTTAAAGAATGGAGATAGTTTACTTGTAACAAATTTAGGCCTGTATGAAAAATGTTTTGCATTCCATAATTGTCCAAAAAAATTCATTTTCAAAATAATTATGCCATAGTTCCCAAATATTATAAATGAGAGTCAACACGGATTTTGCAAATGTAAATCTTCTGCGACCAACCTTCTTATTTATAACAATTCGACAGTTATCATTTACAGGTTGATGTTGTTTATACAGACTTTTAAAAGGCATCTGATAGAATCTGCCATGATTTATTGTTTGCTGAACTAACTGGGCTGGAGTTGTCAAGTAAGTTTTCCACTGTAGATAATCATAACGATTGTAATGTAAAGTGATTAGTTTTTTAAAAAAAATAAATCAACATTATTTTCGAAAGTTACACTTTACATAAAAGATTTTAATGTAATATGTTTGAAATTTAGAAATGTGTAACAGATTAGGCGGTAGTTTATCTAGAAAAGTTGGTTTGGCTCAAACTAAAATGAATTTGCGTAAATGTAAAAGAAAAGCTGGTGAATATTCTGGTGCTGAAAGAGTTCAAACACAGAGGTTCAAGAATACAGATATTATTAAAAAGCACTGATTGCAGAACAATTTTTAAATGGGATGGACAATAATTTAGCATATAAATTCCAGCTTAAAGTATGCGTTATTGTTGAAGAAGAAATTATGAGTAGAAATATTTAATCTTTCCATTTCTCTGTTAACATCATCTATTACTGACTAGTAATTAATAAGTCAACTTAGTTGTCACGCCCTTCCAAATTCTGTCAATGTCAAAACTTTTCGGGTTATTCATCAAACTCTCTAATACCCTCAAAAATTATTTCTTTTTACAAATTGCAAATTTAAATAAAGCATCCTAAGAACTCCATTTACAATTCAACGCATATGGAGAGTTACTACCACGATTTTAACACATTTTTAAAGCAAGTATGGAACATATAAGTAAAACAAGTAATCGTGTCTCACTTCTTGAATGTCTATAATAGTGTAAGCGTTCCTTTTAATTATGTTGCCCTTGTTGCACTATAAAGTAGATATTTAGAAAAATACTAGTTAATAGGATCCCAGGCTCTGCGATGCTTTGTCGTATAAAATAACCAGAACGAAAATATTCCAACATTAGTTGACTAAGTTGTCAGAGAGTTGTCAAAACGTGCGTACTCGTTAGGAACACTCAAGAAAACGTGGAGACACTAAAAATATATATGTAACAAACCATCAAAAAATGCTATTACTTATAAATTTCTACTGTAAAAAGATTGCAAATCTTTACGCAGAAAATTGTAGAATAGAAATCAATATTTCATGATTTGGTTTAAAAGTTGTGTTGACATTATTTGAACTTGTCATCCAAACATGAGGAATCTAAATAATTTTCTTCATAAAATTAGCAAATATGGAAACATTGGTATCTTAGTCTTGTGGGAGAGTGATAACCCAACCAAAAGTGAAAGAGAAAAATTGTCGCTCACTAATTCAAGCTGAAAGAATCAACCACGATAATTTACTGTTGATTTAAAAAAGTGAAATATTTAAACAATTACAATAATGGCAACTTTTTGTTTGAAGGTTTCGATTACGAGTCCTGAAAAATCACGGAAATCACGAACTTTCAAGTTTCAGTAGCAACGAAAGAATTTTGTTTATCAAATAAAAGAAAATAACATTTATGTTGCTAAGATTACGTTTCCTTGTGACATATGCCAGACGTTACAATATAAACAAAACATCCAATGTCCAATTAAACCATATTCGAAATATGTAATTTAAAAAAAGTTGCCTTCTTTCAAGTAAATTTGATTTCAGTAAGAAGAAATGCTAGTTGTGCCTATGTTGATGATGGCCTGTTATTCTCAATTGATGAATCAGAACTAAATTAATTTAAAAAAAAAAACTGAAAAACACATATTGGAATTAAAATAATGGAAACCCCAAGTAATTTTTTGGGAATGCAAATAGAAAGTTTTAGTATCTATGTGGAACAAATTTTAAACAGATTTGAAAAGACTAATGCTAGTCCTAATATTATTCCAGTCGACCCTCACATAACACAGCCTGTTCCGTCAAGTTTTACTTGGCGACCACCGCAAATAATCTGACTTAGAGACAATAAATCTGTTGCCAGTTTAGGAACACATAATACTTTTGGAAAAAGCACCTTTTTGTTTTGACCTTCATCGTCATAATGGTCCAACCTCACTTATACTGAGCATTGCACAGATTATACTTTGTTGTCTGCGACTCTGATTTTATGTATGACAGAGTCATATATTCAAGCATGTTCTTACGTCTTGTCATGTGTGACGATGCACCGGAAGCCACTTGCCATGGGTCATTTTGGCTGGATGTTGCCTCAAACACAACAGCATATGATGAACTACTTGCTTTTTGTTGAACATTCTTGGTCCTGGATTTGCATTTGAGGACTTTTATGACCTTACTTGTTACAAGTGTAGCACCTTGAATCCTTACTTGGTTGTTGGTTGTTTTCTTGATGACTGACAATACTGTTGAGTCACTTTCAGGTTGTTTAACATCTTGTGATAGTTTTGATTTCACAGAAACTGAAGTTATCTTCATGCCGGAGCTTTCAATAGCAATAATCATTGGTTGATAGGATTCTAGTAGACTGGAGAGTAGCACTGTAAATAGCCATTCATCGTCAACTTCGAAACCAATGTTTCTGAGCTTGTGAACAGTACACATTATTATGCTCACATATTTCTCTACGTTTTAACATGCAGTAAGTGAAGTATTACAGAGATCATGCAGCAGCCCATCACAGCGTGTCAACCAAGAGTTATCCCATACTTATTTTGCAGTACTACTCTCTTGTATGTGCACGTAATTTATTGAGTGAACTAGTAAATTTATCTTAGTTTTTGCCTTTGAGTCTCGTTTTGTGTCCACAATGACACATGTGGGGGGTTTTATGCAGTCCACAACTTCTCTTACTGTAGATGTGTATTTACAGCAAATCGCTAGGTTACGTAATTATCTCGGCCGGTTAACTTTTCAATTAATGCCAATTGATTGTTTGCTGACAATTTAAGAACCCTTATTCCAGATGTTGCGGGAAATCACCTTTCAAATGTCGTATTGACGTTTTAGGTTAACTTTATTACTTTTTTCAGTAAATAAGCCTTTCTGGGCTCAAAAGAATTTATTATTTCTCAAGAAAAATTTATATTTAAGAATTTAGTGTTAATATTACAACTTAACTGTCCACAGGCGCACAATTCAAATTACAATTTTAACAGTTTATGTGTAGTTTTAGTGCACTCCTACCAGCTCATCGCATCAGTTACAATTGGCTTCCCAAGAGGAGATGAAACATTATTTGTTTTAAGTAGTGTCAAAATTTTTCATTCTTTATAATAGTGTAAGCTACATTGCGCTGTAAATTAGATTTTTCTTAGAAGAATGCTTCAAGTAAACTAATTAGGGTTAACAAGACAGCATTAAGTTAACTAAGGAAAGCATGTTATTATATTTAGTTCGCTGGGTCAGCATCAGTAATATTTATACGATCCACATTCCGCACATTTTGGCAGATTGAAATAACCTCTTTCCGTAATTCGCCAAAGAGCATTATGGGATCGGATACCGAACAAAACAAAATTACACAAAGATCAGTTGTCAAGATTGTCAATGAGTTGTCAAAGAATACGAACCGTATTCCATATCAGTCTTCAGAATTTTGCCAAACTAATTTAAGTGTGTCTTTTGTATGAAACCTTTTTTCTAAATGTTAGTGTATTGATCTATTTGCTTTAATTCAATTCAATATACATAAATTTGAACACTGAACAATTTCTAACATTATCTCAATCATCTAAATCTTATCAATATTAAAATTTGCCCTAATGTATATTATTTATTTCCTTGAAAAATATTACTTTTTACCAGTGTGCGTTTATATTCGGATTCAAACTCAGATAAATTTTTATTTATTTATAGATTTTATTATGATTAACCATGAGTGACAATAAAGTATGTATCTAAGGACATTTATATAAAATTTAAAAAACAAAAGAAAACTTACTGCATTGTCCCGGATGTGAATCGGGACGGTCTCAGTCGGGGATCGTCGTATCGGTACGGATATTCGAACCGGCACGACTTGGGCGCCGTGTCTGAAGGACAAAACTGGTCTGCCGACGCTTCAAGAGGCCTTGAGATTAAAATATCGGAACTAGAGGGTGAACTACAACGAATGAAAGTATGTAATGCAGTAAGCTGTCTGCTAAACTGCAGACACCTTCGGTAAATCCTGGAAATACTCCTACTTTTAACACCAATCCTTTCTCCCAACTAGCCACCCCACACCTCCAAAACGCAAGTTTTCCACGAAGTGGGTCACGCCTATAAAGGTGATGTCGAAATCGTCTGATGATCATCTCTCGGGCAGTCCCGCTCCACAAGCCAGTGGTGGCGGGAGGCCGACGGATCAACTGCAAGCCCAATCCTCACCCAGGGAGGTTCTAGGACCTTCCTCAGATTGGGCTTGTTCTTCCGGGAACCAGTTGACAGGGGGCTGGCATCTTTGTCAGTCCCGTCTTCTGGTTCAACTTCACCCGTGTATGTATATACACGCCCTTTCCCCCATATGTGCTAGCACATATGGTTTCCAATTGGTTATGATCTCCGGATCGGTGCCCGGAGGGGGGTTTACACTTTCCCCTCTCTGTCCCCAAAAAAAAAAAAAAAAAAAAAAAAAAAAAAAGTCTGATGATGACGCACCCCTGTGCTCACCGAAAGGACATGAAAGTACTGGAAGTCTTTATATCCATTAAGGTCAAAAGCCAAAAGTGAATAATTGGAACAGTTTACCAGCATCTGGTTCTGATTTTTATTCCAATCATTGTGCATCAGTGGATATATTTTTAGTAACTGGAGATTGAAACCTGCCCCGAGTGAATTGGACTAATGATGAGTATAGTGTTTTCATGAGTTCTGAGGTTTACTCATTAAACTATCACTTATCATTAGTTGATTGGGATTTACTTTTTAGCAATATGGATGTTAATGATTGTGAGCACAAATCTTATGAAATTTTATACAATATGTTCCAACTTGATCTACCTGTAAAAATATTTAAGAACTATGTTTCTTAAGTTGTTCTATAAAGGACTTATGACATTAACAATTCGTTATTCCTTTGCAGATATTTGAATTTCGTTGTCATAAACAAATTTAAATATTTTTCATAAAATCAAGTAGCACAAAAAGATTTCTTTATTTGGTTACCATCAAACTTTAATCAGTTCATATCGAAACATACCTCTCTTATACATAATTTGTTTTCAGAATAAATTCAATAAATTAAGATTGAAATCTGAAAGTACTATGTAAAAGGCAAATGCTGGAAAGATTCTAGTGGCCCAAGAATTGGATTTAAATGTACGTATAATTTTCATCTGTATTCAAGATTTTTATAATTAATGATATATTTTATGCTAAAACACACACAATTAAATTATTTAATTTAAATAAAAAACAAATAAGCTATTTCGACGATTCGTTGGACATCAGGAATTGACACATTGACAGACTGATTACTATCATATAAATGAAGATGAAATGTGCTATGACAAAGCCACATATCGGGAAATATGAAAAAAAAAATCCAAGAAATCAAAAAAAGTACAAGCAAAAATCCCAATAAAGAAGAAAACAGCATTACCAAAAGTTCTACCAAAAAGGCTGAGGACTGGAATGTTCCCGTTGGAGTTCCACATATCTGTCTGTGTATAAAGCAGGTACTTCCATTTTGAGAATTAAGCATGTTTATAATAATTATAATTTTATAATTGTGGCGAAGAAATTTTTCCTATTGTAATCTGTACTTTATGACGGTAAATGCGTTTCCTAAATAATTATGTTTATATCATAAATAATTATGTTGTATATAGCTGTAAATCTTTCTACTGAATAATTGGAGGTTGAAAAAATCGACAATGTGTCGAAACCATTTTATAACACTAAACTAAATTGTCGACTTAAGTTAAACTAAGTAATTTTATTTGTAAAGTTAAGTTATATTTAATTATTTGTGAATCTCATTTATAGTCTTCCAGTGTAGGTTGAAATATAAGGATGAGATTGATTCGAAACAGTTCTACCATCAACAATATTATAACAAATCGAAAAATCATCACGATATTCCTTTGCTCTGTCAATTTGCTGACACTGTGGATTAAAACGAATAGAATTATAAGAAAAGATATAACTGAACCACAATTTGGTGAAATATAATATAAGAATCAAATCAAGTTTCGCTTGGGAGAAGACAACTTTTTTTCTAAATTAAATACTTCTGACATATGTCATAAGGAAACGTAATCTTAGCAACATAAATGTTTTTTTTGACAAACAATTGGTTGCTATTGAAACTTGAAATAAATGTAGACGAGAGATCTGCAACTGATTTGATTTCAGTGACTTTCAGGACACGTAATCTAAACCTTCAGACAGTAAGTTGCTATTTTTGTAACTGTTTAAATATTTCACCTTTTTAAATCAACAGTAAATTCACGTAGGTGATTCTCTCAGCTTGAATAACTGAGCGACATATTTCAACACTGAAATTTTCTTTTTCAACATTGGTTATCACCCTCAAATGATATACTAATCTTTCCATATTTGATAATTTTATATCGCAAATTATTTAGATTCCTCATGTCTGGATGACAAATTCAAATAATATCAACACAACTTATAAACCAAATCATAAAATAGTAATTTCTATTTTACAATTTTCTGCGTAAATATTGATTTGCAATCTTTGTTCGGTTGAAACTTATAATTAATGGCTTTATCATTTGCAGTTCTGTTAAAATTTTCATCTACTTTGGTGCATATATATTTTTGGTGTCTCCATATTTTCTTGACAGTATGCGTGTTTTGACAACACACTGACAACATCGAGAACTAAAGATGGAGTATTTTCGTTCTGCTTATTCGCGATACTGATCATAGAATGAGGTATTTTATACTACCAATCATCGCGGACCCTTGTATCCTATTAAACAGTATTCTTCTAAAATATCTGTAATAATAATAATAATAATATCATAATTGAAAAGAAAGTTTATGCTCCTATAGACATCAGAGAAGGAAAATAACGGAGCGATTTTTAATTAGGGATGTCTCAATTTGATTATACGGCGTTGTAGTACGTTGGTTCAGTCAACCAAAGGGGCTATATACAGTGCAAAAATGCTAGTGCAAGTGCGCGCTTGCGCACAATATAAATTAATCTTAGCGAATGCATTTAGTAACTCTCTATATGCGATATTAAAAACAAAAATAAGTATTCTAAAAATAAAGTTCTTTTTTCAAAATTAAAAATATCCCAAAAATTAAATAAAATAAATAAATGCATAAGTAAAAAAACTAAAAATAATTAAATAAAGTGTTCAAAGACACCGACTCGTCTACGGAGACGAACCGCATGCTAAACTCAGCAAAACCAAATGATCCCCTCTAGTCAGTCCGGCCCGCCCACATAATTGCATGTATATCGTTCTTTTTTGTTTACAAAGGGGTGTTTATGTTCCGTCTCAATATGCGAGTAGACACGTTCATCAATTTTGATACTGTATAACAGGATATTTTACACTAAATACTCTCTGTACTCTGTAATATTGTATAACTTTGGTTAACTTTTGATATATATATATACAAATCGGAATTCTTTTTTACAGTTTCTAAGACATCTTGGTGTTTTGATAATATATCATATGCCTAACTTTACTTAAATGAATTTTAATATGATTGGTAATATTTTGATTCAGCAAAATTAAAGCCCACGGGAATTTTTCATGTGACTTGATTTTCGAGAATTTCATGACTAATTAACACTATTTGAAATCAGAGCTCAAAAATAGATATATTTTGTTATTAGTGTAACTGTTCCAATATGATTGATTAACTGCAATAAATTATGTACCTAAGGGAATTCAAATTTAAAAAACAATACATCACTTATTGTAAATTAGCAACTGTTATTTACAATTGTTCCTACAACTTAATATGAAATATTAACAATTTCAACATTCAAGAGATGCAGTGAAACTTGAGAACACTAGGTATCTCATCATTCAAAAACTCAACAACTACATACACGCCATCAATTTATTTCAGATGTAATTCATAACACATAATTCCTTAAAAGAGTCAAATTTGATGATTAACATCAATGGATTGATTTTAAATGGAAAATGTGTAGGGTTTAACATAATGGTTAAGGCTTGACTAATACCATATGGAATAAATAATGAAATTATTTACTAACAATTTCTTAAAACAGGAGAATAAATTTTTGAGAGACTCTGAAGCCGATGTCGTTTGTCTGCAGGAGACATTCCTAAAACCGGACATGGGATTCTTTATCCCAGCATACTCTATCCTCTGGGCTGATCGTTTTTCTGGAGCAGGTGGAAGAAAAACCGTAGCAGGAAACTTTGGCAGCGTACTCGGGACCTCTTCATCAAGGCCCGGTACAACGCCCTGAGCCATGAGGTCCGGGCCTGCCTGCTTGAACTCCGGAGCTCCTCGTTCCAGGAGTTCATAGCAGAGGCCGAACTCCATCCTCGTCGGACCTGGAAAGTCATAAGGTCTATCCGAGGGAGGCGTATGCGCTATCCGCACCTTGTTCATGATGGCATCAAAGTCGTCCTGGACAAGGATAAAGCGGAGGTGTTTGCAACTCCCTTGAGCGTCAATGCTCCAAACGCCAGTCTTCCTGGGTTTGTTGTAGAGCACAACTCCATCAGCCGTCAGGTGGACTCTATGACTTTCCCAAAACCTGATAGTGACATTCTTCCTACTTCTCCCAGCGAAGTCAGAGGTATCCTTAAAGCCCTCAATAACCGGAAAAGTCCCGGCCCAGACACCATCCCCAACGTGGCCCTTAAGAAGCTTGCTACCATTCAGGTGGTAATGCTTACTAACATTATAAATGCGATGCTCCGTCTCCACAACTTCCCGTCGGCATGGAAGGTGGCGACGGTAGTGTCTATTTTAAAACCCAACAAACCTGCCCACCTTGCTAGCAGTTATCGTCCCACTAGCCTCCTTTCTTCGCTAAGCAAGGTGGCGGAGCAGGTTATTCGGACTCGGCTTGAGGAATTTATGGCTGACCAGCACATCCTGCCGAACGCTCAGTTTGGATTTCGTCGAGGCCATGGTACCGGTCATCAGATTTTGCGAGTGACCGAGGACATGGCTGGAAGGCGTAACAAGGGGCAGCATGGTACCATGTTGCTCCTTGATGTCAAGCAGGCATTTGACAGGGTTTGGCACGCTGGTCTAATACACAAACTGGCTTCGTTAAATTTTCCTTCTTATCTGATCGGCACTATCCGCTCTTTCCTTTCCAACCGCTCCTTTCGTTCCAGGGTTGGAAGCGAGTTCTCTTCTTCGAGAACTATTACCGCTGGTGTCCCGCAAGGCTCCAAACTATCTCCTACTCTCTTCAATCTCTATTGTAGCGACATACCATCTTGTCCTAGAGTTACTATAACAATGTATGCCGATGACGTTGCCTTAATTAGCTCCCACAGATGTATAGTTTATGCGGAGATCCATATTAGGGACTTCCTGCCTAAACTGCTCTGTTGGTACTCTCGATGGAGATTGGAGATCAATCGTTCTAAATCCGAAGCTATCTTCTTCTCAAATCGACGAAGGTTGCCACCTAAATTCCTTATCAATGATCACCAAGTTGAGTGGAGTCCCAGCGCCATGTACCTGGGTGTCATACTTGACAAGAAACTCAGTTTCTCTCGCCAGGTCGCTTTGGTAAAGTGGAAAGCTCTAGCAGCCTTTGTTGCTTTGAAATCTTTCTTCCTTTCTAAACGTCTTTCCTCTTTAGTTAAGCTGCGTGTTTTTAACGCGACAGTCCACTCTCTTTTCACTTATGCTTTTCCTATATGGGGCACCGCCGCCCCTTGGCTCATTAGGTCCCTGCAAGGGACCTACATGTGGCTAGTGAGGTCGGCCCTTGGTGTCCCATACTATATTCGTAACAGACAAGTCTGTTTCGAATACAACATTTCCTCTCTTTTGGAGCTGCGGCGCAAACATGCCCTCAATCTCCGGAGATCTATCTTTCAACACTCTAATCCAGAGATTGCATGCTTGCATGACATCCAACCCTGTGAATCTGACAGATGCAAGAGACCTTGTCTCTTGGCTGTCTAGACCTCTGCGTCTCTTTGAGACATCTTTTCTTTAGTATGTGGCGGTTAGCTGCAAACCTCTTTAATTTTTTCCTTCTCTCTATTTTCCTAAACCTATATGGTTATACTCTTAGGCCATGATCTTCGGATCGATGCCCGGAGAGGGGTTTTTAGTTAGTTAGTCCGACACTGCCTTCGACATCCAACAGAATGCGTCTTGTATATTTTCCCCTATTTGACCCAATAAAAAAAAAGAGAACTCTGGACCTGTACGTTTGTTTAGACAACTGACTGACAACTGATATTTTAGTTATTTCATTTTGCTTGTTGGTCGATTTTATATTGGCGATACCAAATATAGAAAGATGATATTCTAAATTGTCGAGATATTCTGAACACAGGATTCTATAATAATAATGGAGGAGCTATCCTCCTGTGACAGTTAACAGAGAAACATTCTTCTGATACAATTTAATTTACAATGCGAAAAAACATCTTATAATTGAAAATAAAGCTTACGCTATAACAGAGTCAAGAATTGAGACACAATTTTCTTAGAAAAGCATTTATTTGGAATACCGATCAGACATGTGTTAGATGATGATATTCTTCCAGGTAAATAGAAAGGAAGAATGTATGAATATTGAATGTGTTTCTTTTGTTTGATAAACAAACTGCCTTCGTTGCTAATGAACCCAGATTATGTACAAAACTATTCTTTGGTAAATTTACCTTCTAAACTTGTTCATTTAGTTGTTGCGAAGAGTACAAAAAACTTGAGCAACTTTTATTTATCTTCTAAAGGGTTCTTATCCCATCAAATAACATTCGCAAAGTTCAATTTATATTGTGCATCACAATCTTCAAGTTTTGATTCACCACCACGATTTGAACTTTATTTTAAAGCAAGTATGGAGCATGTAGGTAAAGTAAATTGTGTTTCACCTCTTGAATGTTTATAAAGATTTTTTAGAAAAATACTACTTAATAGGATCCCAGGTTCCTATTATCGCGATTATAAATCAGCAACTAAGGCCAAGTTGTCCAATTTGTCAGCTCTCAAGAAAACGTGAAGACACTTAAAATATATATGCACAAACGTAGATGAAAATTTCAACAAAATTACAAATGATACAGCTATTAATTATAAATTTCATCTGAACAAAGATTGCAAATCAGAAAATTGTAAAGTGGAAATCACTTTTTCATGATTTTGTAAATAAAATGTGTTGACATTATTTGAAGTTGTCATCTAGAGATGAGGAATCTAATTAAATTTTAACATAAAATTAGCAAATTTGGAAAGATTGGTATCTTAGTGTTATTTGAGGGTAATAATCCAACCAAAAGTGATAGAAAAAATTCAGTACCTAACTGAAATTTTCCGCTAACTAATTCTTGCTTAAAGAATCAACTACGTGAATTAACTTTTGATTTAAAAAGGTGAAATAATTAAACATTTACAATAATAGCAACCTACTCTCTGAAGGTTTCGATTACGAGTCACTGAAATCAAATCAGTTGCAGATCTCTCGTCGACATTTATTTTGAATCAAAGAAATACTGTCTGTGATTCTGCAGATAATTAACATGTGAATAGAAATTGCTTTTGTTAACATTGTTAACTTTCTACTTAAATGCCGATATATACTTTGTTGCTAAGAGAGGTGAGGGATGTCGTCTTTCAAGTAAATTTGATTTGATCTTGCATTGTATTAATATTACATTACATTACAAGTTGTGGTTCAGTTATATTTTTTGGTATAATTCTATTCGTTTGAATCCACAGTGTCAACAAATTGACAGAGCAAATAAATATCGAGATGAGATGAGTTATACTAAATGGTAGAACTGTTCCGAATCAAATTCATCCTTATATTTCAACCTACACTAAATGACCATAAATGTGATTCCCAAATATTTATATATAATATAACTTTCCAAATAAAACTACTTTGTGTACCCTTAAGTTATGTGATTAATTTAATATAAGTTTGGTTGTTAACAAATGGTTTCGACCCATTGTCGATTTTTTTAACCTTCAACTATTCAGTGGAGGTACTTAAAAGTTATATGCAACATTTTTTTTTAGGAAACACATTTAGTGATTACAGTACAGATTAAAATTTAAGGAAAAATTACTTCGGCACTAATCTAAAATTATAATTGCTATAAACAAGCTTCATTCTCAGATGATAGATGAGTTGAAACCTAGATCCACACTATGGAAACATTTCCATAAAATGAAAGTACTTGCTATATACAGAGATAGAAATGTGAAACTCAAACGGGAACATTCCAGTCCTCAGCCTTTTTGGTAGAACTTTTGAATACGGTTTCTTGGTAATGATGTTTTCTTCTTTATTGTGATTTTTTCTTGTACTTTTTTCGGATTTCTTGGATTTTTTTTCATATTTCATAGCCTCAGAGAAAATATTTGCCGATGTCGTCAGGTTTTGTCGTGGCTCATTTCATCTTCATTTATATGATGGTAATCAGCCTTTCCATGTGAACGTAACTCGTCGTGCCCAACGAATCGTCGAAATACTTTAAAAAAGATATATAAAATTAATATTAAAGATTAATTTTATTATATATACCAATTTTATTTGTTTTTCATTTAAATTATATAATTTAATTGTGTGTTTTAACATAAAATATGTCATTAATTATAAAAATCTTGAATACAGATGAAAATTATACTTACATTTAAATCCAATTCTTGGGCCACTAGAATCTCTACACCATTTGCCTTTTGCATCGTACTTTAAGATTTCAATCTTAATTTATTCTGAAAACAAATTAATTAGGTATTAATGTGTAGTTTTAAGGAGCGTCATATACATGAAAGTACTTTTTCTTTGTTTAGTTGGGAATTCCTGTAAGTAAATTAATGAATTTAGACAAAAATATTCCCTAAAAATAACAGTTTGATACGATCTGTTTCATTTCTAGCATTACTATACACAAGTATTTCTTCCGATTATCATTTCCAATGAGGCAGGGACTCATTAATAAAAGCGAGAATATTTATCTAATAATTTTGAATTGAAGCGTAGGAGCAACTTCAGAGAGATGTGGTTCGTATGAAACAAAAGTTTGAACTGATTAAAGTTTGGTGGTAAACAAGTAAAGAAAACTTTTTGGTCTACCTGATTTTATGAACAAAATTGAAATTAGTTTATGACAACGAAATTCAAATGTCTACAAATGAATAACGAATTAATAAATAAAACATTGAAATTTGTTTATGGGAACGGAATTCAATTGTCTACAAATGAATAACTAATAGTTAATGTTATAAGCTCTTTAGAGAACAACTTAGGAAACTTAGTTTTTAATTTTTTTACATGTAGATAAAGTAGGAACTCAGTACTCATGCAATACACTATACTTACTCATCATTGGTCCAATTCACTCGAGGCAAGTTATGTTAGAATATCCAGACATCGTGTATAACGGTTGTGATGACAACGGAGAATAAAAACAACAGAAGAGCGTAGTTATAGAAACAGAGTTAAGTTGTAAGAGCAGAGTTAGTTGTATACAGCCCACCAATGTAGTAAAATAGTCAATAAGCGTTTTACTGAGTACCTTGCATTATCATTCCACGTCGCCTTGTAAGCAGGCATATTCTAACTATTAACTTTTGTATTTTGACCTTAATGGAAACAAATACTTCCAGTGCTTCCGTGTCCTTTCGGTGAGCACAGGGGTGCGTCGTCAGGATTTCGAGAACACCTCCATAGGCGTATCCCACTTTGTGGAAGACTTCTGCGTTTTGGAGGTGTGGGGTGGCTGGTCGGGAGGAAGGATTGGGTTAGAAGTAGGAGTACTTCCAGGATTTACCGATGGTATCTGTAGCTTAGCAGACAGCTTAATGCATTACTTACTTTCATTCGTTGTAATTCACCCTCTAGTTCCGAGATTTTAATCTTAACGTCTAGTTTTCAGGTACCTCTTGGCTTATCTTTTTCGCGGACTCTACACATGGTTTATTGGTTTAGTAACCGAGGTTACCAGCCAAATTAACAACTCTTCTCTTTTGTCTGAATATGGCAACTCTTATAACTAAATTCAAACAGAAGGACGAACGTTATCTCTAACTCCATTTGGGGGTCTGAGGTCGGTGTGGCGCTTTGAAGAATTTTGCTGTTGTTACTTACTTTAGATAGTTAACTCTTTCGGAACTTCGAACGGAGTCGTGCTCAGGGTTTACCGCGCGGTTGACCTTTCTTTCTGCCAATAGAACCTGGATTTGAACCGCCTTTTAATTTTCTTCATTCACGGTTTTTGTCTCTTAGTATGAACTTCTTGTGGAACGGAACTGGCGATGTGCCGTCCGGTTCCAATAGGATTCGGAACCACTCGACCTTTTGCAGGCACACTTGCTGTTTTCGCTTTTCATTATCGCTAATTCGGTTATTAAACTGTTTATAGTACGAAAACAAAAATTTAATTCAGTTGTTTCTTGGATTGGTAACCAAGGTTACCAGCCAAGTAAACAAATTTTTTCATTTGTCTGAATTTGGTAACTAACTAAATTCAGACAAAAGAGGGACACTAAATAAAAACAAAAATATCACTACAAACACTTTTGAAAACTGAGGTGTGAGTGTGATGAGAATAATAGTCGATGTTACAAGAAAACTAATCGTTTATTATATTATTACAAAGTGTGCACTCGGCTAGAAACGTCAAAGACTAAAAACTAAGAACTAAAAACCCTTCGTAGCATGACGCTTGCGTTAGGGCATCTATACAGAGGGGTTCCAAGTATCAATGTGCAATTTCATTCCTTAACAAACACTTTTCCGTAGTTGCTACTCAAATTTGGATAAATGACGATTGTTACCGCTGCTATTGGTAACGACAGAAAGGTCTCTTATTGTTAGCGACTTTTGTCAATTGTTCAAAGTGCACCAGGAAATATTGTTGATAGTAACAATTTTTGTTTGAGTTGTTCGTCCTTCCTCTGCCTGCATTTAGTTATAATAGTAATCGAAAGAGAAGAGTTGTTAACGCTAATCCCAAATCTTTATCCCAACCAACCACCCCCACTCCTGCAAAGTCTTCCAGCTCCAAAACGTAGGAACTCGGTCACCCCCAAGGAGGTGATGTCGAAATTGTCTATCTACGATGCACCAGTTCAGTATTCAAATTTATGTATATTGAATTGTATTAAAGTATTTTAGACCAAGTACACTAAGAATTAGAAGAGACTTCTCTTAGAGAAGAAAATTTTAAACTGGTTTGGGAAAAAACAGCACTAATGATTAGCCGTCTCAGATCTCAGTTTCGGTTAGAATTTTTTGACAGCTCATTGACAATCTTGGCATCTTTGTGTAATTTCGTTTCGTTTGGTGTCCAATAATATAATGCTCTTTGGCGAATTACTGAGAGAGGTTATTTCAATTTGCCAAAATATGCGGAAAGTAGGAAGGTCCTAATTATGTGATGTGAATTTATAAGTTTAACAATATTGAAAAAAAGCAGCTAAAAAAGATGTTTAAATTTTATTAATATCTTATCAAAGAAAATATATAAAATTTCGCCTTCATTGCTGTTGAAACCTGAATATGTACAAAATATCATTTGATTTCAAAACTGATCTTGAACAATTATTTGGTAACTTCTTACAATTTCGTCATTGAAAGACAAAAACAACAAAAGAAATAAGTATTTACACTTCGTTAGCTGTTTGTTTCACTTTTTAGCCTTCAATGCAGACACAAATCTAATATTTTTGTTTATATTCAAAACGTAATTATAATTTTGTCCAGATTGATGTTTTCAATGAACTCAGAAGTCTTGATTTATCTAGTAATAGAGGTCCTTATGATATTCCTTCTACAGTATTGGACGAATTGTGGATTCTCATTAACAAAGCCTCTAACAATGAAATTTAATATGATTTTAAAATCTACTTTATTTCCTAACGTACGTAAAAAATCATTTGTTATACCTACCTTAAAGGATGGAGATAGTTTACTTGTTGTTTACCAAGATTGTCCAAAAAAATCATTTCCAAAATAATTATGCCATAGTTCCAAAATATTATAAATGAGAGTCAACATGAATTTTGCAAATGTAAATCTTCTGCGACCAACCTTCTTATTTATAACCTCTCGACAGTTGGTGCTCTTGATAATCATTTACAGGTTGATGCTGTTTATACAGGCATTTAAAAGGCATTTCATAGAATCTGCCATGATTTATTGTTTGCTAAACTAAATGGGCTGGATTTGACAAGTAATTTTTCCATTGTAAATAATCATAACGATTGTAATGTAAAGTGATTAGTTTTTATAAAAAAATTAATCAACACCATATTCGCAAGTTATACTTTAGATAAAAGATTTTAATATAATGTGTTTGATATTTAAAAATGAGTAATAGATTGGGCGGTAGTTTTTCTAGAAAAGTTGGTTCGGCTCAAGCTAAAATGACTTTGGGTAAATGTAAAAGAAAAGCTGGAGCATATCTTGATGCGTTTGCCCACACATTAAAGTAGCTTTTTACACAAATACTGCTGTAGGATCCCAGGTTCTGCGATGTTTTGTCGTATAAAATAACCTTTTTCCATAATCGGTATCGCGATTATAAGTACATCAATTAAGCAGAACGAAATACTCTCACATTAGCTGTCAAAATTCCCAGAGTTGTCAAAACGTGCGGACTCCTTAGGAACTCGTTAGGAATATTTAAACAATCACAATAATGGCAAATTGATGCCATTATTGTGGAGATGTCGATTACTGTTCCTGAAAGTCACGGAAATCAAATTAGTTGCAGATCTATCGTCGACATACAAAAACTGTCTGTGATTCTGATAGATAATTAACATGTGAAAAGAAATTGTTTTTGTTAACTTTGTTAACTTTATATTTCCATTAGAATAGATTGCTGCTAAGAGAAGTTCCAACTATTATAATTTAGTTTGAATATGTGATACGGACGACGTGAGGGATGAAATTGAAAACAGGATAACTAGATGTGTATACACATAAATAAAATTTTAATTAATTAGTAATTACAATACTAAACGAACATTTGGGAGTGGGTGTTGGACTGAGAGACATTATACGAACTTTCAAGTTTCAATAGCAACGAAGGAATTTTGTTTATCAAATAAAAGAAAATAACATTTATGTTGCTAAGATTATGATTCCTTGTGACATATGCCAGACCTTAAATATAAACAAAACATCCAATGTCCAATTGAACCTTATTCGAAATATGTAATTTAGAAAAAAGTTGTCTTCTTTCAAGTAAATTTGATTTGTTTCTTCCATTTCTTCTTTTATTGATGATCCTTGGTCCTGGATTTGCATTTGAGGACTTTTATGACCTTACTTATTACAAGTGTAGCACCCTTACTTACTTTGTTTCTTGTGGTTGGTATTGTTGACTGAGAATATTGTTGAGTCACTTTCAGGTTGTTTAACATCTTGTGATAGTTTTGATTTCACAGAAATTGAAGGTATCTTCATGCCGGAGCTTTCAATAGCAATAATCATTGGTTGAAAGGATTCTGGTAGACCGGAGAGTAGCACTGTAAATAGCCATTCGTCGTCAACTTCGAAACCAATGTTTCTGAGCTTGTGAGCGGTACACATTATTTTACTCATATATTTCTCTACATTTTAACATGCAGTATGTGAAGTATTACAGAGATCATGCAGCAGCCCATCACAGCGTGTCAACCAAGATTTATCCCATACTTATTTTGCAGTACTACTCTCTTGTATGTGCACGTAATTTATTGAGTCAACTAGTAAATTTATCTTAGTTATTGCCTTTGTGTCTCGTTTTGTGTCCACAATGACACATGTGGTGGGGTCTATGCAGTTCCACAACTCCTCTTGCTGTAGGTATGTTTTTAGAGCAAATCGCCACGTTACGTAATTATCTCGGCCGGTTAACTTTTCAATTAATGCCAATTGATTGTTTGCTGACAATTTAAGTACCCTTATTCCAGATGTTACGAGAAAACACTTTTCAATTGTCGTATTGACGTTTTAGGTTAACTTCATTACTTTTCTCAGTAAGTAAGCCATTCTGGGCTTCTCTGGGCTTTTCTGGCTCCATAACCTGTTAATTTTTCTTAAAAGAATTTATTATTTTAGGAGAAAAACTTATATTTAAGAATTTAGTGTTAAAATTACAACTTAACTGTCTGCAGGCGCACAATTCATATTACAATTTTAACAGTTTATGTGTAGTTTCAGTACACTCCTACAGGTCATCGCATCAGTCACAATTGGATTCCCAAGGGAAAATGAAACATTATTTGTTTTAAGTTGTGTTATAATTTTTCATTCTTTATAATAGCCTAAGCTACATTGCGCTGTAAATTGAGATTAAATGTTTCAGGTAAACTACTTTGGGTTAACAAGACAGCATTAAATTAACTGAGGAATGCATATTATCGGAATTTGTAAGCTGGGTCATCTCCTTGATTAATATTTATATGATCCCATTTTTCGCACATTTTGGCAGACTGAAATATCCTCTTTCTGTAATTCGCCAAAGAGCATTATAGGATCGGACACCAAACAAAACAAAATTACACAAAGATCAGTTGTCAAGATTGTCAGTGAGTTGTCAAAAAATACGAGCCGAAACTGAGACTGAGACGACTAGCCATTAGTGCTACCAAATAATTCCATTCAATTAGAAACGTTAAATAATTAATTTAATAACAAGGAGTTTATTTTCTATGAGAAGGCTCTTCTAATTCTTAGGGTACTTGGTCTAAAATACTTTAATACAATTCAATATACATAAATTTCAACACTGAACCATAAATGGTGGGGTGCGTCGTAGTTACACAATTTCGACATCACCTCCTTGGAGGTGACCGAGTTCCAAGAAGTTTTCTGAGTTTTGGAGCTGGGAGACTTTGCAGGAGTAGGGGTGGCTAGTTGGGACAATGATTTGGGATTAGCGTTAGTAGTAGGGGTACTATCAGAATTTACCGATAGCATCCCTAGTTTAGACGACAAAGCTGTGTAAGCACTCTTTCACTCTCTGTATCTCACCTTCACTTAGCTTTTCTTTTTTCCGGACCCTACACATAGTTTATTGGTTTAGTAACCGAGGTTACAAGCCAAATTAACAACTCTTCTCTTTCGATTATGGTAACTTTTATAACTAAATTCAGACAGAAGAAGGACGAACAACTCAAACAAAAATTGTTACTATCAACAATATTCCCTGGTTGCTACCTTGCCCACACTTTGAATAATTAACAAAAGTCGCTAACAATAAGAGACTTTTCTGTAGTTATCATTGGCAGAGGTAACGATCGTCATTTAACCAAGTTTCGGTAGCAACTGCGGAAAAGTGTTGGTAGTGACATTTTTGTTTTTATTTAGTGACCCTATTAAAGTTCCTATTAAAAGACAAGAACAGTGAAATAAGAAAAGGAAAAGGAGGCTCAAATACAGGTTCTATTGGCAGAAAGGAAGGCGGTACCACATCCAATGACACAGCTAATTATTGTAAAGCCGGTTACATTAGAGTACATTAGAGTACCAATTAATTCTCTGTATCGTGTGAGGTCTTTGAATGGTTTTAAATCTCTGTTAAAATTTGAGTTGCAGTCATACAGTGTTTTAATTGGATTGCAATCCACCATTCTGAATTTCTCTAAAACATATTTTTTTGTTTAAGTGTTACTCCTTTCTTACTTTGGTTAATTTCTATTCTAAAGAAAAACCTAGCATTGATCTTCAATTTCTCAGCTAATTCTCTTTTAATTTCATTACCAGTTAGTTTTTTGAAAGCTCTTTTGTATTCCTTAAATTTTTCAAAAACTTCTCTCTTTGACCTAAGGAAAAAACCTGGAACCACCCATTATAATCATCTATTGATGTAAGAAGATATCTTGATCCACCGCTGAATCTGACTCGCATTGGTCCGCAGATATCTGAATGAACAATATTCAGTAACTACTTACTTCTTCCTTCTCTGTCAGTAAAGGGTTTCCTTGCTTGCTTACCTCGTTGACATTGTCACACCACATGGGTAATTTATCATTATCCAATTTATTACCGTGTACCAGTTGCTTTCTGTACAAATTCTGTACGCCTTTGCAATGTAAGTACTGTAGTTGTCTATGCCACAGGAAATTAATAGTTAAATATTCTCTCTTTATTAATGAGGTTCTGTTAGAGCATTTGTCAACATTGGCAACGTCTAATGCGCAACCCCCTCCCCTTAGTTAGTTAGGGTGAATTAGCTTTAAGTTACTTACTTTTAAGTCAGCTCGAGAGCAACACACAACGTTCAGATGCTCTGAGCAATATAAACAGAAAAATCACAAACTTGGCAGTTTTACTGACTACAAAACATACAAAACATTGGTCCTTCGAGCAGAAACTATTACACATACAAAACATTTGTTCTTCGAGCCGGATTTACGTGTACAAGATTAGCAAGAAGCAAGGGCGAACGGAAAACACCTGTTCAACACACAGAAGAATACGTGGCGATAAGTTTCGTCGTACCGAAAACAGCAATTATTGTTCAATTGGCAACGGTTCCAGTTGAAATAACCAGTGCAGGCAAGTCAAGTTTGGATTTGGCATCGATTCCAGAAGAATTGCAGCAAAAGGAAGTCTAATCAACAACCATAGCAACATCAAGGTCATTTCAAAAACATACCAGGGTTTCAAGTCAAAAGGGCCTGCATTGCACGTGTCCACAACCATTGGTTTCAAGTCGAAAGGCCTGCGTAACACGTGTCTACAACCACTTGAGTCTTTGTTTCCCATCTACTACCTGCATGCACATTTGCCAATTTAAAAAATTCTTTACATTTGAAAAACAAAATGATCACAATGTCTACTGAAAGCATTAAGAAATTACAATGTAAACGTCGTACAATCAAAGGCAAGCTGACCAGGTTGCAAAATTACGTAAACTCTATAGACACCGCAATCATTAATGACGAATTAATAGCACAATTAAGAATTCGTTTGGAAAAACATTCGTGTATATTAGATGAATTTTCTTCCATTTGTACAGAAATATACTACCTCGAAGATAATGAGGATAGTTCTGAATTGGCGGAGTTTGAAGATTCATTCTATGACGTTACAACAAAAATTACTAGATTAATCAACGATTATACCATAAATAATCAAACACAATCGAATACGTCATCATCAGATACAGTCGCGAGCAATCCAATTACAGGTATAAAATTGCCTACAATAAATCTACCTTGTTTTAAGGGCCACTATGACGGTTGGCTAGAATTTCGCGATGCATTTAAGTCATTGATACATGCAAATCAATCTTTGTCCGACGTTCAAAAACTTTATTATTTGCGTTCGTGTCTTCAAGGGGATGCTGCTCGAGTCCATTGAAATTACTGCATATAATTATGATATTACTTGGCAATTGTTAGAAGATAGGTTCGAGAACAAGTCCCTAATAATTCACAATCATATTAAAGCCATTTTCGATCATCCAAATGTTACAAAGGAATCACATGTTCAATTGCGAGATCTCTGCGACTCTGTGACAAAAAACTTGCGTGCTCTAAAATCTTTGGGCGAGCCGACAGATACGTGGGATACTCTTATAATTTACATAATCGCAACCAAAATGGACGATATTACCCGACGCGAATGGGAGATCGTCAACAACAACTCACAAATTCCAAACATGGCGGATATGTATAAATTTCTAAAAGGGCGTTGTGAGCTTTTAGAGAAACTGGAACATGAAAGGTCTAAAAAGCCAAAGAACAAACCATTCAAATCAAGCGCATATGCCACTGTGTCTGTCAAGGTCAGTTGTTATTATTGTAAAAAGGATCATGCAATTTACAACTGTAATAAATTTAAAGGGCTCTCAATAAATGACCGTATCTCAGAAACTAAAAGGCTTAAGCTGTGTCTAAACTGTTTAAGACAGGGACACAACACAAAAACATGCCATTCATTTAGTTGTCGAAAATGTGGCAAAAGGCATAATACCTTACTACATATTGAGACACATGTTGGCAGTGAAATTGTCACTGACACTGAAGTGCCAGTTACCATTGTCAATCACTCGGTGGCAAATGAACAAAGGCAAGTCTACTTGTCAACAGTCTTAATTCATGTAACAGATGCACAAGGCAACAATCAAGTTCTACGTGCACTACTTGACAACGGGTCCCAAAGTTCATTTGTGACTGAAAGGGCTGTTAAAATGTTAAATTTAAATAAACACAAAACCCAATTTAAAATTTCTGGTGTTGGTCAAACTATATCGGAGATTCAATATCAAACAATACTCGACATTTCTTCTGTTCAAGGTTCATTCAAAACATGCGTTTCATGTTTAATTATTAATAAGATCACAGAACCCATACCTTCTACTACAATGCCAAAATATAACTTTACACTTCCAAGTCGTATTACTTTGGCAGATCCTACTTTCAATATATGCAATGATATCGACATCCTATTGGGTGTCGACATATTTTGGAAGGTTCTACTGCCTGAGCGTGTTTCACTGGGAAAACATAATCCTATGCTGCAAAATACGTCCTTTGGGTGGATCGTTATAGGAGGTTGGAGTAAAGGGAATCAGAGGCATTCAGTCAATTGTTTAGTCGTAAACAAAACTGATGAAATCGTGAAGCGTTTTTGGGAAATAGAGGAAATAGGTGATTCGTATCAAATATTTAATGAAAGGGAACAGTTTTGCGAGAATCATTTTAAAGATCATTATGGGCGCGACTCGTCTGGCAGATTTATTGTACGAATCAATATTATTTACCTCATCATGCGGTTTTAAAAGAATCAAGTTTGACAACAAAAATACGTGTTGTATTTGATGCGTCGGCCAAGACAAGTAGCGGTCTTTCGCTAAATGATGTTCAATGCAGCGGCCCGACCATACAAAATGAGTTGTTTTCCATACTATTGAGATTCCGAATTAATCAATATGTTCTCACAGGAGATATATCAAAAATGTATCGTCAAGTTCTGGTTCATTTTGATGAACGATGCATGCAAAAAATATTTTGGAGATTCAACAAAAATGAAGCAGTACAAACCTATGAGCTGGCAACCGTAACTTACGGCACAGCATCAGCACCATTCTTAAGTGTTAGATGTTTGAAACAATTAGCTATGGATCACTCAACAGAGTTTCCCGAAATTAGCAGGATCATTGAGAATGATTTCTATGTAGACGATGTGATTACGGGTGCTAATTCAAAGGCAGAGTTACTGCGCATTCAGCGAGAACTGTCAAACATCTTACAACGGGACAAGTTCGAACTGCGCAAATGGTTGTGTAATGATTCAGAATTGTTATCTAAATTTCAAGTAAATAACAATTTAAATGTTGGATTAATTCATTTGTACCAAATGACAATAATAAGACGCTTGGTATACTATGGAATGCTTGTAACGACATTATTCAATTTGAAACAAGTCAGCTTAAATATTCTCAACAATTTCCAACCAAACGTTTCATTTTGTCAACAATAGGTCAAATATTTGATCCTTTGGGATTGATTGCACCTCTCACAATTTTGGGAAAAATCCTTATTCAAAAATTGTGGTTACAAAAACTAGATTGGTATGATCCCATATCTGTTCATTTATCCAGTCTATGGTCAGAATTTGTAAATAATATTCAAAATTTGAATAACTTGAAGATTGATCGGTTTGTGTTGAAGCCAGAGTACGAGGAATGTGAGCTCCACGGTTTTGCAGACGCGTCTGAAGCGGCTTACGGTGCCTGTATTTACCTACGATGTAAGGTTAAAAATCAGTACTTTGTTCAAATGCTTTGTTCCAAATCAAAGGTTGCGCCAATTAAACAGGTATCATTGTCAAGGCTTGAATTATGCGCTGCAACATTACTCGCAAAATTAACAGACAAGGTACGACGATCAATCAGACTCAACATTCAAGCACAATTATTTTGGTCAGATTCCACGATTGTTCTTTGTTGGATACGAGGTTGTCCATCGCGTTGGAAAACCTTTGTTGCAAATCGCGTGGGTGTGATTCAGTCACTTACAAAACAAGAACAATGGAATCATGTAAGGTCTCAGTCAAATCCTGCAGATTTATTATCACGAGGTACGAATGCAGATGTTTTAAAAACCTCCACGTTTTGGTCAAATGGCCCACAGTGGCTCATTAAAGATAAGTCAGAATGGCCAGAATTTACGGAATCTGAACCGAATATAATTCCAGAGCAAAAAACTGTTTGTTTGCAAACAACCATTACAGACGAATCCATCTTTATACGATATTCGTCGATAACAAAATTAAAGCGCGTTGTTGCATACATGTTAAGATTTATTTCAAATTGTAAAGAAAAAAAACTATCTGGCCCTCTGAGCTGTACCGAATTAAAAAATTCTATGGTAGTTTTGCTACGTGTAATGCAACAAACTACATTTGTTACTGAGTATAATGATTTGGTAAATAAAACCCCAATTAATAAAAAAAGCAGACTATTGTCTTTAAATCCGTTTATTGATAACGACAATTTAATACGTGTGGGTGGTCGATTAGTTAACGGTGATTATAATTTTAACAAAAAACATCCTGTCATCTTACCAAAGAGTCATGTTTTAACAGAATTGGTCCTCAGAAATGAGCATGTCAGACTGTTACATTGCGGACCTCAACAATTATTATATTCCGTACGGGATAATTATTGGCCAATCTCAGGTCGCACCGTATGTCGAGGAATAATTCGGAAATGTATTCGATGTTTTAAGGCTAAGCCAACGAATACGGAATATTTGATGGGTAATCTGCCTGAATGCCGCGTTAATCAGTTCAATCCTTTCACAAACGTTGGTTTGGATTACGCAGGACCATTTTTGTTGAAAGATAGAATACAAGAGGTGCAAAAATCATAAAGGCTTATGTTTGTGTCTTCGTTTGCATGGCTTCAAAGGCTATCCATTTAGAATTATTAACTAATTTGAGCACAGAGGCATTTTTACAAATGTTAAAAAGGTTCATCGCTAGACGAGGTTTGCCCTCCAACATATATTCCGACAATGCCACCACCTTTGTTGGTGCAGACTCCGCATTGAAAGAAGAATTTCTGTTTGTTGACACTAACGTAGATAATATTAATCAATTCTTGAATAAAGAAGGTATTACGTGGCATTTCATTCCTGTGCGATCACCTAATTTTGGAGGTATATGGGAAGCTGGTGTTAAAAGCTTTAAACATCACTTGAGGCGAATATTAGGCAATGATAAGTTTACGTTTGAAGAGTTTTATACGGTAATGTCACAGATTGAAGCAGTTTTCAACTCGCGTCCAATAAGTCCATTATCAACAAATCCAGATGATTTATCTCCGTTAACGCCGGGTCATTTTCTAATTGGCAAATGTTTAACTTCAATTCCTGAACCTGTCCTTTCCCACATTCCTGTCAACCGACTCAATAATTACCAACGACTGGATCAACTGAAACACCACTTTTGGCAACGTTGACAAAAAAAGTACGTGTCCGAACTCCAAGCCAGGTTGAAATGGAAACAAGCGGGTCAACACATCCTCAAACCAGGACATCTTGTCATCATTAAGGACGACCAACTGCCCCCTCTACAGTGGCGTATGGGACGCATTCTTGAGTTACATCCTGGTGAAGATGGAGAAGTGCGTGTAGTGAGTGTAAAAAGCACAACCGGTGTGCTAAAACGAGCAATTTCGAAAGTGTGTGCGCTACCTTGTGATTGACTTTTCTATTATGACTCCTATTCTGATTTCCAATGTATTAATTATATTCTATTTGTCTATTGAAAATTGTATTTTCAAGGCGGGCGGCATGTTAGAGCATTTGTCAACATTGGCAACGTCTAATGCGCAACCCCCTCCCCTTAGTTAGTTAGGGTGAATTAGCTTTAAGTTACTTACTTTTAAGTCAGCTCGAGAGCAACACACAACGTTCAGATGCTCCGAGCAAAATAAACAGAAAAATCACAAACTTGGCAGTTTTACTAGTCCAGCACATACAAAACATTGGTCCTTCGAGCAGAAACTATTACACATACAAAACAGGTTCTTTCTCATTGAAAATGGTAATTAGAAGAAATACTTATGTACAGTAGTGCTAGAAATGAAACCGATCGTACCAAACTGTTATTTTTAGGGAATAATTTTGGCTAAATTCATTACTTATACTTACAGGAATTCCCAACTAAACACAGAATAACGCTCCATAAAACAACACATTGATTTGTTTTCAGAATAAATTATGATTTTTGTTTATTGGAACAAGGAGGCCTCTCCGGGCACCGATGCGAAGATCATGGCCTAAGAGTAATTAACCACAAAGGTTTAGGAAAATAGAAGGGAAAACTAAAGAGGTACGTAACAATCGCTACATGGTAAAGAAAAGATGTCCCAAAGAGACGCAGAGGTCTAGACAGCCAAGAGACAAGGTCTCTTGTATCTGTCGGATTCACAGGGTTGGATATGATGCAAGCATGCAATCTCCGGATTAGAGTGTTGAAAGATAGATCTCCGGAGATTGAGGGCATGCTATTTTCTCTGAGGCTATGAAATATGAAAAAATATGCAAGAAATCCGAAAAAAGTACAAGAAAAAATCACAATCTATCAAAAAGGCTGAGGACTAAAGCAGGTACTTTCATTTTATGGAAAGTTTTCCATAGTATGGGCATACGTTTCAACTCATCTAACATCTGAGAATTAAGCATGTTTATAGTAATTATAATATTAGAATGGTGCTGTAGTTGTTTTTGCTTATATTTTAATCTGTAATTTATGACGGAAAAGGTGTTTCCTAAATAACTATATATATATATATATATATATATATATATATCTGTATATTTTTCCACTGAATAATTGGAGGTTGAAAAAATTGGCAATGTGTCGAAACCATTTTATAACACCAAACTAGTATTAAAATATCGACATAAGTTAAACAAAGTAGTCTTATTTGTAAAGTTATGTTATATTTAAATATTTGGGAATCTCATTTATGGTCATCCACTGTAGGTTGAAATACAAGGATGAGATTCAAGCAAATCAAATTTGCTTGAGGGAAGACAACTTTTTTCTAAATTACATACTTCTGACATATGCCATAAAGAAACATAATTTGACATGTTATTTTATTTTTTGACAAACAATTCGTTGCTATTGAAACTTGAAAGTTTGTAAAATGTCACTCAGTCACACACCTACTCGTTTTATTTTGTAATTACAAATTAATTAAAATTTTATTTATGTGTTTATACATCAGGCTAGTTATCTTGTTTTCAATTCTATTCCTCACCTTATAATAGTTGAAACTTCTCTTAGCAGCAATCTATTCAGCAGCAATAAATGTCAAAGAGGGATCTGCAACTGATTTGATTTCAGTGACTCTCAGGGCTAGTAATCTAAACCTTCAGACGGTAAGTTGCTATTTTTGTAACTGTTTAAATATTTCACCTTTTTAAATAAACAGTAAATTCACGTAGTTGATTCTTTCAGCTTGAATAAGTGAGCGACAGATTTCAACTATGCACTGAATTTTTCTCCTTCACCTTTAGTTATCACCCTCAAACAACACTAATATACCAATCTTTCCATATTTGATTATTTTATGTCGCAAATTAATTAGATTTTTCATGTCTGGATGACAAGTTCAAATAATGTTATCACAATTTATAAACCAAATCATGAAATAGTAATTCACACTATTTCACAATTTTCTGGGAGCCTTGTATCCTATTAAGCAGTATTCTTCTAAAATATCTGTAATAAGGTATATCATAATTGAAATGAAAATTTATGCTCTTATAGACATTCAAGAAGTGAGACACAATTTACTTGCTTTACCTGTATGCTCCATACTTGCTTCAAAAATATGTTAAAATCGTGGTAGTAACTCTCCATATGCGTTGGGATGTAGATGGAGTTCTTAGATACTTTATTTAAATTTGCATTCTGTAAAAAGAAATAATTTTTGAGGGTATTGCAAAAATTATCTTCAAAAATTGATTGAATAAATCATATTGTAGAAGAGAATGAAAAACACAGTGACCAAAGATTTTTTTGAACGAAGGAAAATAACGGAGCGATTTTGAATTAGGGATGTCTCAATTTGATTATACGGCGTTGTAGTGCGTTGATTCAGTCAACCAAAGGGGCGGTATATATAACACGATATTTTACACTAAATACTCTCTGTACTCTGTAATATTGTATAACTTTGGTTAACTTTTGATATATATACAAATCGGGATTTTTTTTTACAGTTTATAAGACATTTTGGTGTTTTGTTAATATATCTTATCTCCTAACTTTATTTAAGTGAACTTTAAATATAATTGGTAATATTTTGATACAGCAAAATAAAAGCCCACGGGAAATTTTCATGTGGCTTGATTTCCGAGAATTTCATGATTAATTAACACTATTTGAAATCAGAGCTCTAAAATAGATATATTTCGTTATTAATGTAATTGTTACAATATTCCGCCTTGATTAACTGCAATAAATTCTGTATCTAAGGGAATCCAAATTCAAAAAAACAATAGAACACTTGTTGTAACCTAGCATCTGTAATTTACAACTGTTCCCAAAACTTAATTTAAAATATTAACAATTTCAACATTCAAGAGATGCTGTGAAACTTTAGAACAGTAGGTGTCTCACCATTCAAAAAATCAACAACAACATACGCGCCATTAATTTATTTCAGATGTAATTCATAAGGAATAACACGTAATTTCTAAGGAAAGTCAAATTTGATGATTAACATCAGTGGATCAAATTTAAATGGAAAATGTGTGTGGTTTAAATTAACGGTTAAGACTTGAATAATACTATTTGGAGTAAATAATTAAATTATTTATTAACAATTTCTTAAAACGAGAGAATAAGTTTTTGAGAACTCTGGTTCTGTACGTGTGTTTTGACAACTAACTGTCAACTGATGTTGGAGATTTTGCTTGTTGGACGATTTGATAATGGCCTCACCAAGTACACAAAGTTGTTCTTCTAAATTGTCGAGATATTCTGAACACAGGATCCTATAATAATAATCGAGGAGCTAGTTTCCTGTCACAGTTAACTCTGTGGCATTCTGCTGATATAATTTAATTTACAATGCGAAAAAATATCTTATTCTTGAAAATAAAGCTTACGCTATAACAGAGTCAAGAATTGAGACGCAATTTACTTGGAAAATCATTTATTTAGAATACCGATCAGACATGTAGTAGATGTTAAGATTCTGCATATAGCATATAGATAAACCAAGTAAATTGTGTGTCACCTCTTGAATGTTTATCTTTCTTTTCAGTTATGTTATACCTTATTGCACGGTAAAGTAGTTTTTTTAGAAAAATACTACTTAAAATGATCCCAGGTTACTATAATCGCGATTATAAGATTAGCAACTAATTAGAATGAAAATACCCCAACATGCCCAAGTAGTCTAATTTGTCAGCAAGTTGTCAAAACGTGCGTAGCGGTTACGAGCTCTCAAGAAAACGTGGAGACACTTAAAATATATATGCACTAAAGTAGATGAAAATTTCATCAAAATTACAAATGAGCTATTAATTATAAATTTCAACTCAACAAAGATTGCAAATTTTTACACAGAAAATTGTGATTTGATTTTGTTTATAAATTGTGTTGTCATTATTTGAACTTGTCATCTAGACATGAGGAATCTAAATAAATTTTGACATAAAATTAGCAAAATTAGAAAGATTGGTATCTTAGTGTTGTTTGAGGGTGATAATCCAACCAAACGTGAAAGAGAGAAATTCAGTACCTAGTTGAAATTTGCCGCTCACTAATTCTTGCTTAAAGAATCAACTACGTGAATTATTTTTTGATTTAAAAAGGTGACATATTTAAACAGTTAAACAATAATAGGAACCTACTGTCCGAAGGTTCCGATTACGAGTCACTGAAATCAAATCAGTTGTAGATGTCTCGACGACATTTATTTTCCATCAAAGGAATACTGTCTGTGAATCTGACAGATAATTAACATGTGAATAGAAATTGTTTTCATTAACTTTATACTTAAATGCAGAAATATATTTTGCCACTAAGAGACGTGGGGGATGAAATTGAAAACAAGTAACTTGCCTGATGTATATACACATAAATAAAATTTTAATTAATTAGTACTTACAAAATTAAACAAACATTTTGGAGTGAGTGTTGTATTGAGTGATATTTTGCAATCTTTCATGTTTCAGTAGCAACGAAGGAAGATTGTTAGTCAAATAAGAGAAAATAATATTTATGTTGCTAAGATTACGTCACCTTATGATGTATGTCAGCCTGTGCAATTATAGGCAAGAGTTATGGTTAATTCAATAAAACCTAATTCGAAATATGTGGTTTGGAATCACGTTGTCTTCTTTCAAGTAAATTTGATTTGATCTTATATTGTATTAATATTACATCAAGTTGTAGTTCAGTTATATTTTTTGTTATAATTCTATTCGTTTGAATCCACAGTGTCAACAAATTGACAGAGCAAAGAAATGTCGAGGTGAGTTATAATAACTTTAATGGTAGAACTGTTCCGAATCAATTTCATCCTTATAATTCAACTTACACTAAATGACTATAAATGTGGTTCCCAAATATTTAAATATAATATAACTTTCCAAATGAAACTACTTTGTTTAAGTTTTGTGGTGAATTTAATTAATTTTAACCTCCAATTAGTTAGTGGAAAGAAGTACTTAAAAGATATATGCGACATAATTTTTTAGGAAACACATTTACTGATTACAGTACAGATTAAATTTTAAGGAAGAATTACTTCGGCACTATTCTAAAATTATAATTAGAATAAACAAGCTTAATTCTCAGATGTAGGATGAGTTATAAGGTAGGTCCATACTATCGAAACATGGGACTCGAGATGTCGATCTGTGGTACAAGAATTGAACTTCTATCCAAAGAAAATTTCGACACGAGGCGGATTCAGGTAGAGGCGTTACTTACCAAAATCGATACCTGGAATTTCGTTAATGAAGTATCAAAGTCAGTTAGATGTCAGGGTGACAAAAAAAGTGAATCAGCGCTTAAAACGTGGATGTAAATAAGATAAAAAGGTAAATGCGACATAATCCTATGCATAAGCCCATCGGACCTCAAGAGTATCAAAGGATGCGAGATTTCCAAAGATGTATGGCACTTTTGAAACAATTATTTTATATATTTTATATTATTTGATTAAGTATAAATAAAATTGGATAACGATAAATTACCCACGTGGTGTGGCATATATCAATGAGGTAAATATGCAAGGACACCCTTTACTGCCAGAGAATTAAGAAGTAAGCAGTTACTGAATATTGTTCATTCAGACATCTGCGGACCAAAGCGAGTTAGAACCAGAGGTGGATCAAGATATCTTCGAACATTTATAGACGATAATAGTGGATGGTGCAAGGTGTATTTTCTCATGTCAAAAGGAGAATTTCTTGAAAAATTTAAGGAGTACAAAAGAACTGCTGAAAAACGAACTGGTAATGAAAGTAAGAGAGAATTAGCTGAGAAATTGAAGATCAAAAATGCTAGGTTTTTTTTGGAATAGAAATTAACCAAAGTAAGAAAAGAGTAACACTTAAACAAAAAAAATATATTTTAGAAAGTTAACAGAGATTTAAAAATGTTCAAAGACTCCACACGATACAGAGAATTAATTGGTACTCTAATGTACTCTAATCCAGCCGATCAAAACTGGGGCTTTACAATAATTAGCTGTGTCTTTCTGACAATCGAACCTGGATTTGAGCCGCCTTTTCATTTTCTTATTTCACGGTTTTTGTCTCTTAATAGGAACTTCTTCTGAAATGAAACTGGCGATGTGCCGTGTGGTCCCAATAGGACTCTGAAGCACTCAAACTTCTTGCAGGCACGCTTGCTGTTTACTCATTTCATGACCGCTAATTCAGTTATTAAACTGTTTATAGTACGAAAACCTAAACTTAATTCAGTTGTTTCTTGGATTGGTAACCAAGGTTACCAACCAGGCAAACAAATTTTTTTATTTGTCTGAATTTAGTAACTAACTAAATTCAGACCAATTCAGTTACCATATTCGAAAGAGGAGAGTTGCTGGTAACTTCGGTTACTAAATCAATAAACTATGTGTGTGAACTATGTGTAGTGTCCGGAAAAGAGACAAGCTAAGTGAAAATCTCAATAAAAACCAAATGTCTGCCGACGTTTCCAGAGGTACCCGATTTCCTTAGTGTTCAAATTTATGTATATTGAATTGTATTAAAGCATTGCATATTCTTCAGACAACAGAAGTATGTTTTACTTTTGATTAATAAACATATCGCCTTCATTGCTGTTGGAACCTGAATATGTACAAAATGTAATTTGATTTCAAAACTGAACTTGAACAATTATTTGGTTGGTAACTTACAATTTCGTCGTTGAAAAGACGAAAACTACAAAAAAATAAGTATTTAGTCTTTACACGTGAGCTGTTTGTTTCGTTTTTTAGCTTTCAATGCAAACACAAATTTAAGCAATATCGTTTTGTCATGAAAATATTTTGGTTTATATTCAAAAAATAATAATAATTTTTTCCAGATTGATGTTTTAGTAATAGAGGTCCTTATGATATTCCTTCTACAGCATTGAATGAATTGTGGATTATCATTAACAAAGCCTCTAAAAATGGAATTTAACTTGTTTTTAAAATGTGCATTATTTCCTAATGTACAGAAAAAATCATTTATTACACCTACCTTAAAGAATGGAGATAGTTTACTTGTAACAAATTTAGGCCTGTATGAAAAATGTTTTGTATTCCATAATTGTCCAAAAAAATTAATTTTCAAAATAGTTCCAAAATATTATAAATGAGAGTCAACATGGATTTTGCAAATGTAAATCTTCTGCGACCAACCTTCTTATTTATAACAATTCGACAGTTGTTGCTCTTGAAAATCATTTGCAGGTTGATGTTGTTTATACAGACTTTTAAAAGGCATCTGATAGAATCTGCCATGATTTATTGTTTGCTGAACTAACTGGGCTGGAGTTGTCAAGTAAGTTTTCCACTGTAGATAATCATAACGATTGTAATGTAAAGTGATTAGTTTTTTAAAAAAAATAAATCAACATTATTTTCGAAAGTTACACTTTACATAAAAGATTTTAATGTAATATGTTTGAAATTTAGAAATGTGTAACAGATTAGGCGGTAGTTTATCTAGAAAAGTTGGTTTGGCTCAAACTAAAATAAATTTGCGTAAATGTAAAAGAAAAACTGGTGAATATTCTGGTGCACTGATTGCAGAACAATTTTTAGATGGGATGGACAGTAATTTAGCATATAAATTCCAGCTTAAAGTATGCGTTATTGTTGAAGAAGAAATAATGTGTAGAAATAGTTAATCTTTCCATTTCTCTGTTAACATCAACTATTATTGACTAGTAATTAATAAGTCAACTTAGTTGTCACGCCCTTCCATATTCTGTCATTGTCCAAACTTTTCGGGTTATTCATCAAACTCTCTAATACCCTCAAAAATTATTTCTTATTACAAATTGCAAATTTAAATAAAGCATACTAAGAACTCCATTTACAACTCAACGCATATGGAGAGTTACTACCACGATTTTAATATATTTTTAAAGCAAGTATGGAACATACCGTATCAAAAATGATGAGTGTGTCTACTCGCATATTGAGACGGAACATCAATACCCCTTTGTAAACAAAAAGGAAAGATATACATGCAATTATGTGGGCGGGCCGAACTGACTGGAGGGGATCATTTGGTTTTGCTGCGTTTAGCATGCGGTTCGTCTCCGCAGACGTTGTTTTTAGTATATTTTATTTAATTTTTGGGATACATTTTTATTTTGAAAAAAGTAGTTTATTTTTAGAATACTTATTTTTGTTTTCGATATACCCTCAAAAAATATTTCATTTTACAGATTGAAAATTATACAAAGTTACGGAATTTAAATGGAGCATCCGAAGAACTCGAACCACATCCCTACACATACGGAGAGTTACTAAATGCATTCGCAAAGATTAATTTACATTGTGCGCCGGCGCGCACCAGCACGGCGCATTGTCTCTGAGAGTAGGGATTCTTACTACCGGGCAAAACTTTTCTCTCTTTGTCGTGCATCCATCTCTTACAACGTCCAGACACGAAGAGCATTTTTCGTACGGTATAAGTAAAACAAGTAATCGTGTCTCACTTCTTGAATGTCTATAATTTCATAAGCGTTCCTTTTAATTATGTTGCCCTTGTTGCACTATAAAGTAGATTTTTAGAAAAATAATGGTTAATAGGATTCCAGGTTCTGCGATGCTTTGTCGTATAAAATAACCTCTTTTTATAATCGGTATCGCGATTATAAGATCAGCAATTAACCAGAACGGAAATACTTCAACATTAGTTGACTAAGTTGTCAGAAAGTTGTTAAAACGTGCGTACTCGATAGCAACTTTCATGAAAACGTGGAGACACTAAAAATATATATGTAATAAATCAACAAAAGAATGCTAATACTTATAAATTTCTACTGTAAAAAGATTGCAAATCTTTACGCAGAAAATTGTAGAATAGAAATCAATATTTCATGATTTGGTTTAAAAGTTGTGTTGACATTATTTGAACTTGTCATCCAGACATGAGGAATCTAAATAATTTTCGTCATAAAATTAGCAAATATGGAAACATTGGTATCTTAGTGTTGTGGGAGAGTGATAACCCAACCAAAAGTGAAAGAGAAAAATTCAGTGCATAGTTGAAAATTGTCGCTCACTAATTCAAGCTGAAAGAATCAACCACGTTAATTTACTGTTGATTGTGAAGTGAAATATTTAAACAATTACAATAATGGCAACTTTTTGTTTGAGGATTTCGATTACGAGTGCTGAAAAATCACGGAAATCACGAACTTTCAAGTTTCAGTAGCAACGAAGGAATTTTGTTTATCAAATAAAAGAAAATAACATTTATGTTGCTAAGATTACGTTTCCTTGTGACATGTGCCACACGTTACAATATAAACAAAACGTCCAATGACCAATTAAACCATATTCGAAATATGTAATTTAGAAAAAAGTTGTCATCTTTCAAGTAATTTTGATTTGTTTCTTTCATTGTATTAAAATTAAATAGAAATATAATAAAAATATAACCACAATTTGATGTTTGGTGTTTAATTGACAGTGTCATCAAATTGACCGAGAAAAGAAATATCGAGATGATTTTTCGATTTGTTATAATAACATTAATGACAGTGATTCATTTATTTAATGACCACGTTACAAATCACATCTGTGTGTGAAATGATATGGACAAATTGCACGTGTTGATTACCAGGAAACTTTTGCACAAACAATCAGTTCAATACGATCGTTACTATCAGAGGCTGTACAAAATAATCACAAAATCAAGTAACTAGACGCAAAGACAGCATTTTTATATGGAGAACTTGAAGACACCTATTTATGACTTAACAAGAAGGGTTGGATCATGACGAAAACATGGTATGTAAATTGAACAAGTCACCATATGGGTTAAAACAATTCCCTTGCTGCTGGCATGCCAAATTCGACTCTACACCGAAAAGAGTTTTAGTATTTATATGGAACAAATTTTAAACAGAATTGTAATGACTAATGCTGATCCTAATACTGTTCCAGTCGACCCTAACATAAAGCTACAGTAGGAAGATACTACCTCACTTCTGCTCTTCATAATAACACAGCTCGTTCCGTCAAATTTTATTTGGCTACCATCGCAAATAATCTGACTTAGAGACAATAGATTTGTTGCCAATTTAGGAACACATAATACTTTTGTAAAAAGCACGCACCTTTTTGTTTTGACCTTCATCGTCATGAGCATGGCACAGATTATACTTTGTTGTCTGCGACTCTGATTTTATGTATGACAGGAGCCGTCATATTTTCAAGCATGTTCTTACGTCTTGTCATGTGTGACGATGCATAGGAAGCCACTTACCATGGGTCATTTTGGCTGGATGTTGCCTCAAACGCAGCAGCATATGATGAACTACTTGATTTTTGTTGAACATTCTTGGTTCTGGATTTGCATTTGAGGACTTTTATGACCTTACTTGTTACAAGTGTAGCACCTTGGACCCTTACTTTGTTTCTGTGGTTGTTTTTAATTTTCTTGATGACTGACAATACTGTTGAGTCACTTTCAGGTTGTTTAACATCTTGTGATAGTTTTGATTTCACAGAAACAGAAGGTATCTTCATGCTGGAGCTTTCAATAGCAATAATCATTGGTTGATAGGATTCTGGTAGACCGGAGAGTAGCACTGTAAATAGCCATTCATCGTCAACTTCGAAACCAATGTTTCTGAGCTTGTGAGCGGTACACATTATTTAACTCATATATTTCTCTACGTTTTAACATGCAGTATGTGAAGTATTACAGAGATCATGCAGCAGCCCATCACAGCGTGTCAACCAAGATTTATCCCATACTTATTTTGCAGTACTACTCTCTTGTATGTGCACGTAATTTATTGAGTCAACTAGTAAATTTATCTTAGTTTTTGCCTTTGTGTCTCATTTTGTGTCCACAATGACACATGTGGGGGGTTTTATGCAGTCCACAACTTCTCTTGCTGTAGATGTGTTTCTATAGCAAATAACCAGGTTACGTAATTATCTCGGCCGGTTAACTTTTCAATTAATGCCAATTGATTGTTTGCTGACAATTTAAGAACCCTTATTTCAAATGTTACGAGAAATCACCTTTCAATTGTCGTATTGACGTTTTAGGTTAACTTTATTACTTTTCTCAGTAAATAAGTCTTTCTGGGCTTAAAAGAATTTATTATTTCTCAAGAAAAATTTATATTTAAGAATTTAGTGTTAAAATTACAACTTAACTGTCCACAGGCGCACAATTCAAATTACAATTTTAACAGTTTATGTGTAGTTTCAGTGCACTCCTACCTGGTCATCGCATCAGTTACAATTGGCATCCCAAGAGGAGATGAAACATTATTTGTTTTATGTTGTGTCAAAATTGTTCATTCTTTATAGTAGTGTAAGCCACATTGCGCTGTAAATTAGATTTTTTTTAGAAGAATCCTTCAAGTAAACTAATTAGGGTTAACAAGACAGCATTAAGTTAACTAAGGAAAGCATATTATCAAATTTAGTACGCTGGGTCAGCTCCTGGAGTAATATTTATACGATACACATTCTCCACATTTTGGCAGATTGAAATAACCTCTTTCCGTAATTCGCCAAAGAGCATTATAGGATCGGATACCGAACAAAATAAAATTACACAAAGATCAGTTGTCAAGATTGTCAAGGAGTTGTCAAAGAATACGAATCGTATTCCATATCAGTCTTCACAATATTGCCAAACTAATTTAAGTGTTTCTTTTCTATGAAAACTTTTTTCTAAATGTTAGTGTATTGACCTTTTTGCTTTAATTCAATTCAAAATACATAAATTTGAACACTGAACAATTTCTAACATTATCTCAGTCATCTAAATCTTATCAATATTAAAATTTGCCCTATATATTATATATATATTTATTATATTCCCTATGCCCTATATATTATATATATATATATTATATTCGGATTCAAACTCAGATAAATAAACTATTTGTAGTTTGAGGAGAAAAGACAAGCCAAGTGAAAATCTCAATAAAACCCAAAAGTCTGCCGGCGCTTCAAGAGGCCTTAAGATTAAAATATCGGAACTAGAGGGTGAACTACAACGAATGAAAGTAAGTAATGCAGTAAGCTGTCTGCTAAACTACAGACACCTTCGGTAAATCCTGGAAATACTCCTACTTCTAACACCAATCCTTTCTCCCAACTAGCCACCCCACACCTCCGAAACGCAAAGGTTTTCCACGAAGTGGGTCACGCCTATAAAAGTGATGTCGAAATCGTCTGATGATGAAGCACCCCTGTGCTCACCGAAAAGATATGAAAGTACTGGATGTCTTTATATCCATTATGGTCAAAAGCCAAAAGTGAATAATTGGAACAGTTTACCAGCATCTGGTTCTGATTTTTATTCCAATCATTGTGCATCAGTGGATATATTTTTAGTAACTGGAGATTGAAACCTGCCCCGAGTGAATTGGACTAATGATGAGTTTAGTGTTTTCATGAGTTCTGAGGTTTACTCATTAAACTATCACTTGTCATTAGTTGATTGGGATTTACTTTTAAGCAATATGGATGTTAATGATTGAGAGCACAAATCTTATGAAATTTTATACAATATGTTCCAACTTGATCTACCTGTAAAAATAATTAAGAACTATGTTTCTTAAGTTGTTCTATAAAGAGCTTATGACATTAACAATTCATTATTCATTTGCAGATATTTGAATTTCGTTGTCATAAGCAAAATTAAATATTTTTCATAAAATCAAGTAGCCCAAAAAGATTTCTTTATTTGGTTACCACAAAACCTTAATCACTTCATATCGAAACATACCTCTCTTATACATAATTTGTTTTCAGAATAAATTCAATAAATTAAGATTGAAATCTGAAAGTACGATGTAAAAGGCAAATGCTGGAAAGATTCTAGTGGCCCAAGAATTGGATTTAAATGTACGTATAATTTTCATGTGTATTCAAGATTTTTATAATTAATGATATATTTTATGCTAAAACACACACAATTAAATTATTTAATTTAAATAAAAAACAAATAAGCTATTTCGACGATTCGTTGGACATCAGGAATTGACACATTGACAGACTGATTACTATCATATAAATGAAGATGAAATGTGCTATGACAAAGCCACATATCGGGAAATATGAAAAAAAAATCCAAGAAATCAAAAAAAGTACAAGCAAAAATCCCAATAAAGAAGAAAACAGCATTACCAAAAGTTCTACCAAAAAGGCTGAGGACTGGAATGTTCCCGTTGGAGTTCCACATATCTGTCTGTGTATAAAGCAGGTACTTCCATTTTGAGAATTAAGCATGTTTATAATAATTATAATTTTATAATTGTGGCGAAGAAATTTTTCCTATTGTAATCTGTACTTTATGACGGTAAATGCGTTTCCTAAATAATTATGTTTATATCATAAATAATTATGTTGTATATAGCTGTAAATCTTTCTACTGAATAATTGGAGGTTGAAAAAATCGACAATGTGTCGAAACCATTTTATAACACTAAACTAAATTGTCGACTTAAGTTAAACGAAGTAATTTTATTTGTAAAGTTAAGTTATATTTAATTATTTGTGAATCTCATTTATAGTCTTCCAGTGTAGGTTGAAATATAAGGATGAGATTGATTCGAAACAGTTCTACCATCAACAATATTATAACAAATCGAAAAATCATCACGATATTCCTTTGCTCTGTCAATTTGCTGACACTGTGGATTAAAACGAATAGAATTATAAGAAAAGATATAACTGAACCACAATTTGGTGAAATACAATATAAGAATCAAATCAAGTTTTGCTTGGGAGAAGACAACTTTTTTGCTATATTACATACTTCTGACATATGTCATAAGGAAACGTAATCTTAGCAACATAAATGTTATTTTATTTTTTGACAAACAATTGGTTGCTATTGAAACTTGAAATAAATGTCGACGAGAGATCTGCAACTGATTTGATTTCAGTGACTTTCAGGGCACGTAATCTAAACCTTGAGACAGTAAGTTGCTATTTTTGTAACTGTTTAAATATTTCACCTTTTCAAATCAACAGTAAATTCACGTAGGTGATTCTCTCAGCTTGAATAACTGAGCGACAAATGATATACTAATCTTTCCATATTTGATAATTTTATATCGCAAATTATTTAGATTCCTCATGTCTGGATGACAAATTCAAATAATATCAACACAACTTATAAACCAAATCATAAAATACTAATTTCTATTTTACAAATTTCTGCGTAAATATTGATTTGCAATCTTTGTTCGGTTGAAACTTATAATTAATGGCTTTATCATTTGCAGTTCTGCTAAAATTTTCATCTACTTTGGTGCATATATATTTTTGGTGTCTCCATATTTTCTTGACAGTATGCGTGTTTTGGCAACACACTGACAACATCGAGAATTAAAGATGGAGTATTTTCGTTCTGCTTATTCGCGATACTGATCATAGAATGAAGGTATTTTATACTACCAAACATCGCGGACCCTTGTATCCTATTAAGCAGTATTCTTCTAAATTATCTATAATAATAATAATAATCATAATATCATAATTGAAATGAAAGTTTATGCTCTTATAGACATTCAAGAAGTGAGACACAATTTACTTGCTTTACCTATATGCTCCATACTTGCTTTAAAAATATGTTAAAATCGTGGTAGTAACTCTCCATATGCGTTGGGATGTACATGGAGTTCTTAGGATGCTTTGTTTAAATTTGCCATCTGTAAAAAGAAATAATTTTTGAGGGTATTGCAAAAATTATCTTCAAAAATTGATTGAATATATCATATTGTAGAAGAGATTGAAAAACACAGTGACCAAATGTTTTTTTGAAAGAAGGAAAATAACGGAGCGATTTTTAATTAGGGATGACTCAATTTGATTATACGTCGATGTAGTGCACTGATTCAGTTAACCAAAGGGGCGGTATATATAACACGATATTGTACACTAAATACTCTCTGTACTATGTAATATTGTATAACTTCGATTAACTTTTAATATATATACAAATCGGAATTCTTTTTTACAGTTTTTAAGACATCTTGGTGTTTTGATAATATACCATATGCCTAACTTTACTTAAATGAATTTTAATATGATTGGTAATATTTTGATTCAGCAAAATTAAAGCCCACGGGAATTTTTCATGTGACTTGATTTTCGAGAATTTCATGACGAATTAACACCATTTGAAATCAGAGCTCTAAAATAGATATATTTTGTTATTAGTGTAACTGTTCCAATATGATTGAATAAATGCAACAAATTATGTAGCTAAGGGAAATCAAATTTAAAAAACAATACAACACTTATTGTAAATTAGCAACTGTTATTTACAATTGTTCCTACAACTTAATTTGAAATATTAACAATTTCAACATTCAAGAGATGCTGTGAAACTTGAGAACACTAGGTATCTCATCATTCAAAAACGCAACAACTACAAACACGCCATCAATTTATTTCAGATGTAATTCATAACACATAATTTCTTAAAAGAGTCAAATTTGATGATTAACATCAATGGATTGAATTTAAATGGAAAATGTGTAGGGTTTAACATAGTGGTTAAGGCTTGAGTAATACCATAAGGAATAAATAATGAAATTATTTACTAACAATTTCTTAAAACAGGAGAATAAGTTTTTGAGAACTGGTCCTGTACGTTTGTTTTGAAAACTAACTGACAACTGATATTTCAGTTATTTCATTTTGCTTGTTGGTCGATTTTATATTGGCGATACCAAATATAGAAAGATGATATTCTAAATTGTCGAGATATTCTGAACACAGGATTCTATAATAATAATGGAGGAGCTATCCTTCTGTGACAGTTAACAGTGAAACATTCTTTTGATACAATTTAATTTACAATGCGAAAAAACATCTTATTATTGAAAATAAAGCTTACGCTATAACAGAGTCAAGAATTGAGAAACAATTTTCTTAGAAAAGCTTTTATTTGGAATACCGATCAGACATGTGTCAGATGATGATATTCTTCCAGGTAAATAGAAAGGAAGAAGAACTGCCTTCGTGGTTATTGAACCCAGATTATGTACATAACTATTCTTTGGTAAATTTACCTTCTAAACTTGTTCATTTAATTATTGCGAAGAGCACAAAAAACTTGAGCAACTTTTATTTATCTTATAAAGGGTTCTTATCCCATCAAATAACATTCGCAAAGTTCAATTTATATTGTGCATCACAATCTTCAAGTTTTGATTCACCACCACGATTTGAACTTTATTTTAAAGCAAGTATGGAGCATGTAGGTAAAGTAAATTGTGTTTCACCTCTTGAATGTTTATAAAGATTTTTTATAAAAATACCAATTAATAGGATCCCAGGTTCCTAGAATCGCGATTATAAATCAGCAACTAAGGCCAAGTTGTCCAATTTGTCAGCTCTCAAGAACACGTGGAGACACTTAAAATATATATGCACAAACGTAGATGAAAATTTCAACTAAATTACAAATGATAGAGCTATTAATTATAAATTTCATCTGAACAAAGATTGCAAATCAGCAAATTGTAAAGTAGAAATCACTTTTTCATGATTTTGTTAATAAAATGTGCTGACATTATTTGAAGTTGTCATCTAGAGATGAGGAAACTAATTAAATTTTGACATAAAATTAGCAAATTTGGAAAGATTGGTATCTTAGTGTTATTTGAGGGTAATAATCCAACTAAACGTGATAGAAAAATTTCAGTACCTAGTTGAAATTTGCCGCTCACAAATTCTTGCTTAAAAAATCAACTAGGTGAATTATCTTTTGATTTGAAAAGGTGAAATATTTAAACATTTACAATAATAGCAACCTACTGTCTGAAGGTTTCGATTACGAGTCACTGAAATCAAATCAGTTGCAGATCTCTCGTCGACATTTATTTTGAATCAAAGAAATACTGTCTGTGATTCTGCAGATAATTAACATGTGAATAGAAATTGTTTTTGTTAACATTGTTAACTTTATACTTAAATGCCGATATATATTTTGTTGCTAAGAGAGGTGAGGGATGTCGTCTTTCAAGTAAATTTGATTTGATCTTACATTATATTAATATTACATCAAGTTGTGGTTCAGTTATATTTTTTGGTATAATTCTATTCGTTTGAATCCACAGTGTCAACAAATTGACAGAGCTAAGAAATATCGAGATGAGATGAGTTATACTAAATGGTAGAACTGTTCCGAATCAAATTCATCCTTATATTTCAACCCACACTAAATGACTATAAATGTGATTCCCAAATATTTATATATAATATAACTTTCCAAATAAAACTACTTTGTGTACCTTTAAGTTATGTGGTTAATTTAATATAAGTTTGGTTGTTAATAAATGGTTTCGACCCATTGTCGATTTTTTTAACCTTCAGCTATTCAGTGGAGGTACTGAGTTATATGGAACATATTTTTTTAGGAAACACATTTAGTGATTACAGTACAGATTAAAATTTAAGGAAAAATTACTTCGGCACTAATCAAAAATTATAATTGCTATAAACAAGCTTCATTCTCAGATGATAGATGAGTTGAAACCTAGATCCACACTATGGAAACATTTCCATAAAATGAAAGTACTTGCTATATACAGAGATAGATATGTGGAACTCCAATGGAAACATTCCAGTCCTCAGCCTTTTTATTCATATTTCATAGCCTCAGAGAAAATATTTGCCGATGTCGTCAGGTTTTGTCGTGGCTCATTTCATCTTCATTTATATGATGGTAATCAGCCTTTCCATGTGAACGTAACTCGTCGTGCCCAACGAATCGTCGAAATACTTTAAAAAAGATATATAAAATTAATATTAAAGATTAATTTTATTATATATACCAATTTTATTTGTTTTTCATTTAAATTATATAATTTAATTGTGTGTTTTAACATAAAATATGTCATTAATTATAAAAATCTTGAATACAGATGAAAATTATACTTACATTTAAATCCAATTCTTGGGCCACTAGAATCTTTACACCATTTGCTTTTTGCATCGTACTTTAAGATTTCAATCTTAATTTATTCTGAAAACAAATTAATTAGGTATTAATGTGTTGTTTTAAGGAGCGTCATATACATGAGAGTTCTTATTCTTTGTTTAGTTGGGATTCCTGTAAGTAAATTAATGAATTTAGACAAAAATATTACCTAAAACTAACAGTTTGATACGATCTGTTTCATTTCTAGCATTACTATACACAAGTATTTCTTCCCATTATCATTTCCAATGAGGCAGAGACTCATTAATAAAAGCGAGAATATTTAACTAAAAATTTTGAATTGAAGCGTAGGAGCAACTTCAGAGAAATGTGGTTCGTATGAAATGTTTGAACTGATTAAAGTTTGGAGGTAAACAAGTAAAGAAAATTTTTGGTCTACCTGATTTTATGAACAAAATTGAAATTTGTTTATGGGAACGGAATTCAAATGTCTACAAGTGAATAACGAATAGTTAATTTTATAAGCTCTTTAGAGAACAACTTAGGAAACTTAGTTCTTAATTTTTTTACATGTAGATAAAATAGGAACATGTTGTATAAAATTTCATAAGACACAATCAACCAATGATAATTGATAGTTTAAAGTGTAAACCTCAGTACTCATGCAAACACTATACTTACTCATCATTGGTCCAATTCACTCGAGGCAAGTTATGTTAGAATATCTAGACATCGTGTATAACGGCTGTGATGACAACGGAGAATAAAAACAATAGAAGAGCGTAGTTATAGAAACAGAGTTAAGTTGTAAGAGCAGAGTTAGTTGTATACAGCCCACCAATGTTGTAAGATAGTCAATAAGCGTTTTACTGAGTACCTTGCATTATCATTCCACGTCGCCTTGTAAGCAGGCATGTTCTAACTATTAACTTTTGTGTTTTGACCTTAATGGAAACAAATACCCAGTGCTTCCGTGTCCTTTCGGTGAGCACAGGGGTGCGTCGTCAGGATTTCGAGAACACCTCCATAGGCGTATCCCACTTTGTGGAAGACTTCTGCGTTTTGGAGGTGTGGGGTGGCTGGTCGGGAGGAAGGATTGGTGTTAGGGTTAGAAGTAGGAGTACTTCCAGGATTTACCGATGGTATCTGTAGCTTAGCAGATAGCTTAATGCATTACTTACTTTCATTCGTTGTAATTCACCCTCTAGTTCCGAGATTTTAATCTTAACGTCTAGTTGTCAGGTACCTCTTGGCTTATCTTTTTCGCGGACTCTACACATGGTTTATTGGTTTAGTAACCGAGGTTACCAGCCAAATTAACAACTCTTCTCTTTTGTCTGTATATGGCAACTCTTATAACTAAATTCAAACAGAAGGACGAACGTTATCTCTAACTCCATTTGGGGGTCTGATGTGGGTGTGGCGCTTTGCCGAATTTTGCTGTTGTTACTTACTTTAGATAGTTAACTCTTTCGGAACTTCGAACGGAGTCGTGCTCAGGGTTTACCGCGCGGTTGACCTTTCTTTCTGCCAATAGAACCTGGATTTGAACCGCATTTTCCTTTTCTTCATTCACGGTTTTTGTCTCTTAGTATGAACTTCTTGTGGAACGGAACTGGCGATGTGCCGTCCGGTTCCAATAGGATTCGGAACCACTCGACCTTTTGCAGGCACACTTGCTGTTTTCGCATTTCATTATCGCTAATTCGGTTATTAAACTGTTTATAGTACGAAAACAAAAATTTGGTAACCAAGGTTACCAGACAAGTAAACAAATTTTTTCATTTGTCTGAATTTGGTAACTAACCAAATTCAGACAAAAGAGGGACACTAAATAAAAACAAAAATATCACTACAAACACTTTTGAAAACTGAGGTGTGAGTGTGATGAGAATAATAGTCGATGTTACAAGAAAACTAATCGTTTATTATATTATTACAAAGTGTGCACTCGGCTAGAAACGTCAAAGACTAAAAACTAAGAACTAAAAACCCTTCGTAGCATGACGCTTGCGTTAGGGCATCTATACAGAGGGGTTCCAAGTATCAATGTGCAATTTCATTCCTTAACAAACACTTTTCCGTAGTTGCTACTCAAATTTGGATAAATGACGATTGTTACCGCTGCCATTGGTAACGACAGAAAGGTCTCTTATTGTTAGCGACAGGAAATATTGTTGATAGTAACAATTTTTGTTTGAGTTGTTCGTCCTTCCTCTGCCTGCATTTAGTTATAATAGTTACCATAATCGAAAGAGAAAAGTTGTTAACGCTAATCCCAAATCTTTATCCCAACCAGCCACCCCCACTCCTGCAAAGTCTTCCAGCTCCAAAACGCAGGAACTCGGTCACCCCCAAGGAGGTGATGTCGAAATTGTCTAACTACGATGCACCAGTTATGGTTCAGTATTCAAATTTATGTAAATTGAATTGTATTAAAGTATTTTAGACCAAGTACACTAAGAATTAGAAGAGACTTCTCATAGAGAAGAAAATTTTAAATTGGTTTGGGAAAAACAAATGATTAGCCGTCTCAGATCTCAGTTTCGGTTAATATTTTTTGACAGCTCATTGACAATCTTGGCAACTGATCTATGTGTAATTTCGTTTCGTTTGGTGTCCAATAATATAATGCTCTTTGGCGAATTACTGAGAGAGGTTATTTCAATTTGCCAAAATATGCGGAAAGTGGGAAGGTCCTAATTATGTGATGTGAATTTATAAGTTTAACAGAATTGAAAAAAAGCAGCTAAAAAAGATGTTTAAGTTTTATTATTATCTTATCAAAGAAAATATATAAAATTTAGATATTTGTTAGGAATAGCAATGTCTAATTAACAATTCACACACTTTTGTCGATGCATATTCTTCAGACAACAAAAGTATGTTTTACTTTTGATTAATAAACATATCGCCTTCATTGCTGTTGAAACCTGAATATGTACAAATTATCATTTGATTTCAAAACTGATCTTGAACAATTATTTGGTAACTTCTTAAAATTTCGTCATTGAAAAAACAAAAACAACAAAAGAAATAAGTATTTACACTTCGTTAGCTGTTTGTTTCACTTTTTAGCCTTCAATGCAGACACAAATCTAATATTTTTGTTTATATTCAAAACGTAATTATAATTTTGTCCAGATTGATGTTTTCAATGAACACAGAAGTCTTGATTTATCTAGTAATAGAGGTCCTTATGATATACCTTCTACAGTATTGAACGAATTGTGGATTCTCATTAACAAAGCCTCTAACAATGAAATTTAATATGATTTTAAAATCTACTTTATTTCCTAACGTACGTAAAAAATCATTTGTTATACCTATCTTAAATGATGGAGATAGTTTACTTGTTGTTTTCCAAGATTGTCCAAAAAAATCATTTCCAAAATAATTATGCCATAGTTCCAAAATATTATAAATGAGAGTCTACATGAATTTTGCAAATATAAATCTTCTGCGACCAACCTTTTTATTTATAAACTCTCGACAGTTGGTGCTCTTGAAAATCATTTACAGGTTGATGCTGTTTATACAGACATTTAAAAGGCATTTGATAGAATCTGCCATGATTTATTGTTTGCTAAACTAAATGGGCTGGATTTGACAAGTAATTTTTCCACTGTAAATAATCATAACGATTGTAATGTAAAGTGATTAGTTTTTATAAAAAAATTAATCAACACCTTATTCGCAAGTTATACTTTAGATAAAAGATTTTAATATAATGTGTTTGAAATTTAAAAATGAGTAATAGACTGGGCGGTAGTTTTTCTAGAAAAGTTGGTTCGGCCCAAGCTAAAATGACTTTGGGTAAATGTAAAAGAAAGAGCATATCTTGATGCGTTTGCCCACTCATTAAAGTAGCTTTTTACACAAATACTGCTGTAGCATCCTAGGTTCTGCTATGTTTTGTCGTATAAAATAACCTCTTTCCATAATCGGTATCGCGATTATAAGTACAGCAATTAAGCAGAACGAAATACTCTCACATTAGCTGTCAAAATTGCCAGAGTTGTCAAAACGTGCGGAACTCGTTAGGAATATTTAAACAATTACAATAATGGCAACTTGATGCCATTGTTGTGGAGATGTCGATTACTAGTCCTGAAAGTCACGGAAATCAATTAGTTGCAGATCTATCGTCGACATACAAAAACTGTCTGTGATTCTGATAGATAATTAACATGTGAAAAGAAATTGTTTTTGTTAACTTTGTTAACTTTATATTTCCATTAGAATAGATTGCTGCTAAGAGAAGTTCCAACTATTATAATTTAGTTTGAATATGTGATACGAACGACGTGAGGGATGAAATTGAAAACAGGATAACTAGATGTATATACACATAAATAAAATTTTAATTAATTAGTAATTACAAAACTAAACGAACATTTGGGAGTGGGTGTTGGACTGAGTGACATTTTCCGAACTTTCAAGTTTCAATAGCAACGAAGGAATTTTGTGTATCAAATAAAAGAAAATAATATTTATGTTGCTAAGATTACGATTCCTTGTGACATATGCCAGACGTTAAAATATAAACAAAACATCCAATGTACAATTGAACTTTATTCGAAATATGTAATTTAGAAAAAGTTGTCTTCTTTCAAGTAAATTTGATTTGTTTCTTCCATTTCTTCTTTTATTGATGATCCTTGGTCCTGGATTTGCATTTGAGGACTTTTATGACCTTACTTATTACAAGTGAATCACCCTTACTTACTTTGTTTCTTGTGGTTGGTATTGTTGACTGAGAATACTGTTGAGTCACTTTCAGGTTGTTTAACATCTTGTGATAGTTTTGATTTCACAGAAATTGAAGTTATCTTCATGCCGGAGCTTTCAATAGCAATAATCATTGGTTGATAGGAGGACTCTGGTAGACCGGAGAGTAGCAATGTAACTAGCCATTCATCGTCAACTGCGAAACCAATTATTCTCAGCTTGTGAGCAGTACACATAATTTTGCTCACATATTTCTCTACGTTTTGACATACAGTAAGTGAAGTATTATAGAGATCACGCAGCAGCCCATCACAGTGTGTCAACCAAGAGTCATCAAATACTTATGAAAACGTATCCCATACTTCTTTTGCAGTACTACTCTCTTGTATGTGCACGTAATTTATTTAGTCAACTAGTAAATTTATCTTAGTTTTTGCCTTTGTGTCTCGTTTTGTGTCCATATTGACACATGTGGTGGGGTCTATGCAGTTTCACAACTCCTCTTGCTGTAGGTATGATTTTAGAGCAAATCGCCACGTTACGTAATTATCTCGGCCGGTTAACTTTTCAATTAATGCCAATTGATTGTTTGCTGACAATTTAAGAACCCTTATTCCAGATGTTACGAGAAAACACTTTTCAATTGTCGTATTGACGTTTTAGGTTAACTTCATTACTTTTCTCAGTAAGTAAACCATTCTCGGCTTCCCTGGGTTTTTCTGGCTCCATAACCTGTTAATTTTTCTTAAAAGAATTTTTTATATCAGGAGAAAAACTTATATTTAAGAATTTAGTGTTAAAATTACAACTTAACTGTCTACAGACGCACAATTCAAATTACAATTTTATCAGTTTATGTGTAGTTTCAGTACACTCCTACAGGTCATCACAACATTTACAATTGGATTCCCAAGAGGAAATGAAACATTATTTGTTTTAAGATGTGTTATAATTTTTCATTCTTTATAATAGCCTAAGCTACATTGCGCTGTAAATTGAGAAGAATGCTTCAGGTAAACTACTTTTGGTTAACAAGACAGCATTAAATTAACTGAGGAATGCATATTATCGGAATTTGTAAGCTGGGTCATCTCCTTGATTAATATTTATATGATCCCATTTTTCGCACATTTTGGCAGACTGAAATATCCCCTTTCTGTAATTCGCCAAAGAGCATTATAGGATCGGACACCAAACAAAACAAAATTACACAAAGATCAGTTGTCAAGATTGTCAGTGAGTTGTCAAAAAATACGAGCCGAAACTGAGACTGAGACGTCTAGCCATTAGCGCTACCAAATAATTCCATTCAATTAGAAACATTAAATAATTACTTTAATAACAAGGAGTTTATTTTCTATGAGAAGGCTCTTCTAATTCTCAGGGCACTTGGTCTAAAATACTTAAATACAATTCAATATACATAAATTTCAACACTGAACCATAAATGGTGGGGTGCGTCGTAGTTACACAATTTCGACATCACCTCCTTGGGGGTGACCGAGTTCTAAGAAGTTTTCTGAGTTTTGGAGCTGGGAGACTTTGCAGGAGTAGGGGTGGCTAGTTGGGACAAAGATTTGCGATTAGCGTTAGGAGTAGGGGTACCATCAGAGTTTACCGATAGTATCCCTAGTTTAGACGACAAAGCTGTGTAAGCACTCTTTCACTCTCTGTATCTCACCTTCTAGTTCCAAAATTTTATTCCTAAGGAAATCGGGTACCTCTGGAAACGTCAGCAGACTTTTGGAGTTTATTGAGTTTTTCACTTAGCTTTTCTTTTTTCCGGACCCTACACATAGTTTATTGGTTTAGTAACCGAGGTTACAAGCCAAATTAACAACTCTTCTCTTTCGATTATGGTAACTATTATAACTAAATTCAGACAAAAGAAGGACGAACAACTCAAAAAAAATTGTAATTTTCAACAATATTCCCTGGTTGCTACCCACACTTTGAACAATTGACAAAAGTCACTAACAATAAGAAACTTTTCTGTTGTTATCAATGGCAGAGGTAACGATCGTCATTTAACCAAGTTTCGGTAGCAACTACGGAAAAGTGTTGGTAGTGATATTTTCGTTTTTATTTAGTGACCCTATTAAAGTTCCTATTAAAAGACAAGAGCCGAGAAATAAGAAAAGGAAAAGGAAGCCCAAATCCAGGTTCTATTGGCAGAAAGGAAAGCGGTACCACATCCAACGACACAGCTAGTTATTGTAAAGCCTCAGTTTTGATCGGTTACCTTAGAGTACATTAGAGTACCTATTAATTCTCTGTATCGTGTGGGGTCTTTGAATGGTTTTAAATCTCTGTTAAATTTTGAGTGGCAGTCATACAGTGTTTTAATTGGATTGCAATCTACCATTCTGAATTTCTCTGAAATATATTTTTTTTGTTTAAGTGTTACTCCTTTCTTGCTTTGGTTAATTTCTATTCTAAAGAAAAACCTAGCAATCTTTGATCTTCAATTTCTCAGCTAATTCTCTCTTAATTTCATTACCAGTTTGATTTTCGACAGTTCTTTTGTACTCCTTAAATTTTTCAAAAACTTCTCTCTTTGACTTAAGGAAAAAACCTGGCACCACCTATTATATTCGTCTATTAATGTAAGAAGATATCTTGATCCACCGCGAATCTGACTCGCAATGGTCCGCAGATATCTGAATGAACAATATTCGGTAACTGCTTACTTCTTCCTTCTCTATCAGTAAAGGGTTTCCTTGCTTGCTTACCTCGTTGACATTGTCACACCACATGGGTAATTTATCATTATCCAATTTATTACCGTGTACCAGTCGCTTTCTGTACAAATCCTGTACGCCTTTATAATGTAGGTACTCTAGTTGTCTATGCCACAGGACCATTTTGTTTGAATTTCTATGCATTATTCACTTGTAGACATTTGAATTTCGTTGTATATAAACATATTACAATATTTTTCATAAAATCAAGTAGCCCAAAAAGTTTTCTTTATTTGTTTACAACAAAACTCTAATCAGTTCAGACTTTTATTTCATAAGAATCACATCTTTCTGAAGTTGCTCCTACGCTTCAATTCAAAATTAATAGTTAAATATTCTCTCTTTATTAATGAGGTTCTTCCTCATTGAGAATTGTAATTAGCAGAAATACTTATGTACAGTAGTGCTAGAAATGAAACCGATCTTACCAAACTGTTATTTTTAGGGAATAGTTTTGGCTAAATTCATTATTTATATTTACAGGAATTCCCAACTAAACACAGAATAAGGCTCCACAAAATAACACATTGATTTGTTTTCAGAATAAATTATGATTATTTTTTTATTGGAGCAAAGAGGGGGAAATCTACAAGACGTAGTGCCGGACTTTACCGACTAAAAACCCCTCTCCGGGCAATGATCCGAAGATCATGACCTAAGAGTAGTTAACCATAAAGGTTTAGGAAAATAGAAGGGAAAACTAAAGAGGTAAGTAACAATCGCTACATAGTAAAGAAAAGATGTTCAAAAGAGACGCAGAGGTCCAGACAGCCAAGAGACAAGGTCTCTTGTATCTGTCGGATTCACAGGGTTGGATATCATGCAAGCATGCAATCTCCGGATTAGAGTGTTGAAAGATAGATCTCCGGAGGTTGAGGGCATGCTATTTTCTCTGAGGCTATGAAATATGAAAAAATATGCAAGAAATCCGAAAAAAGGTCAAGAAAATGTCACAATAAAGGAGAAAACAGCAATACCAAGAAACCGTCTTCAAAAGTTCTATCAAAAAGGCAGAGGACAGGAATGTTCCTATTGTTCCACATATCTGTCTGTGTATAAAGAAGGTACTTTCAATTTATGGAAAGTTTTCCATAGTATGGGCATACGTTTCAACTCAAATAACATCTGAGAATTAAGCATGTTTATAGTAATTATAATATTAGAATTGTGCCGTAGTAGTTTTTACTCATATTTTAATCTGTAATTTATGACGGAAAATGTGATTCATAAATAATTATATTGTGTATATCTGTATATTTTTCCACTGAATAATTGGATGTTGAAAAAATCGGCAATGTGTCGAAACCATTTTATAACACCAAGCTAATATTAAAATATCGACATAAGTTAAACAAAGTAGTTTTATTTGTAAAGTTATGTTATATTTAAATATTTGGGAATCACATTTATGGTCATCCACTGTAGGTTGAAATACAAGGATGAGATTGATTCGAAACAGTTCTACCATCAAAAATATTATAACAAATTGAAAAATCATCACGATATTCCTTTGCTCTGTCAATTTGCTGAGACAGTGGATTAAAACGAATTATAAGAAAAGATATAACTGAACCACAATTGGGTGTTATATTAATACAATGTAAGAATCAAATCAAATATGCTTGAGAGAAGACAACTTTTTTATAAATTACTACATAGTTCTGACATATGCCATAAAGAAACGTAATTTGACATGTTATTTTATTTTTTGACAAACAATTCGTTGCTATTGATACTTGTTTGCAAAATGTCACTCAATCACACACTCGTTTTATTTTTTAATTACAAATTAATTAAAATTTTATTTGTTTTCAATTCTATTCCTCACCTTATAGTGGTTGAAACTTCTCTTAGCAGCAATCTATTCTAATGGAAATATAAAATTAACAAAGTTAACAAAAACAATTTCGTTTCACATATTAATTACCTGTCGAAAATAAATGTCGACGAGAGATCTGCAACTGATTTGATTTCAGTGACTTGCAGGGCTCGTAATCTAAACCTTCAGACGGTAAGTTGCTATTTTTGTAACTGTTTAAATATTTCACCATTTTAAATCAACAGTAAATTCACGTAGTTGAGTCTTTCAGCTTGAATAAGTGAGCGACAGATTTCAACTATGAACTGAATTTTTCTCCTTCACCTTTAATTATCACCCTCAAACAACACTAATATACCAATCTTTCCATATTTGATAATTTTATGTCGTAAATTATTTAGATTCTTCATGTCTGGATGACAAGTTCAAATAATGTTAACACAATTTATAAACCAAATCATGAAATAGTGATTTCTATTTCACAATTTTCTGGGGAAATAAAGATTTGAAATCTTTGTTGGGTTGAAATTTATAATTAATAGATTTATCTGTTGCAGTTTTGTTAAAACTTTCATCTACTTTAGTGCATATATATTTTTGGTGTTTCCATATTTTCTTGGGAGTAGGCATGTTTTGACAAAACACTGACAACATCATCGAGAACTAAAGTTGTAGTATTTTCGTTCTGCTTATTCGGTTATCATATAATCGCGATACCGATCATGGAAAGAAGTAATTATATACAATCAAACATCGCGGAGCCTTGTATCCTATTAAGCAGTATTCTTCTAAAATATCTGTAATAAGGTATATCATAATTGAAATGAAAGTTTATGCTCTTATAGACATTCAAGAAGTGAGACACAATTTACTTGCTTTACCTGTGTGCTCCATACTTGCCTCAAAAATATGTTAAAATCGTGGTAGTAACTCTCCATATGGGTTGGGATGTAGATGGAGTTCTTAGATATTTTATTTAAATTTACATTCTGTAAAAAGAAATAATTTTTGAGGGTATTGCAAAAATTATCTTCAAAAATTGATTGAATAAATCATATTGTAGAAGAGAATGAAAAACACAGTGACCAAAGATTTTTTTGAAAGAAGGAAAATAACGGAGCGATTTTTAATTAGGGATGTCTCAATTTGATTATACGGCGTTGTAGTGCGTTGATTCAGTCAACCAAAGGGGCGGTATATATAACACGATATTTTACACTAAATACTCTCTGTACTCTGTAATATTGTATAACTTTGGTTAACTTTTGATATATATACAAATCGGGATTTTTTTTTACAGTTTCTAAGACATTTTGGTGTTTTGTTAATATATCTTATCTCCTAACTTTATTTAAGTGAACTTTAAATATAATTGGTAATATTTTGTTACAGCAAAATAAAAGCCCACGGGAAATTTTCATGTGGCTTGATTTCCGAGAATATCATGTTTAATTAACACTATTTGAAATCAGAGCTCTAAATGTAATTGTTACAATATTCCGCCTTGATTAACTGCAATAAATTCTGTATCTAAGGGAATCCAAATTTAAAAAAACAATAGAACACTTGTTGTAACCTAGCATCTGTAATTTACAACTGTTCCCAAAACTTAATTTAAAATATTAACAATTTCAACATTCAAGAGATGCTGTGAAACTTTAGAACAGTAGGTGTCTCACCATTCAAAAAATCAACAACAACATACGCGCCATTAATTTATTTCAGATGTAATTCATAAGGAATAACACATAATTTCTAAGGAAAGTCAAATTTGATGATTAACATCAGTGGATCAAATTTAAATGGAAAATGTGTGTGGTTTAAATTAACGGTTAAGACTTGAATAATACTATTTGGAGTAAATAATTAAATTATTTATTAACAATTTCTTGAAACGAGAGAATAAGTTTTTGAGAACTCTGGTTCTGTACGTGTGTTTTGACAACTAACTGTCAACTGATGTTGGAGATTTTGCTTGTTGGACGATTTTATAATGGCCTTACCAAGTACACAAATTTGTTCTTCTAAATTGTCGAGATATTCTGAACACAGGATCCTATAATAATAATCGAGGAGCTATTTTCCTGTCACAGTTAACTGTGTAGCATTCTGCTGATATAATTTAATTTACAATGCGAAAAAATATCTTATTCTTGAAAATAAAGCTTACGCTATAACAGAGTCAAGAATTGAGACGCAATTTACTTGGAAAATCATTTATTTAGAATACCGATCAGACATGTAGTAGATGTTAAGATTCTGCATATAGCATATAGATAAACCAAGTAAATTGTGTGTCACCTCTTGAATGTTTATCTTTCTTTTCAGTTATGTTATACCTTATTGCACGGTAAAGTAGTTTTTTTTAGAAAAATACTACTTAAAATGATCCCAGGTTCCTATAATCGCGATTATAAGATTAGCAACTAATTAGAATGAAAATACCCCAACATGAACAAGTAACGGTTACGAGCTCTCAAGAAAACGTGGAGACACTTAAAATATATATGCACTAAAGTAGATGAAAATTTCATCAAAATTACAAATGAGCTATTAATTATAAATTTCAACTCAACAAAGATTGCAAATTTTTACACAGAAAATTGTGATTTGATTTTGTTTATAAATTGTGTTGTCATTATTTGAACTTGTCATCTAGACATGAGGAATCTAAATAAATTTTGACATAAAATTAGCAAAATTAGAAAGATTGGTATCTTAGTGTTGTTTGAGGGTGATAATCCAACCATACGTGAAAGAGAGAAATTCAGTACCTAGTTGAAATTTGCCGCTCACTAATTCTTGCTTAAAGAATCAACTACGTGAATTATTTTTTGATTTAAAAAGGTGACATATTTAAACAGTTACAATAATAGGAACCTACTGTCCGAAGGTTCCGATTACGAGTCACTGAAATCAAATCAGTTGTAGATGTCTCGACGACATTTATTTTCCATCAAAGGAATACTGTCTGTGAATCTGACAGATAATTAACATGTGAATAGAAATTGTTTTCATTAACTTTATACTTAAATGCAGAAATATATTTTGCTACTAAGAGACGTGGGGGATGAAGTTGAAAACAAGTAACTTGCCTGATGTATATACACATAAATAAAATTTTAATTAATTAGTACTTACAAAATTAAACGAACATTTTGGAGTGAGTGTTGTATTGAGTGATATTTTGCAATCTTTCATGTTTCAGTAGCAACGAAGGAAGATTGTTAGTCAAATAAGGGAAAATAACATTTTAGAGTTATGGTTAATTCAATTAAACCTAATTCGAAATATGTGGTTTGGAATCACGTTGTCTTCTTTCAAGTAAATTTGATTTGATCTTATATTGTATTAATATTACATCAAATTGTGGTTCAGTTGTATTTTTTGTTATAATTCTATTCGTTTGAATCCACAGTGTCAACAAATTGACAGAGCAAAGAAATGTCGAGATGAGTTATAATAACTTTAATGGTAGAACTGTTCCGAATCAATTTCATCCTTATATTTCAACTTACACTAAATGACTATAAATGTGGTTCCCAAATATTTAAATATAATATAACTTTCCAAATGAAACTACTTTGTTTAAGTTTTGTGGATAATTTAATTAATTTTAACCTCCAATTAGTTAGTGGAAAGAAGTACTTAAAAGATATATGCGACATAATTTTTTAGGGAACACATTTACTGATTACAGTACAGATTAAATTTTAAGGAAGAATTACTTCGGCACTATTCTAAAATTATAATTAGAATAAACAAGCTTAATTCTCAGATGTACGATGAGTTATAAGGTGGGTCCATACTATCGAAACATGGGACTCGAGATGGCGATCTGTGGTACAAGAATTGAACTTCTATCCAAAGAAAATTTCGACACGAGGCGGATTCAGGTAGAGGCGTTACTTACCAAAATCGATACCTGGAATTTCGTTAATGAAGTATCAAAGTCAGTTAGATGTCAGGGTGACAAAAAAAGTGAATCAGCGCTTAAAACGTGGATGTAAATAAGATAAAAAGGTAAATGCGGACATAATCCTATGCATAAGCCCATCGGACCTCAAGAGTATCAAAGGATGCGAGATTTCCAAAGATGTATGGCACTTTTGAAACAATTATTTTATATATTTTATATATTTTATATATTTTATATTATTTGATTAAGTATAAATAAAATTGGATAACGATAAATTACCCACGTGGTGTGGCATATATCAATGAGGTAAATATGCAAGGACACCCTTTACTGCCAGAGAATTAAGAAGTAAGCAGTTACTGAATATTGTTCATTCAGACATCTGCGGACCAAAGCGAGTTAGAACCAGAGGTGGATCAAGATATCTTCGAACATTTATAGACGATAATAGTGGATGGTGCAAGGTGTATTTTCTCATGTCAAAAGGAGAATTTCTTGAAAAATTTAAGGAGTACAAAAGAACTGCTGAAAAACGAACTGGTAATGAAAGTAAGAGAGAATTAGCTGAGAAATTGAAGATCAAAGAATGCTAGGTTTTTTTTGGAATAGAAATTAACCAAAGTAAGAAAAGAGTAACACTTAAACAAAATCTGACTGACTCCACACGATACAGAGAATTAATTGGTACTCTAATGTACTCTAATCCAGCCGATCAAAACTGGGGCTTTACAATAACTAGCTGTGTCTTTCTGACAATCGAACCTGGATTTGAGCCGCCTTTTCCTTTTCTTATTTCACGATTCTTGTCTTTTAATAGGAACTTTAATAGGGTCACTAAATAAAAACGAAAATATCACTACCAACACTTTTCCGTAGTTGCTACCGAAACTTGGTTAAATGACGATCGTTACCTCTGCCATTGATAACGACAGAAAAGTCTCTTATTGTTAGCGACTTTTGTCAATTGTTCAAAGTGTGGGTAGCAACCAGGGAATATTGTTGAAAATTACAATTTTTTTTGAGTTGTTCGTCCTTCTTTTGTCTGAATTTAGTTATAATAGTTACCATAATCGAAAGAGAAGAGCTGTTAATTTGGCTTGTAACCTCGGTTACTAAACCAATAAACCATGTGTAGGGTCCGGAAAAACGAAAAGCTAAGTGAAAAACTCAATAAAACCCAAAAGTCTGCTGACGTTTCCAGAGGTACCCGATTTCCTTAGGAATAAAATTTTGGAACTAGAATGTGAGATACAGAGAGTGAAAGAGTGCTTACACAGCTTTGTCGTCTAAACTAGGGATACTATCGGTAAACTCTGATAGTACCCCTACTCCTAACGCTAATCCAAAATCTTTATCCCAACTAGCCATCCCCTGCAAAGTCTCCCAGCTCCAAAACTCAGAAGACTTCTTGGAACTCGGTCACTCCCAAGGAGGTGATGTCGAAATTGTGTAACTACGACGCACCCCACCATTTATGGTTCAGTGTTGAAATTTATGTATATTGAATTGTATTAAAGTATTTTAGACCAAGTACCCTAAGAATTAGAAGAGCCTTCTCATAGAAAATAAACTCTTAAATTAGTATGGCAGAACTGTGTAGATAGAAATGGAATACAGGTTACAGTACTTTAAATCACAAACATTTATATAACCTTGTTATTAAAGTAATTATTTAACGTTTCTAATTGAATGAAATTATTTGGTAGCGCTTATGGCTAGCCGTCTCAGTCTCAGTTTCGGCTCGTATTTTTTGACAACTCACTGACAATCTTGACAACTGATCTTTGTGTAATTTTGTTTTGTTTGGTGTCCGATCCTATAATGCTCTTTGGCGAATTACAGAAAGAGGATATTTCAGTCTGCCAAAATATGCGAAAAATGGGATCATATAAATATTAATCAAGGAGATGACCCAGCTTACAAATTCCGATAATATGCATTCCTCAGTTAATTTAATGCTGTCTTGTTAACCCAAAGTAGTTTACCTGAAACATTCTTCTCAATTTACAGCGCAATGTAGCTTAGGCTATTATAAAGAATGAAAAATTATAACACAACTTAAAACAAATAATGTTTCATTTTTTCTTGGGAATCCAATTGTGACTGATGCGATGACCTGTAGGAGTGTACTGAAACTACACATAAACTGTTAAAATTGTAATTTGAATTGTGCGCCTGTAGACAGTTAAGTTGTAATTTTAACACTAAATTCTTAAATATAAGTTTTTCTCCTGAAATAATAAATTGTTTTAAGAAAAATTAACAGGTTATGGAGCCAGAAAAGCCCAGGGAAGCCCAGAATGGCTTACTTACTGAGAAAAGTAATGAAGTTAACCTAAAACGTCAATACGACAATTGAAAAGTGTTTTCTCGTAACATCTGGAATAAGGGTTCTTAAATTGTCAGCAAACAATCAATTGGCATTAATTGAAAAGTTAACCGGCCGAGATAATTACGTAACGTGGCGATATGCTCTAAAAACATACCTACAGCAAGAGGAGTTGTGGAACTGCATAGACCCCACCACATGTGTCATTGTGGGCACAAAACGAGACACAAAGGCAAAAACTAAGATAAATTTACTAGTTGTCTAAATAAATTACGTGCACATGCAAGAGAGTAGTACTGCAAAAGAAGTATGGGATACGTTTTCATAAGTATTTGATGACTCTTTGTTGACACGCTGTGATGGGCTGCTGCGTGATCTCTATAATACTTCACTTACTGTATGTCAAAACGTAGAGAAATATGTGAGCAAAATTATGTGTACTGCTCACAAGCTCAGAAACATCGGTTTCGCAGTTGACGATGAATGGCTAGTTACATTGCTACTCTCCGGTCTACCAGAGTCCTCCTATCAACCTATGATTATTGCTATTGAAAGCTCCGGCATGAAGATAACTTCAATTTCTGTGAAATCAAAACTATCACAAGATGTTAAACAACCTGAAAGTGACTCAACAGTATTCTCAGTCAACAATACCAACCACAAGAAACAAAGTAAGTAAGGGTGCTACACTTGTAATAAGTAAGGTCATAAAAGTCCTCAAATGCAAATCCAGGACCAAGGATCATCAATAAAAGAAGAAATGGAAGAAACAAATCAAATTTACTTGAAAGAAGACAACTTTTTTCTAAATTACATATTTCGAATAAGGTTCAATTGGACATTGGATGTTTTGTTTATATTTTAAGGTCTGGCATATGTCACAAGGAATCGTAATCTTAGCAACATAAATGTTATTTTCTTTTATTTGATAAACAAATTTCCTTCGTTGCTATTGAAACTTGAAAGTTCGTAAAATGTCACTCAGTCCAACACCCACTCCCAAATGTTCGTTTAGTTTTGTAATTACTAATTAATTAAAATTTTATTTATGTGTATATACATCTAGTTATCCTGTTTTCAATATCATCCCTCACGTCGTCCGTATCACATATTCAAACTAAATTATAATAGTTGGAACTTCTCTTAGCAGCAACCTATTCTAATGGAAATATAAAGTTAACAAAGTTAACAAAAACAATTTCTTTACACATGTTAATTATCTATCAGAATCACAGACAGTTTTTGTATGTCGACGATAGATCTGCAACTAATTTGATTTCCGTGACTTTCAGGAACAGTAATCGACATCTCCACATCAAGTTGCCATTATTGTCATTGTTTAAATATTCCTAACGAGTTCCTAAGGAGTCCGCACGTTTTGACAACTCTGGGAATTTTGACAGCTAATGTGAGAGTATTTCGTTCTGCTTAATTGCTGTACTTATAATCGCGATACCGATTATGGAAAGAGGTTATTTTATACGTCAAAACATCGCAGAACCTGGGATCCTACAGCAGTATTTGTGTAAAAAGCTACTTTAATGTGTGGGCAAACGCATCAAGATATGCTCCAGCTTTTCTTTTACATTTACCCAAAGTCATTTTAGCTTGAGCCGAACCAACTTTTCTAGAAAAACTACCGCCCAGTCTATTACTCATTTTTAAATTTCAAACACATTATATTAAAATCTTTTATCTAAAGTATAACTTGCGAATATGGTGTTGATTAATTTTTTTATAAAAACTAATCACTTTAGATTACAATCGTTATGATTATTTACAGTGGAAAAATTACTTGTCAAATCCAGCCCATTTAATTTAGCAAACAATAAACCATGGCAGATTCTATGAAATGCCTTTTAAATGCCTGTATAAACAGCATCAACCTGTAAATGATTATCAAGAGCACCAACTGTCGAGAGGTTATAAATAAGAAGGTTGGTCGCAGAAGATTTACATTTGCAAAATTCATGTTGACTCTTATTTATAATATTTTGGAACTATGGCATATTTATTTTGGAAATGATTTTTTTGGACAATCTTGGTAAACAACAAGTAAACTATCTCCATCCTTTAAGGTAGGTATAACAAATGATTTTTTACGTACGTTAGGAAATAAAGTAGATTTTAAAATCATATTAAATTTCATTGTTAGAGGCTTTGTTAATGAGAATCCACAATTCGTTCAATACTGTAGAAGGAATATCATAAGGACCTATATTACTAGATAAATCAAGACTTCTGAGTTCATTGAAAACATCAATCTGGACAAAATTATAATTACGTTTTGAATATAAACAAAAATATTAGATTTGTGTCTGCATTGAAGGCTAAAAAGTGAAACAAACAGCTAACGAAGTGTAAATACTTATTTCTTTTGTTGTTTTTGTCTTTTCAATGACGAAATTGTAAGAAGTTATCAAATAATTGTTCAAGATCAGTTTTGAAATCAAATGATATTTTGTACATATTCAGGTTTCAACAGCAATGAAGGCGAAATTTTATATATTTTCTTTGATAAGATAATAATAAAACTTAAACATCTTTTTTAGCTGCTTTTTTTCAATATTGTTAAACTTATAAATTCACATCACATAATTAGGACCTTCCTACTTTCCGCATATTTTGGCAAATTGAAATAACCTCTCTCAGTAATTCGCCAAAGAGCATTATATTATTGGACACCAAACGAAACGAAATTACACAAAGATCAGTTGCCAAGATTGTCATTGAGATGTCAAAAAATATTAACCGAAACTGAGATCTGAGACGGCTAATCATTAGCGCTGTTTTCTCCCAAACCAATTTAAAAGTTTCTTCTCTATGAGAAGTCTCTTCCAATTCTTAGTGTACTTGGTCTAAAATACTTTAATACAATTCCATATACATAAATTTGAACACTGAACCATAACTGGTGCATTGTAGTTAGACAATTTCGACATCACCTCCTTGGGGGTGACCGAGTTCCTGAGTTTTGGAGCTGGAAGACTTTGCAGGAGTGGGGGTGGCTGGTTGGGATAAAGATTTGGGATTAGCGTTAACAACTCTTCTCTTTCGATTATGGTAACTATTATAACTAAATTCAGACAGAAGAAGGACGAACAACTCAAACAAAAATTGTTACTATCAACAATATTCCCTGGTTGCACTTTGAACAATTGACAAAGGTCGCTAACAATAAGAGACCTTTCTGTCGTTACCAATGGCAGCGGTAACAATCGTCATTTATCCAAATTTGAGTAGCAACTACGGGAAAGTGTTTGTTAAGGAATGAAATTGCACATTGATATTTGGAACCCTCTATATAGATGTCCTAACGCAAGCGTCATGCTACGCAGGGTTTTTAGTTCTTAGTTTTTAGTCTTTGACGTTTCTAGCACACTTTGTAATAATATAATAAACGATCTTGTAACATCGACTATTATTCTCATCACACTCACACCTCAGTTTTCAAAAGTGTTTGTAGTGATATTTTTGTTTTTATTTAGTGTCCCTTTTTGTCTGAATTTAGTTAGTTACCAAATTCAGACAAATGAAAAATTTGTTTACTTGTCTGGTAACCTTGGTTACCAATTCAAGAAACAACTGAATTAAATTTTTGTTTTCGTACTATAAACAGTTTAATAACCGAATTAGCGATAATGAAATGGGAAAACAACAAGTGTGCCTGCAAAAGTCGAGTGGTTCCGAATCCTATTGAAACCGGATGGCACATCGCCAGTTCCGTTCTACAAGAAGTTCCTACTAAGAGACAAAAACCTTGAAAGATGGAAAGGAAAAGGCGGTTCAAATCCAGGTTCTATTGGCAGAAAGAAAGGTCAACCGCCCGGTAAACCCTGAGCACGACTCCGTTCCAAGTTCCGAAAGAGTTAACTATCTAAAGTAAGTAACAACAGCAAAATTCGGCAAAGCGCCACACCGACATCAGACCCCCAAATGGAGTTAGACATAACGTTCGTACTTCTGTTTGAATTTAGTTATAAGAGTTGCCATATTCAGACAAAAGAGAAGAGTTTTTAATTTGGCTGGTAACCTCGGTTTCTAAACCAATAAACCATGTGTAGAGTCCACGAAAAAGATAAGCCAAGAGGTACCCGAAAACTAGACGTTAAGATTAAAATCTCGGAACTAGAGGGTGAATTACAACGAATGAAAGTAAGTAATGCAGTAAGCTGTCTGCCTATGGAGGTGTTCTCGAAATCCTGACGAGGCACCCCTGTGCTCACCGAAAGGACACGGAAGCACTGGAAGTATTTGTTTCCATTAAGGTCAAAACACAAAAGTTAATAGTTAGAACATGCCTGCTTACAAGGCGACGTGGAATGATAATGCAAGGTACTCAGTAAAACGCTTATTGACTATCTTACAACATTGGTGGGCTGTATACAACTAACTCTGCTCTTACAACTTAACTCTGTTTCTATAACTACGCTCTTCTATTGTTTTTATTCTCCGTTGTCATCACAACCGTTATACACGATGTCTAGATATTCTAACATAACTTGCCTCGAGTGAATTGGACCAATGATGAGTAAGTATAGTGTTTGCATGAGTACTGAGGTTTACACTTTAAACTATCAATTATCATTGGTTGATTGTGTCTTATGAAATTTTGTACAATATGTTCCTATTTTATCTACATGTAAAAAAATTAAGAACTAAGTTTCCTAAGTTGTTCTCTAAAGAGCTTATAAAATTAACTATTCGTTATTCATTTGTAGACATTTGAATTCCGTTCCCATAAACAAATTTCAATTTTGTTCATAAAATCAGGTAGACCAAAAAGTTTTCTTTACTTGTTTACCTCCAAACTTTAATCAGTTCAAACATTTCATACGAACCACATTTCTCTGAAGTTGCTCCTACGCTTCAATTCAAAATTATTAGTTAAATATTCTCGCTTTTATTAATGAGTCCCTGCCTCATTGGAAATGATAATCTGAAGAAATACTTGTGTATAGTAATGCTAGAAATGAAACAGATCGTATCAAACTGTTATTTTTAGGTAATATTTTTGTCTAAATTCATTAATTTACTTACAGGAATCCCAACTAAACAAAGAATAAGAACTTTCATGTATATGACTCTCCTTAAAACAACACATTTATACCTAATTAATTTGTTTTCAGAATAAATTAAGATTGAAATCTTAAAGTACGATGCAAAAAGCAAATGGTGTAAAGATTCTAGTGGCCTAAGAATTGGATTTAATAATAATTTTCATTTGTATTCAAGATTTTTATAATTAATGACATATTTTATGTTAAAACACACAATTAAATTATATAATTTAAATGAAAAACAAATAAAATTGGTATATATAATAAAATTAATCTTTAATATTAATTTTATATATCTTTTTTAAAGTATTTCGACGATTCGTTGGGCACGACGAGTTACGTTCATATGGAAAGGCTGATTACCATCATATAAATGAAGATGAAATGAGCCACGACAAAACCTGACGACATCGGCAAATATTTTCTCTGAGGCTATGAAATATGAATAAAAATCCAAGAAATCCGAAAAAAGTACAAAAAAAAATCACAATAAAGAAGAAAACATCATTACCAAGAAACCGTATTCAAAAGTTCTACCAAAAAGACTGAGGACTGGAATGTTTCCGTTGGAGTTCCACATATCTATCTCTGTATATAGCAAGTACTTTCATTTTATGGAAATGTTTCCATAGTGTGGATCTAGATTTCAACTCATCTATCATCTGAGAATGAAGCTTGTTTATAGCAATTATAATTTTAGATTAGTGCCGAAGTAATTTTTCCTTAAATTTTAATCTGTACTGTAATCACTAAATGTGTTTCCTAAAAAAATATGTTCCATATAACTCAGTACCTCCACTGAATAGCTGAAGGTTAAAAAAATTGACAATGGGTCGAAACCATTTATTAACAAACAAACTTATATTAAATTAACCACATAACTTAAAGGTACACAAAGTAGTTTTATTTGGAAAGTTATATTATATATAAATATTTGGGAATCACATTTATAGTCATTTAGTGTGGGTTGAAATATAAGGATGAATTTGATTCGGAACAGTTCTACCATTTAGTATAACTCATCTCATCTCGATATTTCTTAGCTCTGTCAATTTGTTGACACTGTGGATTCAAACGAATAGAATTATACCAAAAAATATAACTGAACCACAACTTGATGTAATATTAATACAATGTAAGATCAAATCAAATTTACTTGAAAGACGACATCCCTCACCTCTCTTAGCAACAAAATATATATCGGCATTTAAGTATAAAGTTAACAATGTTACCAAAAACAATTTCTATTCACATGTTAACGAGAGGTCTGCAACTGATTTGATTTCAGTGAGTCGTAATCGAAACCTTCAGACAGTAGGTTGCTATTATTGTAAATGTTTAAATATTTCACCTTTTTAAATCAAAAGATAATTCACCTAGTTGATTCTTTAAGCAAGAATTTGTGAGCGGCAAATTTCAACTAGGTACTGAAATTTTTCTATCACGTTTGGTTGGATTATTACCCTCAAATAACACTAAGATACCAATCTTTCCAAATTTGCTAATTTTATGTCAAAATTTAATTAGATTCCTCATCTCTAGATGACAACTTCAAATAATGTCAGCACATTTTATTAACAAAATCATGAAAAAGTGATTTCTACTTTACAATTTGTACAGATGAAATTTATACTTAATAGCTCTATCATTTGTAATTTTGTTGAAATTTTCATCTACGTTTGTGCATATATATTTTAAGTGTCTCCACGTTTTCTTGATTTATAATCGCGATTCTAGGAACCTGGGATCCTATTAATTAGTATTTTTATAAAAAATCTTTATAAACATTCAAGAGGTGAAACACAATTTACTTTACCTACATGCTCCATACTTGCTTTAAAATAAAGTTCAAATCGTGGTGGTGAATCAAAACTTGAATATTGTGATGCACAATATAAATTGAACTTTGCGAATGTTATTTGATGGGATAAGAACCCTTTAGAAGATAAATAAAAGTTGCTCAAGTTTTTTGTGCTCTTTGCAATAACTTAATGAACAAGTTTAGAAGGTAAATTTACCAAAAAATAGTTTTGTACATAATCTGGGTTCAATAGCAACGAAGGCAGTTCTTCTTCCTTTCTATTTACCTGGAAGAATATCATCATCTGACACATGTCTGATCGGTATTCCAAATAAATGCCTTTCTAAGAAAATTGTGTCTCAATTCTTGACTCTGTTATAGCGTAAGCTTTATTTTCAATAATAAGATGTTTTTTCGCATTGTAAATTAAATTGTATCAGAAGAATGTTTCACTGTTAACTGTTACAGAAGGATAGCTCCTCCATTATTATTATAGAAACCTGTGTTCAGAATATCTCGACAATTTAGAATATCATCTTTCTATATTTGGTATCGCCAATATAAAATCGACCAACAAGCAAAATGAAATAACTGAAATATCAGTTGTCAGTTAGTTTTCAAAACAAACGTACAGGACCAGATTTTTCAAAAACTTATTCTCCTGTTTTAAGAAATTGTTAGTAAATAATTTCATTATTTATTCCATATGGTATTACTCAAGCCTTAACCATTATGTTAAACCCTACACATTTTCCATTTAAATTCAATCCATTGATGTTAATCATCAAATTTGACTCTTTTAAGAAATTATGTGTTATGAATTACATCTGAAATAAATTGATGGCGTGTTTGTAGTTGTTGAGTTTTTGAATGATGAGATACCTAGTGTTCTCAAGTTTCACAGCATCTCTTGAATGTTGAAATTGTTAATATTTCAAATTAAGTTGTAGGAACAATTGTAAATAACAGTTGCTAATTTACAATAAGTGTTGTATTGTTTTTTAAATTAGATTTCCCTTAGCTACATAATTTGTTGCATTTATTCAATCATATTGGAACAGTTACACTAATAACAAAATATATCTATTTTAGAGCTCTGATTTCAAATAGTGTTAATTCGTCATGAAATTCTCGAAAATCAAGTCACATGAAAAATTCCCGTGGGCTTTAATTTTGCTGAATCAAAATATTACCAATCATATTAAAATTCATTTAAGTAAAGTTAGGCATATGATATATTATCAAAACACCAAGATGTCTTAAAAACTGTAAAAAAGAATTCCGATTTGTATATATACCAAAAGTTAATCAAAGTTATACAATATTACATAGTACAGAGAGTATTTAGTGTACAATATCGTGTTATATATACCGCCCCTTTGGTTAACTGCATCAGTGCACCACATCGACGTATAATCAAATTGAGTCATCCCTAATTAAAAATCGCTCCGTTATTTTCCTTCTTTCAAAAAAACCTTTGGTCACTGTATTTTTCAATCTCTTCTACAATATGATATATTCAATCAATTTTTGAAGATAATTTTTGCAATACCCTCAAAAATTATTTCTTTTTACAGATGGCAAATTTAAATAAAGCATCCTAAGAACTCCATCTACATCCCAACGCATATGGAGAGTTACTACCACGATTTTAACATAATTTTAAAGAAAGTATGGAGCATATAGGTAAAGCAAGTAAATTGTGTCTCACTTCTTGAATGTCTATAAGAGCATAAACTTTCATTTCAATTATGATATTATTATTATTATTATTATAGATATTTTAGAAGAATACTGCTTAATAGGATACAAGGGTCCGCGATGTTTGGTAGTATAAAATACCTTCATTCTATGATCAGTATCGCGAATAAGCAGAACGAAAATACTCCATCTTTAGTTCTCGATGTTGTCAGTGTGTTGCCAAAACACGCATACTGTCAAGAAAATATGGAGACACCAAAAATATATATGCACCAAAGTAGATGAAAATTTTAGCAGAACTGCAAATGATAAAGCCATTAATTATAAGTTTCAACCGAACAAAGATTGCAAATCAATATTTACGCAGAAAATTGTAAAATAGAAATTACTATTTTATGATTTGGTTTATAAGTAGTGTTGATATTATTTGAACTTGTCATCCAGACATGAGGAATCTAAATAATTTGCGATATAAAATTATCAAAAATGGAAAGATTAGTATATCATTTGAGGGTGATAACCAATGTTGAAAAAGAAAATTTCAGTGTTGAAATCTGTCGCTCAGTTATTCAAGCTGAGAGAATCACCTACGAGAATTTACTGTTGATTTAAAAAGGTGAAATATTTAAACAGTTACAAAAATAGCAACTTACTGTCTGAAGGTTTAGATTACGTGCCCTGAAAGTCACTTAAATCAAATCAGTTGCAGATCTCTCGTCGACATTTATTTCAAGTTTCAATAGCAACCAATTGTTTGTCAAAAAATAAAATAACATTTATGTTTTTAAGATTACGTTTCCTTATGACATATGTCAGAAGTATGTAATTTAGCAAAAAAGTTGTCTTCTCCAAGCAAAACTTGATTTGATTCTTATATTGTATCATGTATTTCACCAAATTGTGGTTCGGTTATATCTTTTCTTATAATTCTATTCGTTTTAATCCACAGTGTCAGCAAATTGACAGAGCAAAGGAATATCGTGATGATTTTTCGATTTGTTATAATATTGTTGATGGTAGAACTGTTTCGAATCAATCTCATCCTTATATTTCAACCTACACTGGAAGACTATAAATGAGATTCACAAATAATTAAATATAACTTAACTTTACAAATAAAATTACTTAGTTTAACTTAAGTCGACAATTTAGTTTGATGTTATAAAATGGTTTCGACACATTGTCGATTTTTTCAACCACCAATTTTTCAGTAGAAAGATTTACAGCTATATATAACATAATTATTTATAATATATACAACATAATTATTTAGGAAACGCATTTACCGTCATCGAGTACAGATTACAATAGGAAAAATTTCTTCGCCACAATTATAAAATTATAATTATTATTAACATGCTTAATTCTCAAAATGAAAGTACCTGCTTTATACACAGACAGATATGTGGAACTCCAACGGGAACATTCCAGTCCTCAGCCTTTTTGGTAGAACTTTTGGTAATGCTGTTTTCTTCTTTATTGGGATTTTTGCTTGTACTTTTCTTGATTTCTTGGATTTTTTTTTTCATATTTCCCGATATGTGGCTTTGTCATAGCACATTTCATCTTCATTTATATGATAGTAATCAGTCTGTCAATGTGTCAATTCCTGATGTCCAACGAATCGTCGAAATAGCTTATTTGTTTTTTATTTAAATTAAATAATTTAATTGTGTGTGTTTTAGCATAAAATATATCATTAATTATAAAAATCTTGAATACAGATGAAAATTATACGTACATTTAAATCCAATTCTTGGGCCACTAGAATCTTTCCAGCATTTGCCTTTTACATCGTACTTTCAGATTTCAATCTTAATTTATTGAATTTATTCTGAAAACAAATTATGTATAAGAGAGGTAGGTTTCGATATGAACTGATTAAAGTTTTGTGGTAACCAAATAAAGAAATCTTTTTGGGCTACTTGATTTTATGAAAAATATTTAATTTTGCTTATGACAACGAAATTCAAATATCTGCAAATGAATAATGTCATAAGCTCTTTATAGAACAACTTAAGAAACATAGTTCTTAATTATTTTTACAGGTATATCAAGTTTGAACATATTGTATAAAATTTCATAAGATTTGTGCTCACAATCATTAACATCCATATTGCTAAAAAGTAAATCCCAATCAACTAATGATAAGTGATAGTTTAATGAGTAAACCTCAGAACTCATGAAAACACTAAACTCATCATTAGTCCAATTCACTCTGGGTAGGTTTCAATCTCCAGTTACTAAAAATATATCCACTGATGCACAATGATTGGAATAAAAATCAGAACCAGATGCTGGTAAACTGTTCCAATTATTCACTTTTGGCTTTTGACCATAATGGATATAAAGACTTCCAGTACTTTCATGTCTTTTCGGTGAGCCCAGGGGTGCGTCATCATCAGACGATTTCGACATCACTTTTATAGGCGTGACCCACTTCATGGAAAACTTTTGCGTTTCGGAGGTGTGGGGTGGCTAGTTGGGAGAAAGGATTGGTGTCTGTAGTTTAGCAGACAGCTTACTGCATTACTTACTTTCATTCGTTGTAGTTCACCCTCTAGTTCCGATATTTTAATCTTAAGGCCTCTTGAAGCGCCGGCAGACTTTTGGGTTTTATTGAGATTTTCACTTGGCTTGTCTTTTCTCCTCAAACTACATATAGTTTATTTATCTGAGTTTGAATCCGAAAATAAACGCACACTGGTAAAATGTAATATTTTTCAAGGAAAAGAATAATATATATTAGGGCAAATTTTAATAATATTGATAAGATTTAGATGACTGAGATAATGTTAGAAATTGTTCAGTGTTCAAATTTATGTATTTTGAATTGAATTAAAGCAAAAAGGTCAATACACTAACATTTAGAAAAAAGTTTTCATAGAAAAGAAACACTTAAATTAGTTTGGCAATATTGTGAAAACTGATATGGAATACGGTTCGTATTCTTTGACAACTCCTTGACAATCTTGACAACTGATCTTTGTGTAATTTTATTTTGTTCGGTATCCGATCCTATAATGCTCTTTGGCGAATTACGGAAAGAGGTTATTTCAATCTGCCAAAATGTGGAGAATGTGTATCGTATAAATATTACTCCAGGAGCTGACCCAGCGTACTAAATTTGATAATATGCTTTCCTTAGTTAACTTAATGCTGTCTTGTTAACCCTAATTAGTTTACTTGAAGGATTCTTCTAAAAAAAATCTAATTTACAGCGCAATGTAGCTTACACTACTATAAAGAATGAACAATTTTCACACAACTTAAAACAAATAATGTTTCATCTCCTCTTGGGATGCCAATTGTAACTGATGCGATGACCAGGTAGGAGTGCACTGAAACTACACATAAACTGTTAAAATTGTAATTTGAATTGTGCGCCTGTGGAGAGTTAAGTTGTAATTTTAACACAAAATTCTTAAATATAAATTTTTCTTGAGAAATAATAAATTCTTTTAAGCCCAGAAAGACTTATTTACTGAGAAAAGTAATAAAGTTAACCTAAAACGTCAATACGACAATTGAAAGGTGATTTCTCGTAACATTTGGAATAAGGGTTCTTAAATTGTCAGCAAACAATCAATTGGCATTAATTGAAAAGTTAACAGGCCGAGATTATTACGTAACCTGGTTATTTGCTATAGAAACACATCTACAGCAAGAGAAGTTGTGGACTGCATAAAACCCACCACATGTGTCATTGCGGACACAAAACGAGACACAAAGGCAAAAACTAAGATAAATTTACTAGTTGACTCAATGCACATACAAGAGAGTAGTACTGCAAAATAAGTATGGGATAAATCTTGGTTGACACGCTGTGATGGGCTGCTGCATGATCTCTGTAATACTTCACATACTGCATGTTAAAACGTAGAGAAATATATGAGTAAAATAATGTGTACCGCTCACAAGCTCAGAAACATTGGTTTCGAAGTTGACGATGAATGGCTATTTACAGTGCTACTCTCCGGTCTACCAGAATCCTATCAACCAATGATTATTGCTATTGAAAGCTCCGGCATGAAGATACCTTCTGTTTCTGTGAAATCAAAACTATCACAAGATGTTAAACAACCTGAAAGTGACTCAACAGTATTGTCAGTCATCAAGAAAATTAAAAACAACCACAGAAACAAAGTAAGGGTCCAAGGTGCTACACTTGTAACAAGTAAGGTCATAAAAGTCCTCAAATGCAAATCCAGAACCAAGAATGTTCAACAAAAAGCAAGTAGTTCATCATATGCTGCTGCGTTTGAGGCAACATCCAGCCAAAATGACCCATGGTAAGTGGCTTCCGATGCATCGTCACACATGACAAGACGTAAGAACATGCTTGAAAATATGACGGCTCCTGTCAAACAGAAAATCAGAGTCGCAAACAACAAAGTATAATCTGTGCAATGCTCAGAACAAGTGAGGTTGGACCATTATGACGATGAAGGCCAAAACAAAAAGGTGCGTGCTTTTTACAAAAGTATTATGTGTTCCTAAATTGGCAACAAATCTATTGTCTCTAAGTCAGATTATTTGCGATGGTAGCCAAATAAAATTTGACGGAACGAGCTGTGTTATTATGAAGAGCAGAAGTGAGGTAGTATCTTCCTACTGTAGCTTTATGTTAGGGTCGACTGGAACAGTATTAGGATCAGCATTAGTCATTTCAATTCTGTTTAAAATTTGTTCCATATAAATACTAAAACTCTTTTCGGTGTAGAGTCGAATTTGGCATGCCAGCAGCAAGGGAATTGTTTTAACCCATATGGTGACTTGTTCAATTTACATACCATGTTTTCGTCATGATCCAACCCTTCTTGTTAAGTCATAAATAGGTGTCTTCAAGTTCTCCATATAAAAATGCTGTCTTTACGTCTAGTTACTTGATTTTGTGATTATTTTGTACAGCCACAGATAGTAACGATCGTATTGAACTGATTGTTTGTGCAAAAGTTTCCTGGTAATCAACACGTGCAATTTGTCCATATCATTTCACACACAGATGTGATTTGTAACGTGGTCATTAAATAAATGAATCACTGTCATTAAAGTTATTATAACAAATCGAAAAATCATCTCGATATTTCTTTTCTCTGTCAATTTGATGACACTGTCAATTAAAACAAATAGAAATATAATAAAAATATAACCACAATTTGATGTAATTTTAATACAATGAAAGAAACAAATCAAAATTACTTGAAAGATGACAACTTTTTTCTAAATCACATATTTCGAATATGGTTTAATTGGTCATTGGACGTTTTGTTTATATTGTAACGTGTGGCACATGTCACAAGGAAACGTAATCATAGCAACATAAATGTTAATTTCTTTTATTTGATAAACAAAATTCCTTCGTTGCTACTGAAACTTGAAAGTTCGTGATTTCCGTGATTTTTCAGTACTCGTAATCGAAATCCTCAAACAAAGAGTTGCCATTATTGTTATTGTTTAAATATTTCACTTTTTTAAATCAACAGTAAATTAACGTGGTTGATTCTTTCAGCTTGAATTAGTGAGCGACAATTTTCAACTATGCACTGAATTTTTCTCTTTCACTTTTGGTTGGGTTATCACTCTCCCACAACACTAAGATACCAATGTTTCCATATTTGCTAATTTTATGACGAAAATTACTTAGATTCCTCATGTCTGGATGACAAGTTCAAATAATGTCAACACAACTTTTAAACCAAATCATGAAATATTGATTTCTATTCTACAATTTTCTGCGTAAAGATTTGCAATCTTTTTATAGTAGAAATTTATAAGTAATAGCATTCTTTTGTTGATTTATTACATATATATTTTTAGTGTCTCCACGTTTTCTTGAGAGTTGCTATCGAGTACGCACGTTTTGACAACTTTCTGACAACTTAGTCAACTAATGTTGAAGTATTTCCGTTCTGGTTAATTGCTGATCTTATAATCGCGATACCGATTATAAAAAGAGGTTATTTTATACGACAAAGCATCGCAGAACCTGGAATCCTATTAACCATTATTTTTCTAAAAATCTACTTTATAGTGCAACAAGGGCAACATAATTAAAAGGAACGCTTACGAAATTATAGACATTCAAGAAGTGAGACACGATTACTTGTTTTACTTATATGTTCCATACTTGCTTTAAAAATATATTAAAATCGTGGTAGTAACTCTCCATATGCGTTGAGTTGTAAATGGAGTTCTTAGGATGCTTTATTTAAATTTACAATTTGTAATAAGAAATAATTTTTGAGGGTATTAGAGAGTTTGATGAATAACCCGAAAAGTTTTGACAATGACAGAATATGGAAGGGCGTGACAACTAAGTTGACTTATTAATTACTAGTCAATAATAGTTGATGTTAACAGAGAAATGGAAAGATTAACTATTTCTACACATTATTTCTTCTTCAACAATAACGCATACTTTAAGCTGGAATTTATATGCTAAATTACTGTCCATCCCATCTAAAAATTGTTCTGCAATCAGTGCACCAGAATATTCACCAGTTTTTCTTTTACATTTACGCAAATTTATTTTAGTTTGAGCCAAACCAATTTTTCTAGATGAACTACCGCCTAATCTGTTACACATTTCTAAATTTCAAACATATTACATTAAAATCTTTTATGTAAAGTGTAACTTTCGAAAATAATGTTGATTTATTTTTTTTAAAAAACTAATCACTTTACAATACAATCGTTATGATTATCTGCAGTGGAAAACTTACTTGACAACTCCATCCCAGCTAGTTCAGCAAACAATAAATCATGGCAGATTCTATCAGATGCCTTTTAAAAGTCTGTATAAACAACATCAACCTGTAAATGATTTTCAAGAGCAACAACTGTCGAATTGTTATAAATAAGAAGGTTGGTCGCAGAAGATTTACATTTGCAAAATCCATGTTGACTCTCATTTATAATATTTTGGAACTATTTTGAAAATGAATTTTTTTGGACAATTATGGAATACAAAACATTTTTCATACAGGCCTAAATTTGTTACAAGTAAACTATCTCCATTCTTTAAGGTAGGTGTAATAAATGATTTTTTCTGTACATTAGGAAATAAAGCACATTTTAAATACAAGTTAAATTCCATTTTTAGAGGCTTTGTTAATGATAATCCACAATTCATTCAATGCTGTAGAAGGAATATCATAAGGACCTCTATTACTAGATAAATCTGACTTCTTAGTTCATTAAAAAACATCAATCTGGAAAAAATTATTATTATTTTTTGAATATAAACCAAAATATTTTCATGACAAAACGATATTGCTTAAATTTGTGTTTGCATTGAAAGCTAAAAAACGAAACAAACAGCTCACGTGTAAAGACTAAATACTTATTTCTTTTGTAGTTTTCGTCTTTTCAACGACGAAATTGTAAGTTACCAAATAATTGTTCAGTTCAGTTCAGTTTTGAAATCAAATTACATTTTGTACATATTCAGGTTCCAACAGCAATGAAGGCGATATGTTTATTAATCAAAAGTAAAACATACTTCTGTTGTCTGAAGAATATGCAATGCTTTAATACAATTCAATATACATAAATTTGAACACTAAGGAAATCGGGTACCTCTGGAAACGTCGGCAGACATTTGGATTTTATTGAGATTTTCACTTAGCTTGTCTCTTTTCCGGACACTACACATAGTTCACACACATAGTTTATTGATTTAGTAACCGAAGTTACCAGCCAAATTAACAACTCTCCTCTTTCGAATATGGTAACTGAATTGGTCTGAATTTAGTTAGTTACTAAATTCAGACAAATAAAAAAATTTGTTTACCTGGTTGGTAACCTTGGTTACCAATCCAAGAAACAACTGAATTAAGTTTAGGTTTTCGTACTATAAACAGTTTAATAACTGAATTAGCGGTCATGAAATGAGTAAACAGCAAGCGTGCCTGCAAGAAGTTTGAGTGCTTCAGAGTCCTATTGGGGCCACACGGCACATCGCCAGTTTCATTTCAGAAGAAGTTCCTATTGAGAGACAAAAACCGTGAAATAAGAAAATGAAAAGGCGGCTCAAATCCAGGTTCGATTGTCAGAAAGACACAGCTAATTATTGTAAAGCCCCAGTTTTGATCGGCTGGATTAGAGTACATTAGAGTACCAATTAATTCTCTGTATCGTGTGGAGTCTTTGAACATTTTTAAATCTCTGTTAACTTTCTAAAATATATTTTTTTTGTTTAAGTGTTACTCTTTTCTTACTTTGGTTAATTTCTATTCCAAAAAAAACCTAGCATTCTTTGATCTTCAATTTCTCAGCTAATTCTCTCTTACTTTCATTACCAGTTCGTTTTTCAGCAGTTCTTTTGTACTCCTTAAATTTTTCAAGAAATTCTCCTTTTGACATGAGAAAATACACCTTGCACCATCCACTATTATCGTCTATAAATGTTCAAAGATATCTTGATCCACTTTTGGTTCTAACTCGCTTTGGTCCGCAGATGTCTGAATGAACAATATTCAGTAACTGCTTACTTCTTAATTCTCTGGCAGTAAAGGGTGTCCTCGCATATTTACCTCATTGATATAAGCCACACCACGTGGGTAATTTATCGTTATCCAATTTTATTTATACTTAATCAAATAATATAAAATATATAAAATATATAAAATAATTGTTTCAAAAGTGCCATACATCTTTGGAAATCTCGCATCCTTTGATACTCTTGAGGTCCGATGGGCTTATGCATAGGATTATGTCCGCATTTACCTTTTTATCTTATTTACATCCACGTTTTAAGCGCTGATTCACTTTTTTTGTCACCCTGACATCTAACTGACTTTGATACTTCATTAACGAAATTCCAGGTATCGATTTTGGTAAGTAACGCCTCTACCTGAATCCGCTTCGTGTCGAAATTTTCTTTGGATAGAAGTTCAATTCTTGTACCACAGATCGACATCTCGAGTCCCATGTTTCGATAGTATGGACCTACCTTATAACTCATCCTACATCTGAGAATTAAGCTTGTTTATTCTAATTATAATTTTAGAATAGTGTCGAAGTAATTCTTCCTTAAAATTTAATCTGTACTATAATCAGTAAATGTGTTTCCTAAAAAATTATGTCGCATATATCTTTTAAGTACTTCTTTCCACTAACTAATTGGAGGTTAAAATTAATTAAATTAACCACAAAACTTAAACAAAGTAGTTTCATTTGGAAAGTTATATTATATTTAAATATTTGGGAACCACATTTATAGTCATTTAGTGTAAGTTGAAATATAAGGATGAAATTGATTCGGAACAGTTCTACCATTAAAGTTATTATAACTCATCTCGACATTTCTTTGCTCTGTCAATTTGTTGACACTGTGGATTCAAACGAATAGAATTATAACAAAAAATATAACTGAACCACAATTTGATGTAATATTAGTACAATATAAGATCAAATCAAATTTACTTGAAAGAAGACAACGTGATTAAGAATTAGGTTTAATTGAATTAACCATAACTCTTGCCTATAATTGGACAGGCTAACATACATCATAAGGTGACGTAATCTTAGCAACATAAATGTTATTTTCTCTTATTTGACTAACAATCTTCCTTCGTTGCTACTGAAACATGAAAGATTGCAAAATATCACTCAATACAACACTAACTCCAAAATGTTCGTTTAATTTTGTAAGTACTAATTAATTAAAATTTTATTTATGTGTATATACATCAGGCAAGTTACTTGTTTTCAATTTCATCCCCCACGTCTCTTAGTAGCAAAATATATTTCTGCATTGAAGTATAAAGTTAATGAAAACAATTTCTATTCACATGTTAATTATCTGTCAGATTCACAGACAGTATTCCTTTGATGGAAAATAAATGTCGTCGAGACATCTACAACTGATTTGATTTCAGTGACTCGTAATCGGAACCTTCGGACAGTAGGTTCCTATTATTGTAACTGTTTAAATATGTCACCTTTTTAAATCAAAAAATAATTCACGTAGTTGATTCTTTAAGCAAGAATTAGTGAGCGGCAAATTTCAACTAGGTACTGAATTTCTCTCTTTCACGTTTGGTTGGATTATCACCCTCAAACAACACTAAGATACCAATCTTTCTAATTTTGTTAATTTTATGTCAAAATTTATTTAGATTCCTCATGTCTAGATGACAAGTTCAAATAATGACAACACAATTTATAAACAAAATCAAATCACAATTTTATGTGTAAAAATTTGCAATCTTTGTTGAGTTGAAATTTATAATTAATAGCTCATTTGTAATTTTGATGAAATTTTCATCTACTTTAGTGCATGTATATTTTAAGTGTCTCCACGTTTCCTTGAGAGCTCGTAACCGCTACGCACGTTTTGACAACTTGCTGACAAATTAGACTACTTGGGCATGTTGGGGTATTTTCATTCTAATTGGTTGCTAATCTTATAATCGCGATTATAGGAACCTGGGATCATTTTAAGTAGTATTTTTCTAAAAAAACTACTTTACCGTGCAATAAGGTATAACATAACTGAAAAGAAAGATAAACATTCAAGAGGTGACACACAATTTACTTGGTTTATCTATATGCTATATGCAGAATCTTAACATCTACTACATGTCTGATCGGTATTCTAAATAAATGATTTTCCAAGTAAATTGCGTCTCAATTCTTGACTCTGTTATAGCGTAAGCTTAATTTTCAAGAATAAGATATTTTTTCGCATTGTAAATTAAATTATATCAGCAGAATGCTACACAGTTAACTGTGACAGGAAAATAGCTCCTCGATTATTATTATAGGATCCTGTGTTCAGAATATCTCGACAATTTAGAAGAACAACTTTGTGTACTTGGTAAGGCCATTATAAAATCGTCCAACAAGCAAAATCTCCAACATCAGTTGACAGTTAGTTGTCAAAACACACGTACAGAACCAGAGTTCTCAAAAACTTATTCTCTCGTTTTAAGAAATTGTTAATAAATAATTTAATTATTTACTCCAAATAGTATTATTCAAGTCTTAACCGTTAATTTAAACCACACACATTTTCCATTTAAATTTGATCCACTGATGTTAATCATCAAATTTGACTTTCCTTAGAAATTATGTGTTATTTCTTATGAATTACATCTGAAATAAATTAATGGCGCGTATGTTGTTGTTGATTTTTTGAATGGTGAGACACCTACTGTTCTAAAGTTTCACAGCATCTCTTGAATGTTGAAATTGTTAATATTTTAAATTAAGTTTTGGGAACAGTTGTAAATTACAGATGCTAGGTTACAACAAGTGTTCTATTGTTTTTTAAATTTGGATTCCCTTAGATACAGAATTTATTGCAGTTAATCAAGGCGGAATATTGTAACAATTACATTAATAACGAAATATATCTATTTTAGAGCTCTGATTTCAAATAGTGTTAATTAATCATGAAATTCTCGGAAGTCAAGCCACATGAAAATTTCCCGTGGGCTTTTATTTTGCTGTATCAAAATATTACCAATTATATTTAAAGTTCACTTAAATAAAGTTAGGAGATAAGATATATTAACAAAACACCAAACTGTAAAAAAAAAATCCCGATTTGTATATATATCAAAAGTTAACCAAAGTTATACAATATTACAGAGTACAGAGAGTATTTAGTGTAAAATATCGTGTTATATAAACCGCCCCTTTGGTTGACTGAATCAACGCACTACAACGCCGTATAATCAAATTGAGACATCCCTAATTAAAAATCGCTCCGTTATTTTCCTTCTTTCAAAAAAATCTTTGGTCACTGTTTTTCATTCTCTTCTACAATATGATTTATTCAATCAATATTTGAAGATAATTTTTGCAATACCCTCAAAAATTATTTCTTTTTACAGAATGCAAATTTAAATAAAGTATCTAAGAAGTCCATCTACATCCCAACGCATATGGAGAGTTACTACCACGATTTTAACATATTTTTAAAGCAAGTATGGAGCATACAGGTAAAGCAAGTAAATTGTGTCTCACTTCTTGAATGTCTATAAGAGCATAAACTTTCATTTCAATTTTGATATACCTTATTACAGATGTTTTAGAAGAATACTGCTTAATAGGATACAAGGCTCCGCGATGTTTGATTGTATATAAATACTTCTTTCCATGATCGGTATCGCGATTATATGATAACCGAATAAGCAGAACGAAAATACTACAACTTTGGTTCTCGATGATGTTGTCAGTGTTTTGCCAAAACATGCCTACTCCCAAGAAAATATGGAAACACTAAAAATATATATGCACTAAAGTAGATGAAAGTTTTAACAAAACTGCAACAGATAAATCTATTAATTATAAATTTCAACCCAACAAAGATTTCAAATCTTTATTTCCCCAGAAAATTGTGAAATAGAAATCACTATTTCATGATTTGGTTTATAAATTGTGTTAACATTATTTGAACTTGTCATCCAGACATGAAGAATCTAAATAATTTACGACATAAAATTATCAAATATGGAAAGATTGGTATATTAGTGTTGTTTGATCTTACCAAACTGTTATTTTTAGGGAATAGTTTTGGCTAAATTCATTATTTATATTTACAGGAATTCCCAACTAAACACAGAATAAGGCTCCACGAGTGAGTGTGTGATTGAGTGACATTTTGCAAACAAGTATCAATAGCAACGAATTGTTTGTCAAAAAATAATATAACATGTCAAATTACGTTTCTTTATGGCATATGTCAGAACTATGTAGTAATTTATAAAAAAGTTGTCTTCTCTCAAGCATATTTGATTTGATTCTTACATTGTATTAATATAACACCCAATTGTGGTTCAGTTATATCTTTTCTTATAATTCGTTTTAATCCACTGTCTCAGCAAATTGACAGAGCAAAGGAATATCGTGATGATTTTTCAATTTGTTATAATATTTTTGATGGTAGAACTGTTTCGAATCAATCTCATCCTTGTATTTCAACCTACAGTGGATGACCATAAATGAGATTCCCAAATATTTAAATATAACATAACTTTACAAATAAAACTACTTTGTTTAACTTATGTCGATATTTTAATATTAGTTTGGTGTTATAAAATGGTTTCGACACATTGCCGATTTTTTCAACATCCAATTATTCAGTGGAAAAATATACAGATATACACAATATAATTATTTATGAATCACATTTTCCGTCATAAATTACAGATTAAAATATGAGTAAAAACTACTACGGCACAATTCTAATATTATAATTACTATAAACATGCTTAATTCTCAGATGTTATTTGAGTTGAAACGTATGCCCATACTATGGAAAACTTTCCATAAATTGAAAGTACCTTCTTTATACACAGACAGATATGTGGAACAATAGGAACATTCCTGTCCTCTGCCTTTTTGATAGAACTTTTGAAGACGGTTTCTTGGTATTGCTGTTTTCTCCTTTATTGTGACATTTTCTTGACCTTTTTTCGGATTTCTTGCATATTTTTTCATATTTCATAGCCTCAGAGAAAATAGCATGCCCTCAACCTCCGGAGATCTATCTTTCAACACTCTAATCCGGAGATTGCATGCTTGCATGATATCCAACCCTGTGAATCCGACAGATACAAGAGACCTTGTCTCTTGGCTGTCTAGACCTCTGCGTCTCTTTTGAACATCTTTTCTTTACTATGTAGCGATTGTTACGTACCTCTTTAGTTTTCCCTTCTATTTTCCTAAACCTTTATGGTTAACTACTCTTAGGTCATGATTTTCGGATCATTGCCCGGAGAGGTGTTTTTAGTCGGTAAAGTCCGGCACTACGCCTTGTAGATTTCCCCCTCTTTGCTCCAATAAAAAAATAATCATAATTTATTCTGAAAACAAATCAATGTGTTATTTTATGAAGCCTTATTCTGTGTTTAGTTGGGAATTCCTGTAAATATAAATAATGAATTTAGCCAAAACTATTCCCTAAAAATAACAGTTTGGTAAGATCGGTTTCATTTCTAGCACTACTGTACATAAGTATTTCTGCTAATTACAATTCTCAATGAGGAAGAACCTCATTAATAAAGAGAGAATATTTAACTATTAATTTTGAATTGAAGCGTAGGAGCAACTTCAGAAAGATGTGTTTCTTATGAAATAAAAGTCTGAACTGATTAGAGTTTTGTTTTAAACAAATAAAGAAAACATTTTGGGCTACTTGATTTTATGAAAAATATTGTAATATGTTTATATATAACGAAATTCAAATGTCTACAAGTGAATAATGCATAGAAATTCAAACAAAATGGTCCTGTGGCATAGACAACTAGAGTACCTACATTATAAAGGCGTACAGGATTTGTACAGAAAGCGACTGGTACACGGTAATAAATTGGATAATGATAAATTACCCATGTGGTGTGACAATGTCAACGAGGTAAGCAAGCAAGGAAACCCTTTACTGATAGAGAAGGAAGAAGTAAGCAGTTACTGAATATTGTTCATTCAGATATCTGCGGACCAATGCGAGTCAGATTCAGCGGTGGATCAACATATCTTCTTACATTAATAGACGAATATAATAGGTGGTGCCAGGTTTTTTCCTTAAGTCAAAGAGAGAAGTTTTTGAAAAATTTAAGGAGTACAAAAGTACTGTCGAAAATCAAACTGGTAATGAAATTAAAAGAGAATTAGCTGAGAAATTGAAGATCAAAGATTGCTAGGTTTTTCTTTAGAATAGAAATTAACCAAAGTAAGAAAGGAGTAACACAAACAAAAAAAATATATTTCAGAGAAATTCAGAATGTAAGATTGCAATCCAATTAAAACACTGTATGACTGCCACTCAAAATTTAACAGAGATTTAAAACCATTCAAAGACCCCACACGATACAGAGAATTAATTGGTACTCTAATGTACCCTAAGGTAACCGATCAAAACTGAGGCTTTACAATAACTAGCTGTGTCGTTGGATGTGGTACCGCTTTCCTTTCTGAAAATAGAACCTGGATTTGGGCCTCCTTTTCCTTTTCTTATTTCTCGGCTCTTGTCTTTTAATAGGAACTTTAATAGGGTCACTAAATGAAAACGAAAATATCACTACCAACACTTTTCCGTACTTGCTACCGAAACTTGGTTAAATGACGATCGTTACCTCTGCCATTGATAACAACAGAAAAGTTTCTTATTGTTAGCGACTTTTGTCAATTGTTCAAAGTGTGGGTAGCAACCAGGGAATATTGTTGAAAATTACAATTTTTTTTTGAGTTGTTCGTCCTTCTTTTGTCTGAATTTAGTTATAATAGTTACCATAATCGAAAGAGAAGAGTTGTTAATTTGGCTTGTAACCTCGGTTACTAAACCAATAAACTATGTGTAGGGTCCGGAAAAAACTCAATGAACCCCAAAAGTCTGCTGACGTTTCCAGGTACCCGATTTCCTTAGGAATAAAATTTTGGAACCAGAAGGTGAGATACAGAGAGTGAAAGAGTGCTTACACAGCTTTGTCGTCTAAGCTAGGGATACTATCGGTAAACTCTGATGGTACCCCTACTCCTAACGCTAATCCCAAATCTTTGTCCCAACTAGCCACCCCTACTCCTGCAAAGTCTCCCAGCTCCAAAACTCAGAAAACTTCTTGGAACTCGGTCACCCCCAAGGAGGTGATGTCGAAATTGTGTAACTACGACGCACCCCACCATTTATGGTTCAGTGTTGAAATTTATGTATATTGAATTGTATTAAAGTATTTTAGACCAAGTGCCCTAAGAATTAGAAGAGCCTTCTCATAGAAAATAAACTCCTTGTTATTAAAGTAATTATTTAACGTTTCTAATTGAATGGAATTATTTGGTAGCGCTAATGGCTAGACGTCTCAGTCTCAGTTTCGGCTCGTATTTTTTGACAACTCACTGACAATCTTGGCAACTGATCTTTGTGTAATTTTGTTTTGATTGGTGTCCGATCCTATAATGCTCTTTGGCGAATTACAGAAAGAGGATATTTCAGTCTGCCAAAATGTGCGGAAAATGGGATCACATAAATATTAATCAACGAGCTGACCCAGCTTACAAAATCCGATAATATGCATTCCTCAGTTAATTTAATGCTGTCTTGTTAACCAAAAGTAGTTTACCTGAAGCATTCTTCTCAATTTACAGCGCAATGTAGCTTAGGCTATTATAAAGAATGAAAAATTATAACACAACTTAAAACAAATAATGTTTCATTTTTTCTTGGGAATCCAATTGTGACTGATGCGATGACCTGTAGGAGTGTACTGAAACTACACATAAACTGTTAAAATTGTAATTTGAATTGTGCGCCTGTAGACAGTTAAGTTGTAATTTTAACACTAAATTCTTAAATATAAGTTTTTCTCCTGAAATAATAAATTGTTTTAAGAAAAATTAACAGGTTATGGAGCCAGAAAAGCCCAGGGAAGCCCAGAATGGCTTACTTACTGAGAAAAGTAATGAAGTTAACCTAAAACGTCAATACGACAATTGAAAAGTGTTTTCTCGTAACATCTGGAATAAGGGTTCTTAAATTGTCAGCAAACAATCAATTGGCATTAATTGAAAAGTTAACCGGCCGAGATAATTACGTAACGTGGCGATATGCTCTAAAAACATACCTACAGCAAGAGGAGTTGTGGAACTGCATAGACCCCACCACATGTGTCATTGTGGACACAAAACGAGACACAAAGGCAAAAACTAAGATAAATTTACTAGTTGTCTAAATAAATTACGTGCACATGCAAGAGAGTAGTACTGCAAAAGAAGTATGGGATACGTTTTCATAAGTATTTGATGACTCTTTGTTGACACGCTGTGATGGGCTGCTGCGTGATCTCTATAATACTTCACTTACTGTATGTCAAAACGTAGAGAAATATGTGAGCAAAATTATGTGTACTGCTCACAAGCTCAGAAACATCGGTTTCGCAGTTGACGATGAATGGCTAGTTACATTGCTACTCTCCGGTCTACCAGAGTCCTCCTATCAACCTATGATTATTGCTATTGAAAGCTCCGGCATGAAGATAACTTCAATTTCTGTGAAATCAAAACTATCACAAGATGTTAAACAACCTGAAAGTGACTCAACAGTATTCTCAGTCAACAATACCAACCACAAGAAACAAAGTAAGTAAGGGTGCTACACTTGTAATAAGTAAGGTCATAAAAGTCCTCAAATGCAAATCCAGGACCAAGGATCATCAATAAAAGAAGAAATGGAAGAAACAAATCAAATTTACTTGAAAGAAGACAACTTTTTTCTAAATTACATATTTCGAATAAGGTTCAATTGGACATTGGATGTTTTGTTTATATTTTAAGGTCTGGCATATGTCACAAGGAATCGTAATCTTAGCAACATAAATGTTATTTTCTTTTATTTGATAAACAAATTTCCTTCGTTGCTATTGAAACTTGAAAGTTCGTAAAATGTCACTCAGTCCAACACCCACTCCCAAATGTTCGTTTAGTTTTGTAATTACTAATTAATTAAAATTTTATTTATGTGTATATACATCTAGTTATCCTGTTTTCAATATCATCCCTCACGTCGTCCGTATCACATATTCAAACTAAATTATAATAGTTGGAACTTCTCTTAGCAGCAACCTATTCTAATGGAAATATAAAGTTAACAAAGTTAACAAAAACAATTTCTTTACACATGTTAATTATCTATCAGAATCACAGACAGTTTTTGTATGTCGACGATAGATCTGCAACTAATTTGATTTCCGTGACTTTCAGGAACAGTAATCGACATCTCCACATCAAGTTGCCATTATTGTCATTGTTTAAATATTCCTAACGAGTTCCTAAGGAGTCCGCACGTTTTGACAACTCTGGGAATTTTGACAGCTAATGTGAGAGTATTTCGTTCTGCTTAATTGCTGTACTTATAATCGCGATACCGATTATGGAAAGAGGTTATTTTATACGTCAAAACATCGCAGAACCTGGGATCCTACAGCAGTATTTGTGTAAAAAGCTACTTTAATGTGTGGGCAAACGCATCAAGATATGCTCCAGCTTTTCTTTTACATTTACCCAAAGTCATTTTAGCTTGAGCCGAACCAACTTTTCTAGAAAAACTACCGCCCAGTCTATTACTCATTTTTAAATTTCAAACACATTATATTAAAATCTTTTATCTAAAGTATAACTTGCGAATATGGTGTTGATTAATTGTTTTATAAAAACTAATCACTTTAGATTACAATCGTTATGATTATTTACAGTGGAAAAATTACTTGTCAAATCCAGCCCATTTAATTTAGCAAACAATAAACCATGGCAGATTCTATGAAATGCCTTTTAAATGCCTGTATAAACAGCATCAACCTGTAAATGATTATCAAGAGCACCAACTGTCGAGAGGTTATAAATAAGAAGGTTGGTCGCAGAAGATTTACATTTGCAAAATTCATGTTGACTCTTATTTATAATATTTTGGAACTATGGCATATTTATTTTGGAAATGATTTTTTTGGACAATCTTGGTAAACAACAAGTAAACTATCTCCATCCTTTAAGGTAGGTATAACAAATGATTTTTTACGTACGTTAGGAAATAAAGTAGATTTTAAAATCATATTAAATTTCATTGTTAGAGGCTTTGTTAATGAGAATCCACAATTCGTTCAATACTGTAGAAGGAATATCATAAGGACCTATATTACTAGATAAATCAAGACTTCTGAGTTCATTGAAAACATCAATCTGGACAAAATTATAATTACGTTTTGAATATAAACAAAAATATTAGATTTGTGTCTGCATTGAAGGCTAAAAAGTGAAACAAACAGCTAACGAAGTGTAAATACTTATTTCTTTTGTTGTTTTTGTCTTTTCAATGACGAAATTGTAAGAAGTTATCAAATAATTGTTCAAGATCAGTTTTGAAATCAAATGATATTTTGTACATATTCAGGTTTCAACAGCAATGAAGGCGAAATTTTATATATTTTCTTTGATAAGATAATAATAAAACTTAAACATCTTTTTTAGCTGCTTTTTTTCAATATTGTTAAACTTATAAATTCACATCACATAATTAGGACCTTCCTACTTTCCGCATATTTTGGCAAATTGAAATAACCTCTCTCAGTAATTCGCCAAAGAGCATTATATTATTGGACACCAAACGAAACGAAATTACACAAAGATCAGTTGCCAAGATTGTCAATGAGATGTCAAAAAATATTAACCGAAACTGAGATCTGAGACGGCTAATCATTAGCGCTGTTTTCTCCCAAACCAATTTAAAAGTTTCTTCTCTATGAGAAGTCTCTTCCAATTCTTAGTGTACTTGGTCTAAAATACTTTAATACAATTCCATATACATAAATTTGAACACTGAACCATAACTGGTGCATTGTAGTTAGACAATTTCGACATCACCTCCTTGGGGGTGACCGAGTTCCTGAGTTTTGGAGCTGGAAGACTTTGCAGGAGTGGGGGTGGCTGGTTGGGATAAAGATTTGGGATTAGCGTTAACAACTCTTCTCTTTCGATTATGGTAACTATTATAACTAAATTCAGACAGAAGAAGGACGAACAACTCAAACAAAAATTGTTACTATCAACAATATTCCCTGGTTGCACTTTGAACAATTGACAAAGGTCGCTAACAATAAGAGACCTTTCTGTCGTTACCAATGGCAGCGGTAACAATCGTCATTTATCCAAATTTGAGTAGCAACTACGGGAAAGTGTTTGTTAAGGAATGAAATTGCACATTGATATTTGGAACCCTCTATATAGATGTCCTAACGCAAGCGTCATGCTACGCAGGGTTTTTAGTTCTTAGTTTTTAGTCTTTGACGTTTCTAGCACACTTTGTAATAATATAATAAACGATCTTGTAACATCGACTATTATTCTCATCACACTCACACCTCAGTTTTCAAAAGTGTTTGTAGTGATATTTTTGTTTTTATTTAGTGTCCCTTTTTGTCTGAATTTAGTTAGTTACCAAATTCAGACAAATGAAAAATTTGTTTACTTGTCTGGTAACCTTGGTTACCAATTCAAGAAACAACTGAATTAAATTTTTGTTTTCGTACTATAAACAGTTTAATAACCGAATTAGCGATAATGAAATGGGAAAACAACAAGTGTGCCTGCAAAAGTCGAGTGGTTCCGAATCCTATTGAAACCGGATGGCACATCGCCAGTTCCGTTCTACAAGAAGTTCCTACTAAGAGACAAAAACCTTGAAAGATGGAAAGGAAAAGGCGGTTCAAATCCAGGTTCTATTGGCAGAAAGAAAGGTCAACCGCCCGGTAAACCCTGAGCACGACTCCGTTCCAAGTTCCGAAAGAGTTAACTATCTAAAGTAAGTAACAACAACAAAATTCGGCAAAGCGCCACACCGACATCAGACCCCCAAATGGAGTTAGACATAACGTTCGTACTTCTGTTTGAATTTAGTTATAAGAGTTGCCATATTCAGACAAAAGAGAAGAGTTTTTAATTTGGCTGGTAACCTCGGTTTCTAAACCAATAAACCATGTGTAGAGTCCACGAAAAAGATAAGCCAAGAGGTACCCGAAAACTAGACGTTAAGATTAAAATCTCGGAACTAGAGGGTGAATTACAACGAATGAAAGTAAGTAATGCAGTAAGCTGTCTGCCTATGGAGGTGTTCTCGAAATCCTGACGAGGCACCCCTGTGCTCACCGAAAGGACACGGAAGCACTGGAAGTATTTGTTTCCATTAAGGTCAAAACACAAAAGTTAATAGTTAGAACATGCCTGCTTACAAGGCGACGTGGAATGATAATGCAAGGTACTCAGTAAAACGCTTATTGACTATCTTACAACATTGGTGGGCTGTATACAACTAACTCTGCTCTTACAACTTAACTCTGTTTCTATAACTACGCTCTTCTATTGTTTTTATTCTCCGTTGTCATCACAACCGTTATACACGATGTCTAGATATTCTAACATAACTTGCCTCGAGTGAATTGGACCAATGATGAGTAAGTATAGTGTTTGCATGAGTACTGAGGTTTACACTTTAAACTATCAATTATCATTGGTTGATTGTGTCTTATGAAATTTTGTACAATATGTTCCTATTTTATCTACATGTAAAAAAATTAAGAACTAAGTTTCCTAAGTTGTTCTCTAAAGAGCTTATAAAATTAACTATTCGTTATTCATTTGTAGACATTTGAATTCCGTTCCCATAAACAAATTTCAATTTTGTTCATAAAATCAGGTAGACCAAAAAGTTTTCTTTACTTGTTTACCTCCAAACTTTAATCAGTTCAAACATTTCATACGAACCACATTTCTCTGAAGTTGCTCCTACGCTTCAATTCAAAATTATTAGTTAAATATTCTCGCTTTTATTAATGAGTCCCTGCCTCATTGGAAATGATAATCTGAAGAAATACTTGTGTATAGTAATGCTAGAAATGAAACAGATCGTATCAAACTGTTATTTTTAGGTAATATTTTTGTCTAAATTCATTAATTTACTTACAGGAATCCCAACTAAACAAAGAATAAGAACTTTCATGTATATGACGCTCCTTAAAACAACACATTTATACCTAATTAATTTGTTTTCAGAATAAATTAAGATTGAAATCTTAAAGTACGATGCAAAAAGCAAATGGTGTAAAGATTCTAGTGGCCTAAGAATTGGATTTAATAATAATTTTCATCTGTATTCAAGATTTTTATAATTAATGACATATTTTATGTTAAAACACACAATTAAATTATATAATTTAAATGAAAAACAAATAAAATTGGTATATATAATAAAATTAATCTTTATTATTAATTTTATATATCTTTTTTAAAGTATTTCGACGATTCGTTGGGCACGACGAGTTACGTTCACATGGAAAGGCTGATTACCATCATATAAATGAAGATGAAATGAGCCACGACAAAACCTGACGACATCGGCAAATATTTTCTCTGAGGCTATGAAATATGAATAAAAATCCAAGAAATCCGAAAAAAGTACAAAAAAAAATCACAATAAAGAAGAAAACATCATTACCAAGAAACCGTATTCAAAAGTTCTACCAAAAAGACTGAGGACTGGAATGTTTCCGTTGGAGTTCCACATATCTCTGTATATAGCAAGTACTTTCATTTTATGGAAATGTTTCTATAGTGTGGATCTAGGTTTCAACTCATCTATCATCTGAGAATGAAGCTTGTTTATAGCAATTATAATTTTAGATTAGTGCCGAAGTAATTTTTCCTTAAATTTTAATCTGTACTGTAATCACTAAATGTGTTTCCTAAAAAAATATGTTCCATATAACTCAGTACCTCCACTGAATAGCTGAAGGTTAAAAAAATTGACAATGGGTCGAAACCATTTATTAACAAACAAACTTATATTAAATTAACCACATAACTTAAAGGTACACAAAGTAGTTTTATTTGGAAAGTTATATTATATATAAATATTTGGGAATCACATTTATAGTCATTTAGTGTGGGTTGAAATATAAGGATGAATTTGATTCGGAACAGTTCTACCATTTAGTATAACTCATCTCATCTCGATATTTCTTAGCTCTGTCAATTTGTTGACACTGTGGATTCAAACGAATAGAATTATACCAAAAAATATAACTGAACCACAACTTGATGTAATATTAATACAATGTAAGATCAAATCAAATTTACTTGAAAGACGACATCCCTCACCTCTCTTAGCAACAAAATATATATCGGCATTTAAGTATAAAGTTAACAATGTTACCAAAAACAATTTCTATTCACATGTTAACGAGAGGTCTGCAACTGATTTGATTTCAGTGAGTCGTAATCGAAACCTTCAGACAGTAGGTTGCTATTATTGTAAATGTTTAAATATTTCACCTTTTTAAATCAAAAGATAATTCACCTAGTTGATTCTTTAAGCAAGAATTTGTGAGCGGCAAATTTCAACTAGGTACTGAAATTTTTCTATCACGTTTGGTTGGATTATTACCCTCAAATAACACTAAGATACCAATCTTTCCAAATTTGCTAATTTTATGTCAAAATTTAATTAGATTCCTCATCTCTAGATGACAACTTCAAATAATGTCAGCACATTTTATTAACAAAATCATGAAAAAGTGATTTCTACTTTACAATTTGTACAGATGAAATTTATACTTAATAGCTCTATCATTTGTAATTTTGTTGAAATTTTCATCTACGTTTGTGCATATATATTTTAAGTGTCTCCACGTTTTCTTGATTTATAATCGCGATTCTAGGAGCCTGGGATCCTATTAATTAGTATTTTTATAAAAAATCTTTATAAACATTCAAGAGGTGAAACACAATTTACTTTACCTACATGCTCCATACTTGCTTTAAAATAAAGTTCAAATCGTGGTGGTGAATCAAAACTTGAATATTGTGATGCACAATATAAATTGAACTTTGCGAATGTTATTTGATGGGATAAGAACCCTTTAGAAGATAAATAAAAGTTGCTCAAGTTTTTTGTGCTCTTTGCAATAACTTAATGAACAAGTTTAGAAGGTAAATTTACCAAAAAATAGTTTTGTACATAATCTGGGTTCAATAGCAACGAAGGCAGTTCTTCTTCCTTTCTATTTACCTGGAAGAATATCATCATCTGACACATGTCTGATCGGTATTCCAAATAAATGCCTTTCTAAGAAAATTGTGTCTCAATTCTTGACTCTGTTATAGCGTAAGCTTTATTTTCAATAATAAGATGTTTTTTCGCATTGTAAATTAAATTGTATCAGAAGAATGTTTCATTGTTAACTGTTACAGAAGGATAGCTCCTCCATTATTATTATAGAAACCTGTGTTCAGAATATCTCGACAATTTAGAATATCATCTTTCTATATTTGGTATCGCCAATATAAAATCGACCAACAAGCAAAATGAAATAACTGAAATATCAGTTGTCAGTTAGTTTTCAAAACAAACGTACAGGACCAGATTTTTCAAAAACTTATTCTCCTGTTTTAAGAAATTGTTAGTAAATAATTTCATTATTTATTCCATATGGTATTACTCAAGCCTTAACCATTATGTTAAACCCTACACATTTTCCATTTAAATTCAATCCATTGATGTTAATCATCAAATTTGACTCTTTTAAGAAATTATGTGTTATGAATTACATCTGAAATAAATTGATGGCGTGTTTGTAGTTGTTGAGTTTTTGAATGATGAGATACCTAGTGTTCTCAAGTTTCACAGCATCTCTTGAATGTTGAAATTGTTAATATTTCAAATTAAGTTGTAGGAACAATTGTAAATAACAGTTGCTAATTTACAATAAGTGTTGTATTGTTTTTTAAATTAGATTTCCCTTAGCTACATAATTTGTTGCATTTATTCAATCATATTGGAACAGTTACACTAATAACAAAATATATCTATTTTAGAGCTCTGATTTCAAATAGTGTTAATTCGTCATGAAATTCTCGAAAATCAAGTCACATGAAAAATTCCCGTGGGCTTTAATTTTGCTGAATCAAAATATTACCAATCATATTAAAATTCATTTAAGTAAAGTTAGGCATATGATATATTATCAAAACACCAAGATGTCTTAAAAACTGTAAAAAAGAATTCCGATTTGTATATATACCAAAAGTTAATCAAAGTTATACAATATTACATAGTACAGAGAGTATTTAGTGTACAATATCGTGTTATATATACCGCCCCTTTGGTTAACTGCATCAGTGCACCACATCGACGTATAATCAAATTGAGTCATCCCTAATTAAAAATCGCTCCGTTATTTTCCTTCTTTCAAAAAAAACTTTGGTCACTGTATTTTTCAATCTCTTCTACAATATGATATATTCAATCAATTTTTGAAGATAATTTTTGCAATACCCTCCAAAATTATTTCTTTTTACAGATGGCAAATTTAAATAAAGCATCCTAAGAACTCCATCTACATCCCAACGCATATGGAGAGTTACTACCACGATTTTAACATAATTTTAAAGCAAGTATGGAGCATATAGGTAAAGCAAGTAAATTGTGTCTCACTTCTTGAATGTCTATAAGAGCATAAACTTTCATTTCAATTATGATATTATTATTATTATTATTATTATAGATATTTTAGAAGAATACTGCTTAATAGGATACAAGGGTCCGCGATGTTTGGTAGTATAAAATACCTTCATTCTATGATCAGTATCGCGAATAAGCAGAACGAAAATACTCCATCTTTAGTTCTCGATGTTGTCAGTGTGTTGCCAAAACACGCATACTGTCAAGAAAATATGGAGACACCAAAAATATATATGCACCAAAGTAGATGAAAATTTTAGCAGAACTGCAAATGATAAAGCCATTAATTATAAGTTTCAACCGAACAAAGATTGCAAATCAATATTTACGCAGAAAATTGTAAAATAGAAATTACTATTTTATGATTTGGTTTATAAGTAGTGTTGATATTATTTGAACTTGTCATCCAGACATGAGGAATCTAAATAATTTGCGATATAAAATTATCAAAAATGGAAAGATTAGTATATCATTTGAGGGTGATAACCAATGTTGAAAAAGAAAATTTCAGTGTTGAAATCTGTCGCTCAGTTATTCAAGCTGAGAGAATCACCTACGAGAATTTACTGTTGATTTAAAAAGGTGAAATATTTAAACAGTTACAAAAATAGCAACTTACTGTCTGAAGGTTTAGATTACGTGCCCTGAAAGTCACTGAAATCAAATCAGTTGCAGATCTCTCGTCGACATTTATTTCAAGTTTCAATAGCAACCAATTGTTTGTCAAAAAATAAAATAACATTTATGTTGCTAAGATTACGTTTCCTTATGACATATGTCAGAAGTATGTAATTTAGCAAAAAAGTTGTCTTCTCCAAGCAAAACTTGATTTGATTCTTATATTGTATCATGTATTTCACCAAATTGTGGTTCGGTTATATCTTTTCTTATAATTCTATTCGTTTTAATCCACAGTGTCAGCAAATTGACAGAGCAAAGGAATATCGTGATGATTTTTCGATTTGTTATAATATTGTTGATGGTAGAACTGTTTCGAATCAATCTCATCCTTATATTTCAACCTACACTGGAAGACTATAAATGAGATTCGCAAATAATTAAATATAACTTAACTTTACAAATAAAATTACTTAGTTTAACTTAAGTCGAAAATTTAGTTTGATGTTATAAAATGGTTTCGACACATTGTCGATTTTTTCAACCACCAATTTTTCAGTAGAAAGATTTACAGCTATATATAACATAATTATTTATAATATATACAACATAATTATTTAGGAAACGCATTTACCGTCATCGAGTACAGATTACAATAGGAAAAATTTCTTCGCCACAATTATAAAATTATAATTATTATTAACATGCTTAATTCTCAAAATGAAAGTACCTGCTTTATACACAGACAGATATGTGGAACTCCAACGGGAACATTCCAGTCCTCAGCCTTTTTGGTAGAACTTTTGGTAATGCTGTTTTCTTCTTTATTGGGATTTTTGCTTGTACTTTTCTTGATTTCTTGGATTTTTTTTTTCATATTTCCCGATATGTGGCTTTGTCATAGCACATTTCATCTTCATTTATATGATAGTAATCAGTCTGTCAATGTGTCGATTCCTGATGTCCAACGAATCGTCGAAATAGCTTATTTGTTTTTTATTTAAATTAAATAATTTAATTGTGTGTGTTTTAGCATAAAATATATCATTAATTATAAAAATCTTGAATACAGATGAAAATTATACGTACATTTAAATCCAATTCTTGGGCCACTAGAATCTTTCCAGCATTTGCCTTTTACATCGTACTTTCAGATTTCAATCTTAATTTATTGAATTTATTCTGAAAACAAATTATGTATAAGAGAGGTAGGTTTCGATATGAACTGATTAAAGTTTTGTGGTAACCAAATAAAGAAATCTTTTTGGGCTACTTGATTTTATGAAAAATATTTAATTTTGCTTATGACAACGAAATTCAAATATCTGCAAATGAATAATGTCATAAGCTCTTTATAGAACAACTTAAGAAACATAGTTCTTAATTATTTTTACAGGTATATCAAGTTTGAACATATTGTATAAAATTTCATAAGATTTGTGCTCACAATCATTAACATCCATATTGCTAAAAAGTAAATCCCAATCAACTAATGATAAGTGATAGTTTAATGAGTAAACCTCAGAACTCATGAAAACACTAAACTCATCATTAGTCCAATTCACTCTGGGTAGGTTTCAATCTCCAGTTACTAAAAATATATCCACTGATGCACAATGATTGGAATAAAAATCAGAACCAGATGCTGGTAAACTGTTCCAATTATTCACTTTTGGCTTTTGACCATAATGGATATAAAGACTTCCAGTACTTTCATGTCTTTTCGGTGAGCCCAGGGGTGCGTCATCATCAGACGATTTCGACATCACTTTTATAGGCGTGACCCACTTCATGGAAAACTTTTGCGTTTCGGAGGTGTGGGGTGGCTAGTTGGGAGAAAGGATTGGTGTCTGTAGTTTAGCAGACAGCTTACTGCATTACTTACTTTCATTCGTTGTAGTTCACCCTCTAGTTCCGATATTTTAATCTTAAGGCCTCTTGAAGCGCCGGCAGACTTTTGGGTTTTATTGAGATTTTCACTTGGCTTGTCTTTTCTCCTCAAACTACATATAGTTTATTTATCTGAGTTTGAATCCGAAAATAAACGCACACTGGTAAAATGTAATATTTTTCAAGGAAAAGAATAATATATATTAGGGCAAATTTTAATAATATTGATAAGATTTAGATGACTGAGATAATGTTAGAAATTGTTCAGTGTTCAAATTTATGTATTTTGAATTGAATTAAAGCAAAAAGGTCAATACACTAACATTTAGAAAAAAGTTTTCATAGAAAAGAAACACTTAAATTAGTTTGGCAATATTGTGAAAACTGATATGGAATACGGTTCGTATTCTTTGACAACTCCTTGACAATCTTGACAACTGATCTTTGTGTAATTTTATTTTGTTCGGTATCCGATCCTATAATGCTCTTTGGCGAATTACGGAAAGAGGTTATTTCAATCTGCCAAAATGTGGAGAATGTGTATCGTATAAATATTACTCCAGGAGCTGACCCAGCGTACTAAATTTGATAATATGCTTTCCTTAGTTAACTTAATGCTGTCTTGTTAACCCTAATTAGTTTACTTGAAGGATTCTTCTAAAAAAAATCTAATTTACAGCGCAATGTAGCTTACACTACTATAAAGAATGAACAATTTTGACACAACTTAAAACAAATAATGTTTCATCTCCTCTTGGGATGCCAATTGTAACTGATGCGATGACCAGGTAGGAGTGCACTGAAACTACACATAAACTGTTAAAATTGTAATTTGAATTGTGCGCCTGTGGAGAGTTAAGTTGTAATTTTAACACAAAATTCTTAAATATAAATTTTTCTTGAGAAATAATAAATTCTTTTAAGCCCAGAAAGACTTATTTACTGAGAAAAGTAATAAAGTTAACCTAAAACGTCAATACGACAATTGAAAGGTGATTTCTCGTAACATTTGGAATAAGGGTTCTTAAATTGTCAGCAAACAATCAATTGGCATTAATTGAAAAGTTAACAGGCCGAGATTATTACGTAACCTGGTTATTTGCTATAGAAACACATCTACAGCAAGAGAAGTTGTGGACTGCATAAAACCCACCACATGTGTCATTGCGGACACAAAACGAGACACAAAGGCAAAAACTAAGATAAATTTACTAGTTGACTCAATAAATTACGTGCACATACAAGAGACTAGTACTGCAAAATAAGTATGGGATAAATCTTGGTTGACACGCTGTGATGGGCTGCTGCATGATCTCTGTAATACTTCACATACTGCATGTTAAAACGTAGAGAAATATATGAGTAAAATAATGTGTACCGCTCACAAGCTCAGAAACATTGGTTTCGAAGTTGACGATGAATGGCTATTTACAGTGCTACTCTCCGGTCTACCAGAATCCTATCAACCAATGATTATTGCTATTGAAAGCTCCGGCATGAAGATACCTTCTGTTTCTGTGAAATCAAAACTATCACAAGATGTTAAACAACCTGAAAGTGACTCAACAGTATTCTCAGTCATCAAGAAAATTAAAAACAACCACAGAAACAAAGTAAGGGTCCAAGGTGCTACACTTGTAACAAGTAAGGTCATAAAAGTCCTCAAACGCAAATCCAGAACCAAGAATGTTCAACAAAAAGCAAGTAGTTCATCATATGCTGCTGCGTTTGAGGCAACATCCAGCCAAAATGACCCATGGTAAGTGGCTTCCGATGCATCGTCACACATGACAAGACGTAAGAACATGCTTGAAAATATGACGGCTCCTGTCAAACAGAAAATCAGAGTCGCAAACAACAAAGTATAATCTGTGCAATGCTCAGAACAAGTGAGGTTGGACCATTATGACGATGAAGGCCAAAACAAAAAGGTGCGTGCTTTTTACAAAAGTATTATGTGTTCCTAAATTGGCAACAAATCTATTGTCTCTAAGTCAGATTATTTGCGATGGTAGCCAAATAAAATTTGACGGAACGAGCTGTGTTATTATGAAGAGCAGAAGTGAGGTAGTATCTTCCTACTGTAGCTTTATGTTAGGGTCGACTGGAACAGTATTAGGATCAGCATTAGTCATTTCAATTCTGTTTAAAATTTGTTCCATATAAATACTAAAACTCTTTTCGGTGTAGAGTCGAATTTGGCATGCCAGCAGCAAGGGAATTGTTTTAACCCATATGGTGACTTGTTCAATTTACATACCATGTTTTCGTCATGATCCAACCCTTCTTGTTAAGTCATAAATAGGTGTCTTCAAGTTCTCCATATAAAAATGCTGTCTTTACGTCTAGTTACTTGATTTTGTGATTATTTTGTACAGCCACAGATAGTAACGATCGTATTGAACTGATTGTTTGTGCAAAAGTTTCCTGGTAATCAACACGTGCAATTTGTCCATATCATTTCACACACAGATGTGATTTGTAACGTGGTCATTAAATAAATGAATCACTGTCATTAAAGTTATTATAACAAATCGAAAAATCATCTCGATATTTCTTTTCTCTGTCAATTTGATGACACTGTCAATTAAAACAAATAGAAATATAATAAAAATATAACCACAATTTGATGTAATTTTAATACAATGAAAGAAACAAATCAAAATTACTTGAAAGATGACAACTTTTTTCTAAATCACATATTTCGAATATGGTTTAATTGGTCATTGGACGTTTTGTTTATATTGTAACGTGTGGCACATGTCACAAGGAAACGTAATCTTAGCAACATAAATGTTATTTTCTTTTATTTGATAAACAAAATTCCTTCGTTGCTACTGAAACTTGAAAGTTCGTGATTTCCGTGATTTTTCAGTACTCGTAATCGAAATCCTCAAACAAAGAGTTGCCATTATTGTAATTGTTTAAATATTTCACTTTTTTAAATCAACAGTAAATTAACGTGGTTGATTCTTTCAGCTTGAATTAGTGAGCGACAATTTTCAACTATGCACTGAATTTTTCTCTTTCACTTTTGGTTGGGTTATCACTCTCCCACAACACTAAGATACCAATGTTTCCATATTTGCTAATTTTATGACGAAAATTACTTAGATTCCTCATGTCTGGATGACAAGTTCAAATAATGTCAACACAACTTTTAAACCAAATCATGAAATATTGATTTCTATTCTACAATTTTCTGCGTAAAGATTTGCAATCTTTTTATAGTAGAAATTTATAAGTAATAGCATTCTTTTGTTGATTTATTACATATATATTTTTAGTGTCTCCACGTTTTCTTGAGAGTTGCTATCGAGTACGCACGTTTTGACAACTTTCTGACAACTTAGTCAACTAATGTTGAAGTATTTCCGTTCTGGTTAATTGCTGATCTTATAATCGCGATACCGATTATAAAAAGAGGTTATTTTATACGACAAAGCATCGCAGAACCTGGAATCCTATTAACCATTATTTTTCTAAAAATCTACTTTATAGTGCAACAAGGGCAACATAATTAAAAGGAACGCTTACGAAATTATAGACATTCAAGAAGTGAGACACGATTACTTGTTTTACTTATATGTTCCATACTTGCTTTAAAAATATATTAAAATCGTGGTAGTAACTCTCCATATGCGTTGAGTTGTAAATGGAGTTCTTAGGATGCTTTATTTAAATTTACAATTTGTAATAAGAAATAATTTTTGAGGGTATTAGAGAGTTTGATGAATAACCCGAAAAGTTTTGACAATGACAGAATATGGAAGGGCGTGACAACTAAGTTGACTTATTAATTACTAGTCAATAATAGTTGATGTTAACAGAGAAATGGAAAGATTAACTATTTCTACACATTATTTCTTCTTCAACAATAACGCATACTTTAAGCTGGAATTTATATGCTAAATTACTGTCCATCCCATCTAAAAATTGTTCTGCAATCAGTGCACCAGAATATTCACCAGTTTTTCTTTTACATTTACGCAAATTTATTTTAGTTTGAGCCAAACCAATTTTTCTAGATGAACTACCGCCTAATCTGTTACACATTTCTAAATTTCAAACATATTACATTAAAATCTTTTATGTAAAGTGTAACTTTCGAAAATAATGTTGATTTATTTTTTTTAAAAAACTAATCACTTTACATTACAATCGTTATGATTATCTACAGTGGAAAACTTACTTGACAACTCCATCCCAGCTAGTTCAGCAAACAATAAATCATGGCAGATTCTATCAGATGCCTTTTAAAAGTCTGTATAAACAACATCAACCTGTAAATGATTTTCAAGAGCAACAACTGTCGAATTGTTATAAATAAGAAGGTTGGTCGCAGAAGATTTACATTTGCAAAATCCATGTTGACTCTCATTTATAATATTTTGGAACTATTTTGAAAATGAATTTTTTTGGACAATTATGGAATACAAAACATTTTTCATACAGGCCTAAATTTGTTACAAGTAAACTATCTCCATTCTTTAAGGTAGGTGTAATAAATGATTTTTTCTGTACATTAGGAAATAAAGCACATTTTAAATACAAGTTAAATTCCATTTTTAGAGGCTTTGTTAATGATAATCCACAATTCATTCAATGCTGTAGAAGGAATATCATAAGGACCTCTATTACTAGATAAGTCTGACTTCTGAGTTCATTAAAAAACATCAATCTGGAAAAAATTATTATTATTTTTTGAATATAAACCAAAATATTTTCATGACAAAACGATATTGCTTAAATTTGTGTTTGCATTGAAAGCTAAAAAACGAAACAAACAGCTCACGTGTAAAGACTAAATACTTATTTCTTTTGTAGTTTTCGTCTTTTCAACGACGAAATTGTAAGTTACCAAATAATTGTTCAGTTCAGTTCAGTTTTGAAATCAAATTACATTTTGTACATATTCAGGTTCCAACAGCAATGAAGGCGATATGTTTATTAATCAAAAGTAAAACATACTTCTGTTGTCTGAAGAATATGCAATGCTTTAATACAATTCAATATACATAAATTTGAACACTAAGGAAATCGGGTACCTCTGGAAACGTCGGCAGACATTTGGATTTTATTGAGATTTTCACTTAGCTTGTCTCTTTTCCGGACACTACACATAGTTCACACACATAGTTTATTGATTTAGTAACCGAAGTTACCAGCCAAATTAACAACTCTCCTCTTTCGAATATGGTAACTGAATTGGTCTGAATTTAGTTAGTTACTAAATTCAGACAAATAAAAAAATTTGTTTACCTGGTTGGTAACCTTGGTTACCAATCCAAGAAACAACTGAATTAAGTTTAGGTTTTCGTACTATAAACAGTTTAATAACTGAATTAGCGGTCATGAAATGAGTAAACAGCAAGCGTGCCTGCAAGAAGTTTGAGTGCTTCAGAGTCCTATTGGGGCCACACGGCACATCGCCAGTTTCATTTCAGAAGAAGTTCCTATTGAGAGACAAAAACCGTGAAATAAGAAAATGAAAAGGCGGCTCAAATCCAGGTTCGATTGTCAGAAAGACACAGCTAATTATTGTAAAGCCCCAGTTTTGATCGGCTGGATTAGAGTACATTAGAGTACCAATTAATTCTCTGTATCGTGTGGAGTCTTTGAACATTTTTAAATCTCTGTTAACTTTCTAACCTATATTTTTTTTGTTTAAGTGTTACTCTTTTCTTACTTTGGTTAATTTCTATTCCAAAAAAAACCTAGCATTCTTTGATCTTCAATTTCTCAGCTAATTCTCTCTTACTTTCATTACCAGTTCGTTTTTCAGCAGTTCTTTTGTACTCCTTAAATTTTTCAAGAAATTCTCCTTTTGACATGAGAAAATACACCTTGCACCATCCACTATTATCGTCTATAAATGTTCAAAGATATCTTGATCCACCTTTGGTTCTAACTCGCTTTGGTCCGCAGATGTCTGAATGAACAATATTCAGTAACTGCTTACTTCTTAATTCTCTGGCAGTAAAGGGTGTCCTCGCATATTTACCTCATTGATATAAGCCACACCACGTGGGTAATTTATCGTTATCCAATTTTATTTATACTTAATCAAATAATATAAAATATATAAAATATATAAAATAATTGTTTCAAAAGTGCCATACATCTTTGGAAATCTCGCATCCTTTGATACTCTTGAGGTCCGATGGGCTTATGCATAGGATTATGTCCGCATTTACCTTTTTATCTTATTTACATCCACGTTTTAAGCGCTGATTCACTTTTTTTGTCACCCTGACATCTAACTGACTTTGATACTTCATTAACGAAATTCCAGGTATCGATTTTGGTAAGTAACGCCTCTACCTGAATCCGCTTCGTGTCGAAATTTTCTTTGGATAGAAGTTCAATTCTTGTACCACAGATCGACATCTCGAGTCCCATGTTTCGATAGTATGGACCTACCTTATAACTCATCCTACATCTGAGAATTAAGCTTGTTTATTCTAATTATAATTTTAGAATAGTGTCGAAGTAATTCTTCCTTAAAATTTAATCTGTACTATAATCAGTAAATGTGTTTCCTAAAAAATTATGTCGCATATATCTTTTAAGTACTTCTTTCCACTAACTAATTGGAGGTTAAAATTAATTAAATTAACCACAAAACTTAAACAAAGTAGTTTCATTTGGAAAGTTATATTATATTTAAATATTTGGGAACCACATTTATAGTCATTTAGTGTAAGTTGAAATATAAGGATGAAATTGATTCGGAACAGTTCTACCATTAAAGTTATTATAACTCATCTCGACATTTCTTTGCTCTGTCAATTTGTTGACACTGTGGATTCAAACGAATAGAATTATAACAAAAAATATAACTGAACCACAATTTGATGTAATATTAGTACAATATAAGATCAAATCAAATTTACTTGAAAGAAGACAACGTGATTAAGAATTAGGTTTAATTGAATTAACCATAACTCTTGCCTATAATTGGACAGGCTAACATACATCATAAGGTGACGTAATCTTAGCAACATAAATGTTATTTTCTCTTATTTGACTAACAATCTTCCTTCGTTGCTACTGAAACATGAAAGATTGCAAAATATCACTCAATACAACACTAACTCCAAAATGTTCGTTTAATTTTGTAAGTACTAATTAATTAAAATTTTATTTATGTGTATATACATCAGGCAAGTTACTTGTTTTCAATTTCATCCCCCACGTCTCTTAGTAGCAAAATATATTTCTGCATTGAAGTATAAAGTTAATGAAAACAATTTCTATTCACATGTTAATTATCTGTCAGATTCACAGACAGTATTCCTTTGATGGAAAATAAATGTCGTCGAGACATCTACAACTGATTTGATTTCAGTGACTCGTAATCGGAACCTTCGGACAGTAGGTTCCTATTATTGTAACTGTTTAAATATGTCACCTTTTTAAATCAAAAAATAATTCACGTAGTTGATTCTTTAAGCAAGAATTAGTGAGCGGCAAATTTCAACTAGGTACTGAATTTCTCTCTTTCACGTTTGGTTGGATTATCACCCTCAAACAACACTAAGATACCAATCTTTCTAATTTTGTTAATTTTATGTCAAAATTTATTTAGATTCCTCATGTCTAGATGACAAGTTCAAATAATGACAACACAATTTATAAACAAAATCAAATCACAATTTTATGTGTAAAAATTTGCAATCTTTGTTGAGTTGAAATTTATAATTAATAGCTCATTTGTAATTTTGATGAAATTTTCATCTACTTTAGTGCATGTATATTTTAAGTGTCTCCACGTTTCCTTGAGAGCTCGTAACCGCTACGCACGTTTTGACAACTTGCTGACAAATTAGACTACTTGGGCATGTTGGGGTATTTTCATTCTAATTGGTTGCTAATCTTATAATCGCGATTATAGGAACCTGGGATCATTTTAAGTAGTATTTTTCTAAAAAAACTACTTTACCGTGCAATAAGGTATAACATAACTGAAAAGAAAGATAAACATTCAAGAGGTGACACACAATTTACTTGGTTTATCTATATGCTATATGCAGAATCTTAACATCTACTACATGTCTGATCGGTATTCTAAATAAATGATTTTCCAAGTAAATTGCGTCTCAATTCTTGACTCTGTTATAGCGTAAGCTTAATTTTCAAGAATAAGATATTTTTTCGCATTGTAAATTAAATTATATCAGCAGAATGCTACACAGTTAACTGTGACAGGAAAATAGCTCCTCGATTATTATTATAGGATCCTGTGTTCAGAATATCTCGACAATTTAGAAGAACAACTTTGTGTACTTGGTAAGGCCATTATAAAATCGTCCAACAAGCAAAATCTCCAACATCAGTTGACAGTTAGTTGTCAAAACACACGTACAGAACCAGAGTTCTCAAAAACTTATTCTCTCGTTTTAAGAAATTGTTAATAAATAATTTAATTATTTACTCCAAATAGTATTATTCAAGTCTTAACCGTTAATTTAAACCACACACATTTTCCATTTAAATTTGATCCAGTGATGTTAATCATCAAATTTGACTTTCCTTAGAAATTATGTGTTATTTCTTATGAATTACATCTGAAATAAATTAATGGCGCGTATGTTGTTGTTGATTTTTTGAATGGTGAGACACCTACTGTTCTAAAGTTTCACAGCATCTCTTGAATGTTGAAATTGTTAATATTTTAAATTAAGTTTTGGGAACAGTTGTAAATTACAGATGCTAGGTTACAACAAGTGTTCTATTGTTTTTTAAATTTGGATTCCCTTAGATACAGAATTTATTGCAGTTAATCAAGGCGGAATATTGTAACAATTACATTAATAACGAAATATATCTATTTTAGAGCTCTGATTTCAAATAGTGTTAATTAATCATGAAATTCTCGGAAGTCAAGCCACATGAAAATTTCCCGTGGGCTTTTATTTTGCTGTATCAAAATATTACCAATTATATTTAAAGTTCACTTAAATAAAGTTAGGAGATAAGATATATTAACAAAACACCAAAATGTCTTAGAAACTGTAAAAAAAAAATCCCGATTTGTATATATATCAAAAGTTAACCAAAGTTATACAATATTACAGAGTACAGAGAGTATTTAGTGTAAAATATCGTGTTATATAAACCCCCCGCCCCTTTGGTTGACTGAATCAACGCACTACAACGCCGTATAATCAAATTGAGACATCCCTAATTAAAAATCGCTCCGTTATTTTCCTTCTTTCAAAAAAATCTTTGGTCACTGTTTTTCATTCTCTTCTACAATATGATTTATTCAATCAATATTTGAAGATAATTTTTGCAATACCCTCAAAAATTATTTCTTTTTACAGAATGCAAATTTAAATAAAGTATCTAAGAAGTCCATCTACATCCCAACGCATATGGAGAGTTACTACCACGATTTTAACATATTTTTAAAGCAAGTATGGAGCATACAGGTAAAGCAAGTAAATTGTGTCTCACTTCTTGAATGTCTATAAGAGCATAAACTTTCATTTCAATTTTGATATACCTTATTACAGATATTTTAGAAGAATACTGCTTAATAGGATACAAGGCTCCGCGATGTTTGATTGTATATAAATACTTCTTTCCATGATCGGTATCGCGATTATATGATAACCGAATAAGCAGAACGAAAATACTACAACTTTGGTTCTCGATGATGTTGTCAGTGTTTTGCCAAAACATGCCTACTCCCAAGAAAATATGGAAACACTAAAAATATATATGCACTAAAGTAGATGAAAGTTTTAACAAAACTGCAACAGATAAATCTATTAATTATAAATTTCAACCCAACAAAGATTTCAAATCTTTATTTCCCCAGAAAATTGTGAAATAGAAATCACTATTTCATGATTTGGTTTATAAATTGTGTTAACATTATTTGAACTTGTCATCCAGACATGAAGAATCTAAATAATTTTCGACATAAAATTATCAAATATGGAAAGATTGGTGATAATTAAAGGTGAAGGAGAAAAATTCAGTGCATAGTTGAAATCTGTCGCTCACTTATTCAAGCTGAAAGAATCAACTACGTGAATTTACTGTTGATTTAAAAAGGTGAAATATTTAAACAGTTACAAAAATAGCAACTTACCGTCTGAAGGTTTAGATTACGAGCCCTGCAAGTCACTGAAATCAAATCAGTTGCAGATCTCTCGTCGACATTTATTTTCGACAGGTAATTAATATGTGAAACGAAATTGTTTTTGTTAACTTTGTTAATTTTATATTTCCATTAGAATAGATTGCTGCTAAGAGAAGTTTCAACTACTATAAGGTGAGGAATAGAATTGAAAACAAATAATATTTTAATTAATTTGTAATTAAAAAATAAAACGAGTGAGTGTGTGATTGAGTGACATTTTGCAAACAAGTATCAATAGCAACGAATTGTTTGTCAAAAAATAATATAACATGTCAAATTACGTTTCTTTATGGCATATGTCAGAACTATGTAGTAATTTATAAAAAAGTTGTCTTCTCTCAAGCATATTTGATTTGATTCTTACATTGTATTAATATAACACCCAATTGTGGTTCAGTTATATCTTTTCTTATAATTCGTTTTAATCCACTGTCTCAGCAAATTGACAGAGCAAAGGAATATCGTGATGATTTTTCAATTTGTTATAATATTTTTGATGGTAGAACTGTTTCGAATCAATCTCATCCTTGTATTTCAACCTACAGTGGATGACCATAAATGAGATTCCCAAATATTTAAATATAACATAACTTTACAAATAAAACTACTTTGTTTAACTTATGTCGATATTTTAATATTAGTTTGGTGTTATAAAATGGTTTCGACACATTGCCGATTTTTTCAACATCCAATTATTCAGTGGAAAAATATACAGATATACACAATATAATTATTTATGAATCACATTTTCCGTCATAAATTACAGATTAAAATATGAGTAAAAACTACTACGGCACAATTCTAATATTATAATTACTATAAACATGCTTAATTCTCAGATGTTATTTGAGTTGAAACGTATGCCCATACTATGGAAAACTTTCCATAAATTGAAAGTACCTTCTTTATACACAGACAGATATGTGGAACAATAGGAACATTCCTGTCCTCAGCCTTTTTGATAGAACTTTTGAAGACGGTTTCTTGGTATTGCTGTTTTCTCCTTTATTGTGACTTTTTCTTGACCTTTTTTCGGATTTCTTGCATATTTTTTCATATTTCATAGCCTCAGAGAAAATAGCATGCCCTCAACCTCCGGAGATCTATCTTTCAACACTCTAATCCGGAGATTGCATGCTTGCATGATATCCAACCCTGTGAATCCGACAGATACAAGAGACCTTGTCTCTTGGCTGTCTAGACCTCTGCGTCTCTTTTGAACATCTTTTCTTTACTATGTAGCGATTGTTACGTACCTCTTTAGTTTTCCCTTCTATTTTCCTAAACCTTTATGGTTAACTACTCTTAGGTCATGATCTTCGGATCATTGCCCGGAGAGGGGTTTTTAGTCGGTAAAGTCCGGCACTACGTCTTGTAGATTTCCCCCTCTTTGCTCCAATAAAAAAATAATCATAATTTATTCTGAAAACAAATCAATGTGTTATTTTATGAAGCCTTATTCTGTGTTTAGTTGGGAATTCCTGTAAATATAAATAATGAATTTAGCCAAAACTATTCCCTAAAAATAACAGTTTGGTAAGATCGGTTTCATTTCTAGCACTACTGTACATAAGTATTTCTGCTAATTACAATTCTCAATGAGGAAGAACCTCATTAATAAAGAGAGAATATTTAACTATTAATTTTGAATTGAAGCGTAGGAGCAACTTCAGAAAGATGTGTTTCTTATGAAATAAAAGTCTGAACTGATTAGAGTTTTGTTTTAAACAAATAAAGAAAACTTTTTGGGCTACTTGATTTTATGAAAAATATTGTAATATGTTTATATACAACGAAATTCAAATGTCTACAAGTGAATAATGCATAGAAATTCAAACAAAATGGTCCTGTGGCATAGACAACTAGAGTACCTACATTATAAAGGCGTACAGGATTTGTACAGAAAGCGACTGGTACACGGTAATAAATTGGATAATGATAAATTACCCATGTGGTGTGACAATGTCAACGAGGTAAGCAAGCAAGGAAACCCTTTACTGATAGAGAAGGAAGAAGTAAGCAGTTACTGAATATTGTTCATTCAGATATCTGCGGACCAATGCGAGTCAGATTCAGCGGTGGATCAACATATCTTCTTACATTAATAGACGAATATAATAGGTGGTGCCAGGTTTTTTCCTTAAGTCAAAGAGAGAAGTTTTTGAAAAATTTAAGGAGTACAAAAGTACTGTCGAAAATCAAACTGGTAATGAAATTAAAAGAGAATTAGCTGAGAAATTGAAGATCAAAGATTGCTAGGTTTTTCTTTAGAATAGAAATTAACCAAAGTAAGAAAGGAGTAACACAAACAAAAAAAATATATTTCAGAGAAATTCAGAATGGAAGAATGCAATCCAATTAAAACACTGTATGACTGCCACTCAAAATTTAACAGAGATTTAAAACCATTCAAAGACCCCACACGATACAGAGAATTAATTGGTACTCTAATGTACCCTAAGGTAACCGATCAAAACTGAGGCTTTACAATAACTAGCTGTGTCGTTGGATGTGGTACCGCTTTCCTTTCTGAAAATAGAACCTGGATTTGGGCCTCCTTTTCCTTTTCTTATTTCTCGGCTCTTGTCTTTTAATAGGAACTTTAATAGGGTCACTAAATGAAAACGAAAATATCACTACCAACACTTTTCCGTACTTGCTACCGAAACTTGGTTAAATGACGATCGTTACCTCTGCCATTGATAACAACAGAAAAGTTTCTTATTGTTAGCGACTTTTGTCAATTGTTCAAAGTGTGGGTAGCAACCAGGGAATATTGTTGAAAATTACAATTTTTTTTTGAGTTGTTCGTCCTTCTTTTGTCTGAATTTAGTTATAATAGTTACCATAATCGAAAGAGAAGAGTTGTTAATTTGGCTTGTAACCTCGGTTACTAAACCAATAAACTATGTGTAGGGTCCGGAAAAAACTCAATGAACCCCAAAAGTCTGCTGACGTTTCCAGGTACCCGATTTCCTTAGGAATAAAATTTTGGAACCAGAAGGTGAGATACAGAGAGTGAAAGAGTGCTTACACAGCTTTGTCGTCTAAGCTAGGGATACTATCGGTAAACTCTGATGGTACCCCTACTCCTAACGCTAATCCCAAATCTTTGTCCCAACTAGCCACCCCTACTCCTGCAAAGTCTCCCAGCTCCAAAACTCAGAAAACTTCTTGGAACTCGGTCACCCCCAAGGAGGTGATGTCGAAATTGTGTAACTACGACGCACCCCACCATTTATGGTTCAGTGTTGAAATTTATGTATATTGAATTGTATTAAAGTATTTTAGACCAAGTGCCCTAAGAATTAGAAGAGCCTTCTCATAGAAAATAAACTCCTTGTTATTAAAGTAATTATTTAACGTTTCTAATTGAATGGAATTATTTGGTAGCGCTAATGGCTAGACGTCTCAGTCTCAGTTTCGGCTCGTATTTTTTGACAACTCACTGACAATCTTGGCAACTGATCTTTGTGTAATTTTGTTTTGATTGGTGTCCGATCCTATAATGCTCTTTGGCGAATTACAGAAAGAGGATATTTCAGTCTGCCAAAATGTGCGGAAAATGGGATCACATAAATATTAATCAACGAGCTGACCCAGCTTACAAAATCCGATAATATGCATTCCTCAGTTAATTTAATGCTGTCTTGTTAACCAAAAGTAGTTTACCTGAAGCATTCTTCTCAATTTACAGCGCAATGTAGCTTAGGCTATTATAAAGAATGAAAAATTATAACACATCTTAAAACAAATAATGTTTCATTTCCTCTTAGGAATCCAATTGTAAATGTTGTGATGACCTGTAGGAGTGTACTGAAACTACACATAAACTGTTAAAATTGTAATTTGAATTGTGCTCCTGTAGACAGTTAAGTTGTAATTTTAACACTAAATTCTTAAATATAAGTTTTTCTTCTGAAATAATAAATTCTTTTAAGAAAAATTAACAGGTTATGGAGCCAGAAAAGCCCAGGGAAGCCCAGAATGGCTTACTTACTGAGAAAAGTAATGAAGTTAACCTAAAACGTCAATACGACAATTGAAAAGTGTTTTCTCGTAACATCTGGAATAAGGGTTCTTAAATTGTCAGCAAACAATCAATTGGCATTAATTGAAAAGTTAACCGGCCGAGATAATTACGTAACATGGCGATTTGCTCTAAAAACATACCTACAGCAAGAGGAGTTGTGGAACTGCATAGACCCCACCACATGTGTCATTGAGGACACAAAACGAGACACAAAGGCAAAAACTAAGATAAATTTACTAGTTGACTAAATAAATTACGTGCACATGCAAGAGAGTAGTACTGCAAAAGAAGTATGGGATACGTTTTCATAAGCATTTGATGACTCTTTGTTGACACGCTGTGATGGGCTGCTGCGTGATCTCTATAATACTTCACCTACTGTATGTCAAAACGTAGAGAAATGTGTGAGCAAAATTATGTGTACTGCTCACAAGCTCAGAAACATTGGTTTCGCAGTTGACGATGAATGGCTAGTTACATTGCTACTCTCCAGTCTACCAGAGTCCTATCAACCAATGATTATTGCTATTGAAAGCTCCGGCATGAAGATAACTTCAATTTCTGTGAAATCAAAACTATCACAAGATGTTAAACAACCTGAAAGTGACTCAACACTATTCTCAGTCAACAATACCAACCACAAGAAACAAAGTAAGTAAGGGTGATACACTTGTAATAAGTAAGGTCATAGAAGTTCTCAAATGCAAATCCAGGACCAAGGATCATCAATAAAAGAAGAAATGGAAGAAACAAATCAAATTTACTTGAAAGAAGACAACTTTTTTCTAAATTACATATTTCGAATAAGGTTCAATTGGACATTGGATGTTTTGTTTATATTTTAACGTCTGGCATATGTCACAAGGAATCGTAATCTTAGCAACATAAATATTATTTTCTTTTATTTGATACACAAAATTTCTTCGTTGCTATTGAAACTTGAAAGTTCGTAAAATGTCACTCAGTCCAACACCCACTCCCAAATGTTCATTTAGTTTTGTAATTACTAATTAATTAAAATTTTATTTATGTGTATATACATCTAGTTATCTTGTTTTCAATTTCATCCCTCAAGTCGTCCGTATCACATATTCAAACTAAATTATAATAGTTGGAACTTCTCTTAGCAGCAATCTATTCTAATGGAAATATAAAGTTAACAAAGTTAACAAAAACAATTTCTTTTCACATGTTAATTATCTATCAGAATCACAGACAGTTTTTGTATGTCGACGATAGATCTGCAACTAATTTGATTTCAGTGACTTTCAGAACTAGTAATCGACATCTCCACAATAATGGCATCAAGTTGCCATTATTGTAATTGTTTAAATATTCCTAACGAGTTCCTAAGGAGTCCGCACGTTTTCACAACTCTGGCAATTTTGACAGCTAATGTGGGAGTATTTCGTTCTGCTTAATTGCTGTACTTATAATCGCGATACCGATTATGGAAAGAGGTTATTTTATACGACAAAACATCGCAAAACCTGGGATCCTACAGCAGTATTTGTGTAAAAAGCTACTTTAATGTGTGGGCAAACGCATCAAGATATTCTCCAGCTTTTCTTTTACATTTACCCAAATTCAGTTTAGCTTGAGCCGAACCAACTTTTCTAGAAAAACTACCGCCCAATCTATTACTCATTTTTAAATTTCAAACACATTACATTAATATCTTTTATCTAAAGTATAACTTGCGAATATGGTGTTGATTAATTTTTTTATAAAAACTAATCACTTTACATTACAATCGTTATGATTATTTACAGTGGAAAAATTACTTGTCAAATCCAGCCCATTTAGTTTAGCAAACAATAAATCATGGCAGATTCTATCAAATGCCTTTTAAATGTCTGTATAAACAGTATCAACCTGTAAATGATTTTCAAGAGCACCAACTGTCGAGAGTTTATAAATAAGAAGGTTGGTCGCAGAAGATTTATATTTGCAAAATTCATGTTGACTCTCATTTATAATATTTTGGAACTATGGCATAATTATTTTGGAAATGATTTTTTTGGACAATTTTGGAAAACAACAAGTAAACTACCTCCATCCTTTAAGGTAGGTATAACAAACGATTTTTTACGTACGTTAGGAAATAAAGTAGATTTTAAAAACATTTTAAATTTCATTGTTAGAGGCTTTGTTAATGAGAATCCACAATTCATTCAATACTGTAGAAGGAATATCATAAGGACCTCTATTACTAGATAAATCAAGACTTCTGAGTTCATTGAAAACATCAATCTGGACAAAATTATAATTACGTTTTGAATATAAACAAAAATATTAGATTTGTGTCTGCATTGGAGGCAAAAAAGTGAAACAAACAGCTAACGAAGTGTAAATACTTATTTCTTTTGTTGTTTTTGTTTTTTCAATGACGAAATTTTAAGAAGTTACCAAATAATTGTTCAAGATCAGTTTTGAAATCAAATGATATTTTGTACATATTCAGGTTTCAACAGCAATGAAGGCGATATGTTTATTAATCAAAAGTAAAACATACTTTTGTTGTCTGAAGAATATGCATCGACAAAAGTGTGTGAATTGTTAATTAGACATTGCTATTCCTAATAAATATCAAAATTTTATATATTTTCTTTGATAAGATAATAATAAAACTTAAACATCTTTTTTAGCTGCTTTTTTTCAATTTTGTTAAACTTATAAATTCACATCACATAATTAGGACCTTCCTACTTTCCGCATATTTTGGCAAATTGAAATAACCCCTCTCAGTAATTCGCCTTTAGAGCAGTATATTATTGGACACCAAACGAAACGAAATTACACAAAGATCAGTTGCCAAGATTGTCAATGAGCTGTCAAAAATATTAACCGAAACTGAGATCTGAGACGGCTAATCATTAGCGCTGTTTTTTCCCAAACCAATTTAAAATTTTCTTCTCTATGAGAAGTCTCTTCTAATTCTTAGTGTACTTGGTCTAAAATACTTTAATACAATTCAATATACATAAATTTGAATACTGAACCATAACTGGTGCATCGTAGTTAGAAAATTTCGACATCACCTCCTTGGGGGTGACCGAGTTCCTGCGTTTTGGAGCTGGAAGACTTTGCAGGAGTGGGGGTGGCTGGTTGGGATAAAGATTTGGGATTAGCGTTAACAACTCTTCTCTTTCGATTATGGTAACTATTATAACTAAATGCAGGCAGAGGAAGGACGAATAACTCAAACAAAAATTGTTACTCTCAACAATATTTCCTGGTGCGCTTTGAACAATTGACAAAAGTCGCTAACAATAAGAGACCTTTCTGTCGTTACCAATGGCAGCGGTAACAATCGTCATTTATCCAAATTTGAGTAGCAACTACGGAAAAGTGTTTGTTAAGGAATGAAATTGCACATTGATACTTGGAACCCCTCTGTATAGGTGCCCTAACGCAAGCGTCATGCTACGAAGGGTTTTTAGTTCTTAGTTTTTAGTCTTTGACGTTTCTAGCCGAGTGCACACTTTGTAATAATATAATAAACGATTAGTTTTCTTGTAACATCGACTATTATTCTCATCACACTCACACCTCAGTTTTCAAAAGTGTTTGTAGTGATATTTTTGTTTTTATTTAGTGTCCCTCTTTTGTCTGAATTTAGTTAGTTACCAAATTCAGACAAATGAAAAAATTTGTTTACTTGTCTGGTAACCTTGGTTACCAATCCAAGAAACAACTGAATTAAAATTTTGTTTTCGTACTATAAACAGTTTAATAACCGAATTAACGATAATGAAATGCGAAAACAGCAAGTGTGCCTGCAAAAGGTCGAGTGGTTCCGAATCCTATTGGAACCGGACGGCACATCGCCAGTTCCGTTCCACAAGAAGTTCATACTAAGAGACAAAAACCGTGAATGAAGAAAAGGAAAATGCGGTTCAAATCCAGGTTCTATTGGCAGAAAGAAAGGTCAACCGCGCGGTAAACGTTCGTCCTTCTGTTTGAATTTAGTTATAAGAGTTTCCATATTCAGACAAAAGAGAAGAGTTGTTAATTTGGCTGGTAACCTCGGTTACTAAACCAATAAACCATGTGTAGAGTCCACGAAAAAGATAAGCCAAGAGGTACCTGAAAACTAGACGTTAAGATTAAAATCTCGGAACTAGAGTGTGAATTACAACGAATGAAAATAAGTAATGCATTAAGCTGTCTGCTAAGCTACAGATACCATCGGTAAATCCTGGAAGTACTCCTACTTCTAACCCTAACACCAATCCTTCCTCCCGACCAGCCACCCCACACCTCCAAAACGCAGAAGTCTTCCACAAAGTGGGATACGCCTATGGAGGTGTTCTCGAAATCCTGACGACGCACCCCTGTGCTCACCGAAAGGACACGGAAGCACTGGAAGTATTTGTTTCCATTAAGGTCAAAATACAAAAGTTAATAGTTAGAATATGCCTGCTTACAAGGCGACGTGGAATGATAATGCAAGGTACTCAGTAAAACGCTTATTGACTATTTTACAACATTGGTGGGCTGTATACAACTAACTCTGCTCTTACAACTTAACTCTGTTTCTATAACTACGCTCTTCTGTTGTTTTTATTCTCCGTTGTCATCACAACCGTTATACACGATGTCTAGATATTCTAACATAACTTGCCTCGAGTGAATTGGACCAATGATGAGTAAGTATAGTGTTTGCATGAGTACTGAGGTTTACACTTTAAACTATCAATTATCATTGGTTGATTGTGTCTTATGAAATTTTATACAATATGTTCCTACTTTATCTACATGTAAAAAAATTAAAAACTAAGTTTCCTAAGTTGTTCTCTAAAGAGCTTATAACATTAACTATTCGTTATTCATTTGTGGACATTTGAATTCCGTTCCCATAAACAAATTTCAATGTTTTATTTATTAATTCGTTATTCATTTGTAGACATTTGAATTTCGTTGTCATAAACTAATTTCAATTTTGTTCATAAAATCAGGTAAACCAAAAAGTTTTCTTTACTTGTTTACCACCAAACTTTAATCAGTTCAAACTTTTGTTTCATACGAACCACATCTCTCTGAAGTTGCTCCTACGCTTCAATTCAAAATTATTAGATAAATATTCTCGCTTTTATTAATGAGTCCCTGCCTCATTGGAAATGATAATCGGAAGAAATACTTGTGTATAGTAATGCTAGAAATGAAACAGATCGTATCAAACTGTTATTTTTAGGGAATATTTTTGTCTAAATTCATTAATTTACTTACAGGAATTCCCAACTAAACAAAGAATAAGTACTTTCATGTATATGACGCTCCTTAAAACAACACATTAATACCTAATTAATTTGTTTTCAGAATAAATTAAGATTGAAATCTTAAAGTACGATGCAAAAGGCAAATGGTGTGGAGATTCTAGTGGCCCAAGAATTGGATTTAAATGTAAGTATCATTTTCATCTGTATTCAACATTTTTATAATTAATGACATATTTTATGTTAAAACACACAATTAAATTATTTAAATTAAATGAAAAACAAATAAAATTGGTATATATAATAAAATTAATATTTAATATTAATTTTATATATCTTTTTTAAAGTATTTCGACGATTCGTTGGGCACGAGGAGTTACGTTCACATGGAAAGGCTGATTACCATCATATAAATGAAGATGAAATGAGCCACGACACAACCTGACGACATCGGCAAATATTTTCTCTGAGGCTGTGGAATATGAAAAAAAATCCAAGAAATCCGAAAAAAGTACAAGAAAAAATCAAAATAAAGAAGAAAACATCATTACTAAGAAACCGTATTCAAAAGTTCTACCAAAAAGGCTGAGGACTGGAATGTTCCCGTTTGAGTTCCACATTTCTATCTCTGTATATAGCAAGTACTTTCATTTTATGGAAATGTTTCCATAGTGTGGATCTAGGTTTCAACTCATCTATCATCTGAGAATGAAGCTTGTTTATAGCAATTATAATTTTAGATTAGTGCCGAAGTAATTTTTCCTTAAATTTTAATCTGTACTGTAATCACTAAATGTGTTTCCTAAAAAAATATGTTGCATATAACTTTTAAGTACCTCCACTGAATAGTTGAAGGTTAAAAAAATCGACAAAGGGTCGAAACCATTTGTTAACAACCAAACTTATATTAAATTAATCACATAACTTAAAGGTACACAAAGTAGTTTTATTTGGAAAGTTATATTATATATATATATTTGGGAATCACATTTATGGTCATTTAGTGTAGGTTGAAATATAAGGATGAATTTGATTCGGAACAGTTCTACCATTTAGTATAACTCATCTCATCTCGATATTTCTTTGCTCTGTCAATTTGTTGACACTGTGGATTCAAACGAATAGAATTATACCAAAAAATATAACTGAACCACAACTTGATGTAATATTAATACAATGCAAGATCAATTCAAATTTACTTGAAAGACGACATCCCCCACCCCTCTTAGCAACAAAGTATATATCGGCATTTAAGTATAAAGTTAACAATGTTAACAAAAGCAATTTCTATTCACATGTTAATTATCTGCTGAATCACAGACAGTATTTCTTTGATTCAAAATAAATGTCGACGAGAGATCTGCAACTGATTTGATTTCAGTGACTCGTAATCGAAACCTTCAGAGATTAGGTTGCTATTATTGTAAATGTTTAATTATTTCACCTTTTTAAATCAAAAGTTAATTCACGTAGTTGATTCTTTAAGCAAGAATTAGTGAGCGGCAAATTTCAGCTAGGTACTGAATTTTTTCTATCACGTTTGGTTGGATTATTACCCTCAAATAACACTAAGATACCAATCTTTCCATATTTGCTAATTTTATGTCAAAATTTAATTTTAGATTCCTCATCTCTAGATGACAACTTCAAATAATGTCAACACATTTTATTTACAAAATCATGAAAAAGTGATTTCCACTTTACAATTTTCTGATTTGCAATCTTTGTTCAGATGAAATTTATAATTAATAGCTCTATCATTTGTAACTTTGTTGAAATTTTCATCTACATTTGTGCATATATATTTTAAGTGTCTCCACGTTTTCTTGAGAGCAGACAAATTGGACAACTTGGCCTTAGTTGCTGATTTATAATCGCGATTATAGGAACCTGGGATCCTATTAAGTAGTATTTTTCTAAAAAATCTTTATAAACATTCAAGAGGTGAAACACAATTTACTTTACCTACATGCTCCATACTTGCTTTAAAATAAAGTTCAAATCGTGGTGGTGAATCAAAACTTGAAGATTGTGATGCACAATATAAATTGAACTTTGCGAATGTTATTTGACGGGATAAGAACCCTTTAGAAGATAAATAAAAGTTGCTCAAGTTTTTTGTGCTCTTCGCAATAACTTAATGAACAAGTTTAGAAGGTAAATTTACCAAAGAATAGTTTTGTACATAATCTGGGTTCATTAGCAACGAAGGCAGTTTGTTTATCAAACAAAAGAAACACATTCAATATTCATACATTCTTCCTTTCTATTTACCTGGAAGAATATCATCATCTAACACATGTCTGATCGGTATTCCAAATAAATGCTTTTCTAAGAAAATTGTGTCTCAATTCTTGACTGTTATAGCGTAAGCTTTATTTTCAATTATAAGATGTTTTTTCGCATTGTAAATTAAATTGTATCAGAAGAATGTTTCTCTGTTAACTGTCACAGGAGGATAGCTCCTCCATTATTATTATAGAATCCTGTGTTCAGAATATCTCGACAATTTAGAATATCATCTTTCTATATTTGGTATCGCCAATATAAAATCGACCAACAAGCAAAATGAAATAACTGAAATATCAGTTGTCAGTCAGTTGTCAAAACAAACGTACAGGTCCAGAGTTCTCTTTTTTTTTATTGGGTCAAATAGGGGAAAATATACAAGACGCATTCTGTTGGATGTCGAAGGCAGTGTCGGACTAACCGACTAAAAACCCCTCTCCGGGCATCGATCCGAAGATCATGGCCTAAGAGTATAACCATATAGGTTTAGGAAAATAGAGAGAAGGAAAAAATTAAAGAGGTTTGCAGCTAACCGCCACATACTAAAGAAAAGATGTCCCAAAGAGACGCAGAGGTCTAGACAGCCAAGAGACAAGGTCTCTTGCATCTGTCAGATTCACAGGGTTGGATGTCATGCAAGCATGCAATCTCCGGATTAGTGTGTTGAAAGATAGATCTCCGGAGATTGAGGGCATGTTTGCACCGCAGCTCCAAAAGAGAGGAAATGTTGTATTCGAAACAGACTTGTCTGTTACGAATATAGTATGGGACACCAAGGGCCGACCTCACTAGCCACATGTAGGTCACTTGCAGGGACCTAATGAGCCAAGGGGCGGCGGTGCCCCATATAGGAAAAGCATAAGTGAAAAGAGAGTGGACTGTCGCGTTAAAAACACGCAGCTTAACTAAAGAGGAAAGACGTTTAGAAAGGAAGAAAGATTTCAAAGCAACAAAGGCTACTAGAGCTTTCCACTTTACCAACGCGACCTGGCGAGAGAAACTGAGTTACCCAGGTACTTGGCGCTGTGACTCCACTCAACTTGATGATCATTGATAAGGAATTTAGGTGGCAACCTTCGTCGATTTGAGAAGAAGATAGCTTCGGATTTAGAACGATTGATCTCCAATCTCCATCGAGAGTACCAACAGAGCAGTTTAGGCAGGAAGTTCCTAATATGGATCTCCGCATAAACTATACATCTCTGGGAGCTAATTAAGGCAACGTCATCGGCATACATTGCTATAGTAACTCTAGGACAAGATGGTATGTCGCTACAATAGAGATTGAAGAGAGTAGGAGATAGTTTGGAGCCTTGCGGGACACCAGCGGTAATAGTTCTCGAAGAAGAGAACTCGCTTCCAACCCTGGAACGAAAGGAGCTGTTGGAAAGGAAAGAGCGGATAGTGCCGATCAGATAAGAAGGAAAATTTAACGAAGCCAGTTTGTGTATTAGACCAGCGTGCCAAACCCTGTCAAATGCCTGCTTGACATCAAGGAGCAACATGGTACCATGCTGCCCCGTGTTACGCCTTCCAGCCATGTCCTCGGTCACTCGCAAAATCTGATGACCGGTACCATGGCCTCAACGAAATCCAAACTGAGCGTTCGGCAGGATGTGCTGGTCAGCCATAAATTCCTCAAGCCGAGTCCGAATAACCTGCTCCGCCACCTTGCTTAGCGAAGAAAGGAGGCTAATGGGACGATAACTGCTAGCAAGGTGGGCAGGTTTGTTGGGTTTTAAAATGGACACTACCGTCGCCACCTTCCATGCCGACGAGAAGTAGTGGAGACGGAGCATCGCATTTATAATGTTAGTAAGCATTACCACCTGAATGGTAGCAAGCTTCTTAAGGGCCACGTTGGGGATGGTGTCTGGGCCGGGACTTTTCCGGTTATTGAGGGCTTTAAGGATACCTCTGACTTCGCTGGGAGAAGTAGGAAGAATGTCACTATCAGGTTTTGGGAAAGTCATAGAGTCCACCTGACGGCTGATGGAGTTGTGCTCTACAACAAACCCAGGAAGACTGGCGTTTGGAGAGCATTGCCGCTCAAGGGAGTCTGCAAACACCTCCGCTTTATCCTTGTCCAGGACGACTTTGATGCCATCATGAACAAGGTGCGGATAGCGCATACGCCTCCCTCGGATAGACCTTATGACTTTCCAGGTCCGACGAGGATGGAGTTCGGCCTCTGCTATGAACTCCTGGAACGAGGAGCTCCGGAGTTCAAGCAGGCAGGCCCGGACCTCACGGCTCAGGGCGTTGTACCGGGCCTTGATGAAGGATTCCCGAGTACGCTAGTCAGGATGTCATTTGACAGCCTATCCACTTCACCGTCTATATCCCTTTCAGAGTTCAAAAACCTGCACCGCAAATCGGTGGTTTCCATTAAATAACGGAATTGCAACCAGTTGGTTTTCCTCTTACGAGGCTCCCACTGGCAACAATTCTGGTTAAGTGCCAGGGAGATCGGGTTGTGGTCCGAAGACAACACCTGGTGGTTAATGACCTTCGGCACCTCTGTGATGTTTTAGCAGAGGAAAATGGAAAGGATATCAGGTCGGCATGAGGGACTATCAGGGAAGTGTGGTGGTTTCCACCGAGAACCGGTAGTCCAGTGACGCCCGCAGCAGGAAACCGCCGTTGGTGTTAGATTTTACACAACCCCACGCTGTGTGCTTACTGTTGAAGTCCCCAGCAATGACTGTACGACAGTTGGGATGCAGGATGGACGGGAGATTGAGTCAGGAAACTCTCTCAGTCGGTCGAACATAAGCCGAGACAATCCTAAGCGGACCACTTTCTAGGGCGAGTTCGACTCCAATCGACTCGCCCAGAAAGAGGGACGTATCGATCCTCTGGTGCCTGATGGAGTTCCGGATCAGAATGCCAACCCCTCCACCTGCTCCAGAAAAACGATCAGCCCGGAGGATAGAGTATCCTGGGATAAAGAATCCCATGTCCGGTTTTAGGAATGTCTCCTGCAGACAAACGACATCGGCTTCAGAGTCTCTAAAAAACTTATTCTCCTGTTTTAAGAAATTGTTAGTAAATAATTTCATTATTTATTCCATATAGTATTAGTCAAGCCTTAACCATTATGTTAAACCCTACACATTTTCCATTTAAAATCAATCCATTGATGTTAATCATCAAATTTGACTCTTTTAAGAAATTATGTGTTATGAATTACATCTGAAATAAATTGATGGCGTGTATGTAGTTGTTCAGTTTTTGAATGATGAGATACCTAGTGTTCTCAAGTTTCACTGCATCTCTTGAATGTTGAAATTGTTAATATTTCAAATTAAGTTGTAGGAACAATTGTAAATAACAGTTACTAATTTACAATAAGTGTTGTATTGTTTTTTAAATTTGAATTCCCTTAGGTACATAATTTATTGCAGTTAATCAATCATATTGTAACAGTTACACTAATAACAAAATATATCTATTTTAGAGCTCTGATTTCAAATAATGTTAATTAGTCATGAAATTCTCGAAAATCAAGTCACATGAAAAATTCCCGCGGGCTTTAATTTTGCTGAATCACAATATTACCAATCATATTAAAATTCATTTAAGTAAAGTTAGGCATATGATATATTATCAAAACACCAAGATGTCTTAGAAACTGTAAAAAAGAATTCCGATTTGTATATATATCAAAGGTTAATCAAAGTTATACAATATTACATAGTACAGAGAGTATTTAGTGTACAATATCGTGTTATATATACCGCCCCTTTGGTTGACTGAATCAATGCACTACAACGCCGTATAATCAAATTGAGTCATACTTAATTAAAAATCGCTCCGTTATTTTCCTTCTTTCAAAAAAACCTTTGGTCACTGTGTTTTTCAGTCTCTTCCACAATATGATTTATTCAATCAATTTTTGAAGATAATTTTTGCAATACCCTCAAAAATTATTTCTTTTTACAGATGGCAAATTTAAATAAAGCATCCTAAGAACTCCATTTACATTCCAACGCATATGGAGAATTACTACCACGATTTTAACATATTTTTAAAGCAAGTATGGAGCATATAGGTAAAGCAAGTAAATTGTGTCTCACTTCTTGAATGTCTATAGGAGCATAAACTTTCTTTTCAATTATGATATTATTATTATTATTATTATTACAGATATTTTAGAAGAATACTGCTTAATAGGATACAAGGGTCCGCGATATTTGGTAGTATAAAATACCTTCATTCTATGATCAGTATCGCGAATAAGCAGAACGAAAATACTCCATCTTTAGTTCTCGATGTTGTCAGTGTGTTGTCAAAACACGCATACTGTCAAGAAAATATGGAGACACCAAAAATATATATGCACCAAAGTAGATGAAAATTTTAGCAGAACTGCAAATGATAAAGCCATTAATTATAAGTTTCAACCGAACAAAGATTGCAAATCAATATTTACGCAGAAAATTGTAAAATAGAAATTACTATTTTATGATTTGGTTTATAAGTTGTGTTGATATTATTTGAATTTGTCATCCAGACATGAGGAATCTAAATAATTTGCGATATAAAATTATCAAATATGGAAAGATTAGTATATCATTTGAGGGTGATAACCAATGTTGAAAAAGAAAATTTCAGTGTTGAAATATGTCGCTCAGTTATTCAAGCTGAGAGAATCACCTACGTGAATTTACTCTTGATTTAAAAAGGTGAAATATTTAAACAGTTACAAAAATAGCAACTTACTGTCTGAAGGTTTAGAATACGTGTCCTGAAAGTCACTGAAATCAAATCAGTTGCAGATCTCTCGTCTACATTTATTTCAAGTTTCAATAGCAACCAATTGTTTGTCAAAAAAAAAAACATTTATGTTGCTAAGATTACGTTTCCTTATGATATATGTCAGAAGTATTTAATTTAGAAAAAAAGTTGTCTTCTCCCAAGCAAAACTTGATTTGATTCTTATATTGTATTTCACCAAATTGTGGTTCAGTTATATCTTTTCTTATAATTCTATTCGTTTTAATCCAGTGTCAGCAAATTGACAGAGCAAAGGAATATCGTGATGATTTTTCGATTTGTTATAATATTGTTGATGGTAGAACTGTTTCGAATCAATCTCATCCTTATATTTCAACCTACACTGGAAGACAATAAATGAGATTCACAAATAATTAAATATAACTTAACTTTACAAATAAAATTACTTAGTTTAACTTAAGTCGACAATTTAGTTTGGTGTTATAAAACGGTTTCGACACATTGTCGATTTTTTCAACCTCCAATTATTCAGTAGAAAGATTTACAGCTATATACAACATAATTATTTATGATATAAACATAATTATTTAGGAAACGCATTTACCGTCATAAAGTACAGATTACAATAGGAAAAATTTCTTCGCCACAATTATAAAATTATAATTATTATAAACATGCTTAATTCTCAAAATGAAAGTACCTGCTTTATACACAGACAGATATGTGGAACTCCAAAGGGAACATTCCAGTCCTCAGCCTTTTTGGTAGAACTTTTGGTAATGCCGTTTTCTACTTTATTGGGATTTTTTCTTGTACTTTTTTTGATTTCTTGGATTTTTTTTCATATTTCCCGATATCGTGTGGCTTTGTCATAGCTTATTTCATCTTCATTTATATGATAGTAATCAGTCTGTCAATGTGTAACTAATTCTTGATGTCCAACGAATCGTCGAAATAGTTTATTTGTTTTCTATTTAAATTAAATAATTTAATTGTGTGTGTTTTGGCATAAAATATATCATTAATTATAAAAATCTTGAATACAGATGAAAATTATACGTACAATTAAATCCAATTCTTGGACCACTAGAATCTTTCCACCATTTGCCTTTTACATAGTACTTTCAGATTTCAATCTTAATTTATTGAATTTATTCTGAAAACAAATTATGTATAAGACATACCTCATGTTTCGATATGAACTGATTAAAGTTTGGTGGTAACCAAATAAAGAAATCTTTTTGGGCTACTTGATTTTATGAAAAATATTTAAATTTGTTTATGACAACGAAATTCAAATATCTGCAAAGGAATAACGAATTGTTAATGTCATAAGCCCTTTATAGAACAACTTAAGAAACATAGTTCTTAAATATTTTTACAGGTAGATCAAGTTGGAATATATTTTATAAAATTTCATAAGATTTGTGCTCACAATCATTAACATCCATATTGCTAAAAAGTAAATCCCAATCAACTAAGTGATAGTTTAATGAGTAAACCTCAGAACTCATGAAAACACTATACTCATCATTAGTCCAATTCACTCGGGGCAGGTTTCAATCTCCAGTTACTAAAAATATATCCACTGATGCACAATGATTGGAATAAAAATCAGAACCAGATGCTGGTAAACTGTTCCAATTATTCACTTTTGGCTTTTGACCATAATGGATATAAAGACATCCAGTACTTTCATATCTTTTCGGTGAGCACAGGGGTGCTTCATCATCAGACGATTTCGACATCACCTTTATAGGCGTGACCCACTTCGTGGAAAACTTGCGTTTTGGAGGTGTGGGGTGGCTAGTTGGGAGAAAGGATTGGTATTAGAAGTAGGAGTATTTCCAGGATTTACCGAAGGTGTCTGCAGTTTAGCAGACAGCTTACTGCATTACTTACTTTCATTCGTTGTAGTTCACCCTCTAGTTCCGATATTTTAATCTTAAGGCCTCTTGAAGCGCCGGCAGACTTTTGGGTTTTATTGAGATTTTCACTTGGCTTGTCTTTTCTCCTCAAACTACACATAGTTTATTGATTTGGTAACTGATTTTTAAATTTTATATAAATGTCCTTAGATACATACTTTATTGTCACTCATGGTTAATCATAATAAAATCTATTAATAAATAAAAATTTATCTGAGTTTGAATCCGAATATAAACGAACACTGGTAAAAAGTAATATTTTTCAAGGAAATAAATAATATACATTAAGGCAAATTTTAATATTGATAAGATTTAGATGATTGAGATAATGTTAGAAATTGTTCAGTGTTCAAATTTATGTATATTGAATTGAATTAAAGCAAAAAGATCAATGCACTAACATTTAGAAAAAAGGTATCATAGAAAAGAAACACTTAAATTAGTTTGGCAAAATTCTGAAGACTGATATGGAATACGGTTCGTATTTTTTGACAACTCATTGACAATCTTGACAACTGATCTTTGTGTAATTTTGTTTTGTTCGGTATCCGATCCCATAATGCTCTTTGGCGAATTACGGAAAGAGGTTATTTCAATCTGCCAAAATGTGCGGAATGTGGATCGTATAAATATTACTGATGCTGACCCAGCGAACTAAATATAATAATATGCTTTCCTTAGTTAACTTAATGCTGTCTTGTTAACCCTAATTAGTTTACTTGAAGCATTCTTCTAAAAAAAATCTAATTTACAGCGCAATGTAGCTTACACTATTATAAAGCATGAAATATTTTGACACTACTTAAAACAAATAATGTTTCATCTCCTCTTGGGAAGCCAATTGTAACTGATGCGATGAGCTGGTAGGAGTGCACTAAAACTACACATAAACTGTTAAAATTGTAATTTGAATTGTGCGCCTGTGGACAGTTAAGTTGTAATTTTAACACTAAATTCTTAAATATAAATTTTTCTTGAGAAATAATAAATTCTTTTAAGTCCAGAAAGGCTTATTTACTGAGAAAAGTAATAAAGTTAACCTAAAACGTCAATACGACATTTGAAAGGTGATTTCTCGTAACATCTGGAATAAGGGTTCTTAAATTGTCAGCAAACAATCAATTGGCATTAATTGAAAAGTTAACCGGCCGAGATAATTACGTAACCTAGCGATTTGCTGTAAATACACATCTACAGCAAGAGAAGTTGTGGACTGCATAAAACCCCCCACATGTGTCATTGTGGACACAAAACGAGACTCAAGGCAAAAACTAAGATAAATTTACTAGTTGACTCAATAAATTACGTGCACATACAAGAGAGTAGTACTGCAAAATAAGTATGGGATAACTCTGGGTTGACACGCTGTGATGGGCTGCTGCATGATCTCTGTAATACTTCACTTACTGCATGTTAAAACGTAGAGAAATATGTGAGCATAATAATGTGTACTGCTCACAAGCTCAGAAACATTGGTTTCGAAGTTGACGATGAATGGCTATTTACAGTGCTACTCTCCAATCTACTAGAATCCTATCAACCAATGATTATTGCTATTGAAAGCTCCGGCATGAAGATAACTTCAGTTTCTGTGAAATCGAAACTATCACAAGATGTTAAACAACCTGAAAGTGACTCAACAGTATTGTCAGTCATCAAGAAAACAACCAACAACCAAGTAAGGATTCAAGGTGCTACACTTGTAAAAAGTAAGGTCATAAAAGTCCTCAATTGCAAATCCAGGACCAAGAATGTTCAACAAAAAGCAAGTAGTTCATCATATGCTGTTGTGTTTAGGCAACATCCAGCCAAAATGACCCTTGGCAAGTGGCTTCCGGTGCATCGTCACACATGACAAGACGTAAGAACATGCTTGAAAATATGACTCTGTCATACATAAAATCAGAGTCGCAGACAACAAAGTATAATCTGTGCAATGCTCAGTATAAGTGAGGTTAGACCATTATGACGATGAAGGTCAAAACAAAAAGGTGCTTTTTCCAAAAGTATTATGTGTTCCTAAACTGGCAACAAATTTATTGTCTCTAAGTCAGATTATTTGCTGTGGTCGCCAAGTAAAACTTGACGGAACAGGCTGTGTTATGTGAGGGTTGACTGGAATAGTATTAGGACTAGCATTAGTCTTTTCAAATCTGTTTAAAATTTGTTCCACATAAATACTAAAACTTTCTATTTGCATTCCCAAAAAATTACTTGGGGTTTCCATTATTTTAATTCCAATATGTGTTTTTCAGTTTTTTTTAAATTAATTTAGTTCTGATTCATCAATTGAGAATAACAGGCCATCATCAACATAGGCACAACTAGCATTTCTTCTTACTGAAATAAAATTTACTTGAAAGAAGGCAACTTTTTTTAAATTACATATTTCGAATATGGTTTAATTGGACATTGGATGTTTTGTTTATATTGTAACGTCTGGCATATGTCACAAGGAAACGTAATCTTAGCAACATAAATGTTATTTTCTTTTATTTGATAAACAAAATTCTTTCGTTGCTACTGAAACTTGAAAGTTCGTGATTTCCGTGATTTTTCAGGACTCGTAATCGAAACCTTCAAACAAAAAGTTACCATTATTGTAATTGTTTAAATATTTCACCTTTTTAAATCAACAGTAAATTATCGTGGTTGATTCTTTCAGCTTGAATTAGTGAGCGACAATGTTTCTCTTTCACTTTTGGTTGGGTTATCACTCTCCCACAACACTAAGATACCAATGTTTCCATATTTGCTAATTTTATGAAGAAAATTATTTAGATTCCTCATGTTTGGATGACAAGTTCAAATAATGTCAACACAACTTTTAAACCAAATCATGAAATATTGATTTCTATTCTAAAATTTTCTGCGTAGAGATTTGCAATCTTTTTACAGTAGAAATTTATAAGTAATAGCATTTTTTGTTGGTTTGTTACATATATATTTTTAGTGTCTCCACGTTTTCTTGAGTGTTCCTAACGAGTACGCACGTTTTGACAACTCTCTGACAACTTAGTCAACTAATGTTGGAATATTTTCGTTCTGGTTAATTGCTGATCTTATAATCGCGATACCGATTATAAAAAGAGGTTATTTTATACGACAAAGCATCGCAGAGCCTGGGATCCTATTAACCAGTATTTTTCTAAATATCTACTTTATAGTGCAACAAGGGCAACATAATTAAAAGGAACGCTTACACTATTATAGACATTCAAGAAGTGAGACACGATTACTTGTTTTACTTATATGTTCCATACTTGCTTTAAAAATGTGTTAAAATCGTGGTAGTAACTCTCCATATGCGTTGAATTGTAAATGGAGTTCTTAGGATGCTTTATTTAAATTTGCAATTTGTAAAAAGAAATAATTTTTGAGGGTATTAGAGAGTTTGATGAATAACCCGAAAAGATTTGACATTGACAGAATTTGGAAGGGCGTGACAACTAAGTTGACTTATTAATTACTAGTCAGTAATAGATGATGTTAACAGAGAAATGGAAAGATTAAATATTTCTACTCATAATTTCTTCTTCAACAATAACGCATACTTTAAGCTGGAATTTATATGCTAAATTACTGTCCATCCCATTTAAAAATTGTTCTGCAATCAGTGCTTTTTAATAATATCTGTATTCTTGAACCTCTTATACTTAATCAAATAATATAAAATATATAAAATATATAAAATAATTGTTTCAAAAGTGCCATACATCTTTGGAAATCTCGCATCCTTTGATACTCTTGAGGTCCGATGGGCTTATGCATAGGATTATGTCCGCATTTACCTTTTTATCTTATTTACATCCACGTTTTAAGCGCTGATTCACTTTTTTTGTCACCCTGACATCTAACTGACTTTGATACTTCATTAACGAAATTCCAGGTATCGATTTTGGTAAGTAACGCCTCTACCTGAATCCGCCTCATGTCGAAATTTTCTTTGGATAGAAGTTCAATTCTTGTACCACAGATCGCCATCTCGAGTCCCATGTTTCGATAGTATGGACCTACCTTATAACTCATCCTACATCTGAGAATTAAGCTTGTTTATTCTAATTATAATTTTAGAATAGTGCCGAAGTAATTCTTCCTTAAAATTTAATCTGTACTGTAATCAGTAAATGTGTTTCCTAAAAAATTATGTCGCGTATATCTTTTAAGTACTTCTTTCCACTAACTAATTGGAGGTTAAAATTAATTAAATTAACCACAAAACTTAAACAAAGTAGTTTCATTTGGAAAGTTATATTATATTTAAATATTTGGGAACCACATTTATAGTCATTTAGTGTAAGTTGAAATATAAGAATGAAATTGATTCGGAACAGTTCTACCATTAAAGTTATTATAACTCATCTCGACATTTCTTTGCTCTGTCAATTTGTTGACATTGTGGATTCAAACGAATAGAATTATAACAAAAAATATAACTGAACCACAATTTGATGTAATATTAATACAATATAAGATCAAATCAAATTTACTTGAAAGAAGACAACGTGATTCCAAACCACATATTTCGAATTAGGTTTAATTGAATTAACCATAACTCTTGCCTATAATTGGACAGGCTGACATACATCATAAGGTGACGTAATCTTAGCAACATAAATGTTATTTTCTCTTATTTGACTAACAATCTTCCTTCGTTGCTACTGAAACATGAAAGATTGCAAAATATCACTCAACACAACACTCACTCCAAAATGTTCGTTTAATTTTGTAAGTACTAATTAATTAAAATTTTATTTATGTGTATATACATCAGGCAAGTTACTTGTTTTCAATTTCATCCCCCACGTCTCTTAGTAGCAAAATATATTTCTGCATTTAAGTATAAAGTTAATGAAAACAATTTCTATTCACATGTTAATTATCTGTCAGATTCACAGACAGTATTCCTTTGATGGAAAATAAATGTCGTCGAGACATCTACAACTGATTTGATTTCAGTGACTCGTAATCGGAACCTTCGGACAGTAGGTTCCTATTATTGTAACTGTTTAAATATGTCACCTTTTTAAATCAAAAAATAATTCACGTAGTTGATTCTTTAAGCAAGAATTAGTGAGCGGCAAATTTCAACTAGGTACTGAATTTCTCTCTTTCACGTTTGGTTGGATTATCACCCTCAAACAACACTAAGATACCAATCTTTCTAATTTTGCTAATTTTATGTCAAAATTTATTTAGATTCCTCATGTCTAGATGACAAGTTCAAATAATGACAACACAATTTATAAACAAAATCAAATCACAATTTTCTGTGTAAAAATTTGCAATCTTTGTTGAAATGAAATTTATAATTAATAACTCTATCATTTGTAATTTTGATGAAATTTTCATCTACTTTAGTGCATATATATTTTAAGTGTCTCCACGTTTTCTTGAGAGCTCGTAACCGCTACGCACGTTTTGACAACTTGCTGACAAATTAGACTACTTGGGCATGTTGGGGTATTTTCATTCTAATTAGTTGCTAATCTTATAATCGCGATTATAGGAACCTGGGAGCATTTTAAGTAGTATTTTTCTAAAAAAACTACTTTACCGTGCAATAAGGTATAACATAACTGAAAAGAAAGATAAACATTCAAGAGGTGACACACAATTTACTTGGTTTACCTATATGCTATATGCAGAATCTTAACATCTACTACATGTCTGATCGGTATTCTAAATAAATGATTTTCTAAGTAAATTGCGTCTCAATTCTTGACTCTGTTATAGCGTAAGCTTTATTTTCAAGAATAAGATATTTTTTCGCATTGTAAATTAAATTATATCAGCAGAATGCCACACAGTTAACTGTGACAGGAAAATAGCGCCTCGATTATTATTATAGGATCCTGTGTTCAGAATATCTCGACAATTTAGAATAACAACTTTGTATACTTGGTAAGGCCATTATAAAATCGGCCAACAAGCAAAATGAAATAACTCCAACATCAGTTGACAGTTAGTTGTCAAAACACACGTACAGAACCAACCAGAGTTCTCAAAAACTTATTCTCTCGTTTTAAGAAATTGTTAATAAATAATTTCATTATTTATTCCATATAGTATTATTCAAGTCTTAACCATTAATTTAAACCACACACATTTTCCATTTAAATTTGATTCACTGATGTTAATCATCAAATTTGACTTTCATTAGAAATTATGTGTTATTCCTCATGAATTACATCTGAAATAAATTAATGGCGTGTATGTAGTTGTTGATTTTTTGAATGGTGAGACACCTATTGTTCTAAAGTTTCGCAGCATCTCTTGAATGTTGAAATTGTTAATATTTTAAATTAAGTTTTGGGAACAGTTGTAAATAACAGATGCTAGATTACAACAAGTGTTCTATTGTTTTTTAAATTTGGATTCCCTTAGATACATAATTTATTGCAGTTAATCAAGGCGGAATATTGTAACAATTACATTAATAACGAAATATATCTATTTTAGAGCCCTGATTTCAAATAGTGTTAATTAATCATGAAACTCTCGGAAATCAAGCCACATGAAAATTTCCCGTGGGCTTTAATTTTGCTGTATCAAAATATTACCAATTATATTTAAAGTTCACTTAAATAAAGTTAGGAGATAAGATATATTAACAAAACACCAAAATGTCTTAGAAACTGTAAAAAAGAATCCCGATTTGTATATATATCAAAAGTTAAATAAAGTATCTAAGAACTCCATCTACATCCCAACGCATATGGAGAGTTACTACCACGATTTTAACATATTTTTGAAGCAAGTATGGAGCATACAGGTAAAGCAAGTAAATTGTGTCTCACTTCTTGAATGTCTATAAGAGCATAAACTTTCATTTCAATTATGATATACCTTATTACAGATATTTTAGAAGAATACTGCTTAATAGGATACAAGGCTCCGCGATGTTTGATTGTATATAATAACTTCTTCCCATAATCGGTATCGCGATTATATGATAACCGAATAAGCAGGACGAAAATACCACAACTTTAGTTCTCGATGATGTTGTCAGTGTTTTGTCAAAACATGCCTACTCCCAAGAAAATATGGAAACACTAAAAATATATATGCACTAAAGTAGAGATGAAAGTTTTAACAAAACTGCAACAGATAAATCTATTAATTATAAATTTCAACCCAACAAAGATTGCAAATCTTTATTTTCCCAGAAAATTGTGAAATAGTGTGAATTACTATTTCATGATTTGGTTTATAAATTGTGATAACATTATTTGAACTTGTCATCCAGACATGAAAAATCTAAATAATTTGCGACATAAAATTATCGAATATGGGAAGATTGGTATATTAGTGTTGTTTGAGGGTGATAACTAAAGGTGAAGGAGAAAATTTCAGTGCATAGTTGAAATCTGTCGCTCACTTATTCAAGCTGAAAGAATCAACTACGTGAATTTACTGTTTATTTAAAAAGGTGAAATATTTAAACAGTTACAAAAATAGCAACTTACCGTCTGAAGGCTTAGATTACTAGCCCTGAGAGTCACTGAAATCAAATCAGTTGCAGATCCCTCTTTGACATTTATTGCTGCTGAATAGATTGCTGCTAAGAGAAGTTTCAACTATTATAAGGTGAGGAATAGAATTGAAAACAAGATAACTAGCCTGATGTATAAACACATGAATAAAATTTTAATTAATTTGTAATTACAAAATAAAACGAGTGGGTGTGTGACTGAGTGACATTTTACAAACTTTCAAGTTTCAATAGCAACGAATTGTTTGTCAAAAAATAAAATAACATATCAAATTATGTTTCTTTATGGCATATGTCAGAAGTATGTAATTTAGAAAAAAGTTGTCTTCTCTCAAGCAAATTTGATTTGATTCTTACATTGTATTAATATAACACCAAATTGTGGTTCAGTTATATCTTTCCTTATAATTCGTTTTAATCCACGGTCTCAGCAAATTGACAGAGCAAAGGAATATCGTGATGATTTTTCAATTTGCTATAATATGTTTGATGGTAGAACTGTTTCGAATCAATCTCATCCTTGTATTTCAACCTACAGTGGATGACCATAAATGAAATTCTCGAATATTTAAATATAACATAACTTTACAAATAAGACTAGTTTGTTTAACTTATGTCGATATTTTAATACTAGTTTGGTGTTATAAAATGGTTTCGACACATTGCCAATTTTTTCAACCTCCAATTATTCAGTGGAAAAATATACAGATATATATATATATATATATATATATATATATATATATATTTATATATATATATATATATATATATATATATATATATATATATATATATATATATATATATATAGTTATTTAGGAAACACCTTTTCCGTCATAAATTACAGATTAAAATATAAGCAAAAACAACTACAGCACCATTCTAATATTATAATTACTATAAACATGCTTAATTCTCAGATGTTAGATGAGTTGAAACGTATGCCCATACTATGGAAAACTTTCTATAAAATGAAAGTACCTGCTTTAGTCCTCAGCCTTTTTGATAGATTGTGATTTTTTCTTGTACTTTTTTCGGATTTCTTGCATATTTTTTCATATTTCATAGCCTCAGAGAAAATGGCATGCCCTCAATCTCCGGAGATCTATCTTTCAACACTCTAATCCGGAGATTGCATGCTTGCATGATATCCAACCCTGTGAATCCGACAGATACAAGAGACCTTGTCTCTTGGCTGTCTAGACCTCTGCGTCTCTTTGGGACATCTTTTCTTTACCATGTAGCGATTGTTACGTACCTCTTTAGTTTTCCCTTCTATTTTCCTAAACCTTTGTGGTTAATTACTCTTAGGCCCATGATCTTCGCATCGGTGCCCGGAGAGGCCTCCTTGTTCCAATAAACAAAAATCATAATTTATTCTGAAAACAAATCAATGTGTTGTTTTATGGAGCGTTATTCTGTGTTTAGTTGGGAATTCCTGTAAGTATAAGTAATGAATTTAGCCAAAATTATTCCCTAAAAATAACAGTTTGGTACGATCGGTTTCATTTCTAGCACTACTGTACATAAGTATTTCTTCTAATTACCATTTTCAATGAGAAAGAACCTGTTTTGTATGTGTAATAGTTTCTGCTCGAAGGACCAATGTTTTGTATGTGCTGGACTAGTAAAACTGCCAAGTTTGTGATTTTTCTGTTTATTTTGCTCGGAGCATCTGAACGTTGTGTGTTGCTCTCGAGCTGACTTAAAAGTAAGTAACTTAAAGCTAATTCACCCTAACTAACTAAGGGGAGGGGGTTGCGCATTAGACGTTGCCAATGTTGACAAATGCTCTAACATGCCGCCCGCCTTGAAAATACAATTTTCAATAGACAAATAGAATATAATTAATACATTGGAAATCAGAATAGGAGTCATAATAGAAAAGTCAATCACAAGGTAGCGCACACACTTTCGAAATTGCTCGTTTTAGCACACCGGTTGTGCTTTTTACACTCACTACACGCACTTCTCCATCTTCACCAGGATGTAACTCAAGAATGCGTCCCATACGCCACTGTAGAGGGGGCAGTTGATCGTCCTTAATGATGACAAGATGTCCTGGTTTGAGGATGTGTTGACCCGCTTGTTTCCATTTCAACCTGGCTTGGAGTTCGGACACGTACTCTTTTTGCCAACGTTGCCAAAAGTGGTGTTTCAGTTGATCCAGTCGTTGGTAATTATTGAGTCGGTTGACAGGAATGTGGGAAAGGACAGGCTCAGGAATTGAAGTTAAACATTTGCCAATTAGAAAATGACCCGGCGTTAACGGAGATAAATCATCTGGATTTGTTGATAATGGACTTATTGGACGCGAGTTGAAAACTGCTTCAACATGTGACATTACCGTATAAAACTCTTCAAACGTAAACTTACCATTGCCTAATATTCGCCTCAAGTGATGTTTAAAGCCTTTAACACCAGCTTCCCATATACCTCCAAAATTAGGTGATCGCACAGGAATGAAATGCCACGTAATACCTTCTTTATTCAAGAATTGATTAATATTATCTACGTTAGTGTCAACAAACAGAAATTCTTCTTTCAATGCGGAGTCTGCACCAACAAAGGTGGTGGCATTGTCGGAATATATGTTGGAGGGCAAACCGCGTCTAGCGATGAACCTTTTTAACATTTGTAAAAATGCCTCTGTGCTCAAATTAGTTAATAATTCTAAATGGATAGCCTTTGAAGCCATGCAAACGAAGACACAAACATAAGCCTTTATGATTTTTTGCACCTCTTGTTATTCTATCTTTCAACAAAAATGGTCCAGCGTATTCCAAACCAACGTTTGTGAAAGGATTGAACTGATTAACGCGGCATTCAGGCAGATTACCCATCAAATATTCTGTATTCGTTGGCTTAGCCTTAAAACATCGAATACATTTCCGAATTATTCCTCGACATACGGTGCGACCTGAGATTGGCCAATAATTATCCCGTACGGAATATAATAATTGTTGAGGTCCGCAATGTAACAGTCTGACATGCTCATTTCTGAGGACCAATTCTGTTAAAACATGACTCTTTGGTAAGATGACAGGATGTTTTTTGTTAAAATTATAATCACCGTTAACTAATCGACCACCCACACGTATTAAATTGTCGTTATCAATAAACGGATTTAAAGACAATAGTCTGCTTTTTTTATTAATTGGCCTTTTATTTACCAAATCATTATACTCAGTAACAAATGTAGTTTGTTGCATTACACGTAGCAAAACTACCATAGAATTTTTTAATTCGGTACAGCTCAGAGGGCCAGATAGTTTTTTTCTTTACAATTTGAAATAAATCTTAACATGTATGCAACAACGCGCTTTAATTTTGTTATCGACGAATATCGTATGAATATGGATTCGTCTGTAATGGTTGTTTGCAAACAAACAGTTTTTTGCTCTGGAATTATATTCGGTTCAGATTCCGTAAATTCTGGCCATTCTGACTTATCTTTAATGAGCCACTGTGGGCCATTTGACCAAAACGTGGAGGTTTTTAAAACATCTGCATTCGTACCTCGTGATAATAAATCTGCAGGATTTGACTGAGACCTTACATGATTCCATTGTTCTTGTTTTGTAAGTGACTGAATCACATCCACGCGATTTGCAACAAAGGTTTTCCAACGCGATGGACAACCTCGTATCCAACAAAGAACAATCGTGGAATCTGACCAAAATAATTGTGCTTGAATGTTGAGTCTGATTGATCGTCGTACCTTGTCTGTTAATTTTGCGAGTAATGTTGCAGCGCATAATTCAAGCCTTGACAATGATACCTGTTTAATTGGCGCAACCTTTGATTTGGAACAAAGCATTTGAACAAAGTACTGATTTTTAACCTTACATCGTAGGTAAATACAGGCACCGTAAGCCGCTTCAGACGCGTCTGCAAAACCGTGGAGCTCACATTCCTCGTACTCTGGCTTCAACACAAACCGATCAATCTTCAAGTTATTCAAATTTTGAATATTATTTACAAATTCTGACCATAGACTGGATAAATGAACAGATATGGGATCATACCAATCTAGTTTTTGTAACCACAATTTTTGAATAAGGATTTTTCCCAAAATTGTGAGAGGTGCAATCAATCCCAAAGGATCAAATATTTGACCTATTGTTGACAAAATGAAACGTTTGGTTGGAAATTGTTGAGAATATTTAAGCTGACTTGTTTCAAATTGAATAATGTCGTTACAAGCATTCCATAGTATACCAAGCGTCTTATTATTGTCATTTGGTACAAATGAATTAATCCAACATTTAAATTGTTATTTACTTGAAATTTAGATAACAATTCTGAATCATTACACAACCATTTGCGCAGTTCGAACTTGTCCCGTTGTAAGATGTTTGACAGTTCTCGCTGAATGCGCAGTAACTCTGCCTTTGAATTAGCACCCGTAATCACATCGTCTACATAGAAATCATTCTCAATGATCCTGCTAATTTCGGGAAACTCTGTTGAGTGATCCATAGCTAATTGTTTCAAACATCTAACACTTAAGAATGGTGCTGATGCTGTGCCGTAAGTTACGGTTGCCAGCTCATAGGTTTGTACTGCTTCATTTTTGTTGAATCTCCAAAATATTTTTTGCATGCATCGTTCATCAAAATGAACCAGAACTTGACGATACATTTTTGATATATCTCCTGTGAGAACATATTGATTAATTCGGAATCTCAATAGTATGGAAAACAACTCATTTTGTATGGTCGGGCCGCTGCATTGAACATCATTTAGCGAAAGACCGCTACTTGTCTTGGCCGACGCATCAAATACAACACGTATTTTTGTTGTCAAACTTGATTCTTTTAAAACCGCATGATGAGGTAAATAATATTGATTCGTACAATGAATCTGCCAGACGAGTCGCGCCCATAATGATCTTTAAAATGATTCTCGCAAAACTGTTCCCTTTCATTAAATATTTGATACGAATCACCTATTTCCTCTATTTCCCAAAAACGCTTCACGATTTCATCAGTTTTGTTTACGACTAAACAATTGACTGAATGCCTCTGATTCCCTTTACTCCAACCTCCTATAACGATCCACCCAAAGGACGTATTTTGCAGCATAGGATTATGTTTTCCCAGTGAAACACGCTCAGGCAGTAGAACCTTCCAAAATATGTCGACACCCAATAGGATGTCGATATCATTGCATATATTGAAAGTAGGATCTGCCAAAGTAATACGACTTGGAAGTGTAAAGTTATATTTTGGCATTGTAGTAGAAGGTATGGGTTCTGTGATCTTATTAATAATTAAACATGAAACGCATGTTTTGAATGAACCTTGAACAGAAGAAATGTCGAGTATTGTTTGATATTGAATCTCCGATATAGTTTGACCAACACCAGAAATTTTAAATTGGGTTTTGTGTTTATTTAAATTTAACATTTTAACAGCCCTTTCAGTCACAAATGAACTTTGGGACCCGTTGTCAAGTAGTGCACGTAGAACTTGATTGTTGCCTTGTGCATCTGTTACATGAATTAAGACTGTTGACAAGTAGACTTGCCTTTGTTCATTTGCCACCGAGTGATTGACAATGGTAACTGGCACTTCAGTGTCAGTGACAATTTCACTGCCAACATGTGTCTCAATATGTAGTAAGGTATTATGCCTTTTGCCACATTTTCGACAACTAAATGAATGGCATGTTTTTGTGTTGTGTCCCTGTCTTAAACAGTTTAGACACAGCTTAAGCCTTTTAGTTTCTGAGATACGGTCATTTATTGAGAGCCCTTTAAATTTATTACAGTTGTAAATTGCATGATCCTTTTTACAATAATAACAACTGACCTTGACAGACACAGTGGCATATGCGCTTGATTTGAATGGTTTGTTCTTTGTCTTTTTAGACCTTTCATGTTCCAGTTTCTCTAAAAGCTCACAACGCCCTTTTAGAAATTTATACATATCCGCCATGTTTGGAATTTGTGAGTTGTTGTTGACGATCTCCCATTCGCGTCGGGTAATATCGTCCATTTTGGTTGCGATTATGTAAATTATAAGAGTATCCCACGTATCTGTCGGCTCGCCCAAAGATTTTAGAGCACGCAAGTTTTTTGTCACAGAGTCGCAGAGATCTCGCAATTGAACATGTGATTCCTTTGTAACATTTGGATGATCGAAAATGGCTTTAATATGATTGTGAATTATTAGGGACTTGTTCTCGAACCTATCTTCTAACAATTGCCAAGTAATATCATAATTATATGCAGTAATTTCAATGGACTCGAGCAGCATCCCCTTGAAGACACGAACGCAAATAATAAAGTTTTTGAACGTCGGACAAAGATTGATTTGCATGTATCAATGACTTAAATGCATCGCGAAATTCTAGCCAACCGTCATAGTGGCCCTTAAAACAAGGTAGATTTATTGTAGGCAATTTTATACCTGTAATTGGATTGCTCGCGACTGTATCTGATGATGACGTATTCGATTGTGTTTGATTATTTATGGTATAATCGTTGATTAATCTAGTAATTTTTGTTGTAAAGTCATAGAATGAATCTTCAAACTCCGCCAATTCAGAACTATCCTCATTATCTTCGAGGTAGTATATTTCTGTACAAATGGAAGAAAATTCATCTAATATACACGAATGTTTTTCCAAACGAATTCTTAATTGTGCTATTAATTCGTCATTAATGATTGCGGTGTCTATAGAGTTTACGTAATTTTGCAACCTGGTCAGCTTGCCTTTGATTGTACGACGTTTACATTGTAATTTCTTAATGCTTTCAGTAGACATTGTGATCATTTTGTTTTTCAAATGTAAAGAATTTTTTAAATTGGCAAATGTGCATGCAGGTAGTAGATGGGAAACAAAGACTCAAGTGGTTGTAGACACGTGTTACGCAGGCCTTTTGACTTGAAACCAATGGTTGTGGACACGTGCAATGCAGGCCCTTTTGACTTGAAACCCTGGTATGTTTTTGAAATGACCTTGATGTTGCTATGGTTGTTGATTAGACTTCCTTTTGCTGAAATTCTTCTGGAATCGATGCCAAATCCAAACATGGCTTGCCTGCACTGGTTATTTCAACTGGAACCGTTGCCAATTGAACACTAATTGCTGTTTTCGGTACGACGGAACTTATCGCCACGTATTCTTCTGTGTGTTGAACAGGTGTTTTCCGTTCGCCCTTGCTTCTTGCTAATCTTGTACACGTAAATCCGGCTCGAAGGACCAATGTTTTGTATGTGTAATAGTTTCTGCTCGAAGGACCAATGTTTTGTATGTGCTGGACTAGTAAAACTGCCAAGTTTGTGATTTTTCTGTTTATATTGCTCAGAGCATCTGAACGTTGTGTGTTGCTCTCGAGCTGACTTAAAAGTAAGTAACTTAAAGCTAATCCACCCTAACTAACTAAGGGGAGGGGGTTGCGCAATAGACGTTGCCAATGTTGACAAATGCTCTAACAGAACCTCATTAATAAAGAGAGAATATTTAACTATTAATTTCCTGTGGCATAGACAACTACAGTATTTACATTGCAAAGGCGTACAGGATTTGTACAGAAAGCGACTGGTACACGGTAATAAATTGGATAATGATAAATTACCCATGTGGTGTGACAATGTCAACGAGGTAAGCAAGCAAGGAAACCCTTTACTGACAGAGAAGGAAGAAGTAAGTAGTTACTGAATATTGTTCATTCAGATATCTGCGGACCAATGCGAGTCAGATTCAGCGGTGGATCAAGATATCTTCTTACATCAATAGATGATTATAATAGGTGGTTCCAGGTTTTTTCCTTAAGTCAAAGAGAGAAGTTTTTGAATAATTTAAGGAGTACAAAAGAGCTCTCAAAAAACTAACTGGTAATGAAATTAAAAGAGAATTAGCTGAGAAATTGAAGATCAAAGATTGCTAGGTTTTTCTTTAGAATAGAAATTAACCAAAGTAAGAAAGGAGTAACACTTAAACAAAAAAAATATATATCAGAGAAATTCAGAATGGTAGATTGCAATCCAATTAAAACACTGTATGACTGCCACTCAAAATTTAACAGAGATTTAAAACCATTCAAAGACCCCACACGATACAGAGAATTAATTGGTACTCTAATGTACTCTAATGTAACCGGCTTTACAATAATTAGCTGTGTCGTTGGATGTGGTACCGCCTTCCTTTCTGCCAATAGAACCTGGATTGGGGCCTCCTTTTCCTTTTCTTATTTCTCGGCTCTTGTCTTTTAATAGGAACTTTAATAGGGTCACTAAATAAAAACGAAAATGTCACCACCAACACTTTTCCGCAGTTGCTACCGAAACTTGGTTAAATGACGATCGTTACCTCTGCCATTGATAACTATAGAAAAGTCTCTTATTGTTAGCGACTTTTGTCAATTATTCAAAGTGTGGGCAAGGTAGCAACCAGGGAATATTGTTGATAGTAACAATTTTTGTTTGAGTTGTTCGTCCTTCTTCTGTCTGAATTTAGTTATAAAAGTTACCATAATCGAAAGAGAAGAGTTGTTAATTTGGCTTGTAACCTCGGTTACTAAACCAATAAACTATGTGTAGGGTCCGGAAAAAAGAAAAGCTAAGTTAAGGTGAGATACAGAGAGTGAAAGAGTGCTTACACAGCTTTGTCGTCTAAACTAGGGATGCTATCGGTAAACTCTGATGGTACCCCTACTCCTAACGCTAATCCCAAATCTTTGTCCCAACTAGCCACCCCTACTCCTGCAAAGTCTCCCAGCTCCAAAACTCAGAAAACTTCTTGGAACTCGGTCACCCCCAAGGAGGTGATGTCGAAATTGAGTAACTACGACGCACCCCACCATTTATGGTTCAGTGTTGAAATTTATGTATATTGAATTGTATTAAAGTATTTTAGACCAAGTACCCTAAGAATTAGAAGAGCCTTCTCATAGAAAATAAACTCCTTGTTATTAAAGTAATTATTTAACGTTTCTAATTGAATGGAATTATTTGGTAGCACTTATGGCTAGTCGTCTCAGTCTCAGTTTCGGCTCGTATTTTTTGACAACTCACTGACAATCTTGACAACTGATCTTTGTGTAATTTTGTTTTGTTTGGTGTCCGATCCTATAATGCTCTTTGGCGAATTACAGAAAGAGGATATTTCAGTCTGCCAAAATGTGCGAAAAATGGGATCATATAAATATTAATCAAGGAGATGACCCAGCTTACAAATTCCGATAATATGCATTCCTCAGTTAATTTAATGCTGTCTTGTTAACCCAAAGTAGTTTACCTGAAACATTCTTCTCAATTTACAGTGCAATGTAGCTTAGGCTATTATAAAGAATGAAAAATTATAACACAACTTAAAACAAATAATGTTTCATTTTCTCTTGGGAATCCAATTGTGACTGATGCGATGACCTGTAGGAGTGTACTGAAACTACACATAAACTGTTAAAATTGTAATTTGAATTGTGCGCCTGTAGACAGTTAAGTTGTAATTTTAACACTAAATTCTTAAATATAAGTTTTTCTCCTGAAATAATAAATTCTTTTAAGAAAAATTAACAGGTTATGGAGCCAGAAAAGCCCAGGGAAGCCCAGAATGGCTTACTTACTGAGAAAAGTAATGAAGTTAACCTAAAACGTCAATACGACAATTGAAAAGTGTTTTCTCGTAACATCTGGAATAAGGGTTCTTAAATTGTCAGCAAACAATCAATTGGCATTAATTGAAAAGTTAACCGGCCGAGATAATTACGTAACGTGGCGATTTGCTCTAAAAACATACCTACAGCAAGAGGAGTTGTGGAACTGCATAGACCCCACCACATGTGTCATTGTGGACACAAAACGAGACACAAAGGCAAAAACTAAGATAAATTTACTAGTTGTCTAAATAAATTACGTGCACATGCAAGAGAGTAGTACTGCAAAAGAAGTATGGGATACGTTTTCATAAGTATTTGATGACTCTTTGTTGACACGCTGTGATGGGCTGCTGCGTGATCTCTATAATACTTCACTTACTGTATGTCAAAACGTAGAGAAATATGTGAGCAAAATTATGTGTACTGCTCACAAGCTCAGAAACATCGGTTTCGCAGTTGACGATGAATGGCTAGTTACATTGCTACTCTCCGGTCTACCAGAGTCCTCCTATCAACCTATGATTATTGCTATTGAAAGCTCCGGCATGAAGATAACTTCAATTTCTGTGAAATCAAAACTATCACAAGATGTTAAACAACCTGAAAGTGACTCAACAGTATTCTCAGTCAACAATACCAACCACAAGAAACAAAGTAAGTAAGAGTGCTACACTTGTAATAAGTAAGGTCATAAAAGTCCTCAAATGCAAATCCAGGACCAAGGATCATCAATAAAAGAAGAAATGGAAGAAACAAATCAAATTTACTTGAAAGAAGACAACTTTTTTCTAAATTACATATTTCGAATAAGGTTCAATTGGGCATTGGATGTTTTGTTTATATTTTAAGGTCTGGCGTATGTCACAAGGAATCGTAATCTTAGCAACATAAATGTTATTTTCTTTTATTTGATAAACAAAAATTCCTTCGTTGCTATTGAAACTTGAAAGTTCGTAAAATGTCACTCAGTCCAACACGCAATCCCAAATGTTCCTTTAGTTTTGTAATTACTAATTAATTAAAATTTTATTTATGTGTATATACATCTAGTTATCCTGTTTTCAATTTCATCCCTCACGTCGTCCGTATCACATATTCAAACTAAATTATAATAGTTGGAACTTCTCTTAGCAGCAATCTATCCTAATGGAAATATAAAGTTAACAAAGTTAACAAATACAATTTCTTTTCACATGTTAATTATCTATCAGAATCACAGACAGTTTTTGTATGTCGACGATAAATCTGCAACTAATTTGATTTCCGTGACTTTCAGGAACAGTAATCGACATCTCCACAATAATGGCATCAAGTTGCCATTATTGTAATTGTTTAAATATTCCTAACGAGTTCCTAAGGAGTCCGCACGTTTTGACAACTCTGGCAATTTTGACAGCTAATGTGAGAGTATTTCGTTCTGCTTAATTGCTGTACTTATAATCGCGATACCGATTATGGAAAGAGGTTATTTTATACGACAAAACATCGCAGAACCTGGGATCCTACAGCAGTATTTGTGTAAAAAGCTACTTTAATGTGTGGGCAAACGCATCAAGATATGCTCCAGCTTTTCTTTTACATTTACCCAAAGTCATTTTAGCTTGAGCCGAACCAACTTTTCTAGAAAAACTACCGCCCAGTCTATTACTCATTTTTAAATTTCAAACACATTATATTAAAATCTTTTATCTAAAGTATAACTTGCGAATATGGTGTTGATTAATTTTTTTATAAAAACTAATCACTTTACATTACAATCATTATGATTATTTACAGTGGAAAAATTACTTGTCAAATCCAGCCCATTTAGTTTAGCAAACAATAAATCATGGCAGATTCTATGAAATGCCTTTTAAATGCCTGTATAAACAGCATCAACCTGTAAATGATTATCAAGAGCACCAACTGTCGAGAGGTTATAAATAAGAAGATTGGTCGCAGAAGATTTACATTTGCAAAATTCATGTTGACTCTCATTTATAATATTTTGGAACTATGGCATAATTATTTTGGAAATGATTTTTTTGGACAATCTTGGTAAACAACAAGTAAACTATCTCTATCCTTTAAGGTAGGTATAACAAATGATTTTTTACGTACGTTAGGAAATAAAGTAGATTTTAAAATCATATTAAATTTCATTGTTAGAGGCTTTGTTAATGAGAATCCACAATTCGTTCAATACTGTAGAAGGAATATCATAAGGACCTCTATTACTAGATAAATCAAGACTTCTGAAATACTTATTTCTTTTGTTGTTTTTGTCTTTTCAATGACGAAATTGTAAGAAGTTACCAAATAATTGTTCAAGATCAGTTTTGAAATCAAATGATATTTTGTACATATTCAGGTTTCAACAGCAATGAAGGCGAAATTTTATATATTTTCTTTGATAAGATAATAATAAAACTTAAACATCTTTTTTAGCTGCATTTTTTCAATATTGTTAAACTTATAAATTCACATCACATAATTAGGACCTTCCTACTTTCCGCATATTTTGGCAAATTGAAATAACCTCTCTCAGTAATTCGCCAAAGAGCATTATATTATTGGACACCAAACGAAACGAAATTACACAAAGATCAGTTGCCAAGATTGTCAATGAGCTGTCAAAAAATATTAACCGAAACTGAGATCTGAGACGGCTTATCATTAGCGCTGTTTTCTCCCAAACCAATTTAAAAGTTTCTTCTCTATGAGAAGTCTCTTCCAATTCTTAGTGTACTTGGTCTAAAATACTTTAATACAATTCCATATACATAAATTTGAACACTGAACCATAACTGGTGCATTGTAGTTAGACAATTTCGACATCACCTCCTTGGGGGTGACCGAGTTCCTGAGTTTTGGAGCTGGAATACTTTGCAGGAGTGGGGGTGGCTGGTTGGGATAAAGATTTGGGATTAGCGTTAACAACTCTTCTCTTTCGATTATGGTATCTATTATAACTAAATTCAGACAGAGGAAGGACGAACAACTCAAACAAAAATTGTTACTATCAACAATATTCCCTGGTTGCACTTTGAACAATTGACAAAAGTCGCTAACAATAAGAGACCTTTCTGTCGTTACCAATGGCAGCGGTAACAATCGTCATTTATCCAAATTTGAGTGGCAACTACGGAAAAGAGTTTGTTAAGGAATGAAATTGCACATTGATACTTGGAACCCCTCTGTATAGATGCCCTAACGCAAGCGTCATGCTACGCAGGGTTTTTAGTTCTTAGTTTTTAGTCTTTGGCGTTTCTAGCCGAGTGCACACTTTGTAATAATATAATAAACGTTTAGTGTTCTTGTAACATCGACTTTTAATCTCATCACACTCACACCTCAGTTTTCAAAAGTGTTTGTAGTGATATTTTTGTTTTTATTTAGTGTCCCTTTTTGTCTGAATTTAGTTAGTTACCAAATTCAGACAAATGAAAAATTTGTTTACTTGTCTGGTAACCTTGGTTACCAATTCAAGAAACAACTGAATTAAATTTTTGTTTTCGTACTATAAACAGTTTAATAACCGAATTAGCGATAATGAAATGGGAAAACAGCAAGTGTGCCTGCAAAAGTCGAGTGGTTCCGAATCCTATTGAAACCGGACGGCACATCGCCAGTTCCGTTCTACAAGAAGTTCCTACTAAGAGACAAAAACTTTGAAAGATGGAAAGGAAAAGGCGGTTCAAATCCAGGTTCTATTGGCAGAAAGAAAGGTCAACCGCCCGGTAAACCCTGAGCACGACTCCGTTCCAAGTTCCGAAAGAGTTAACTATCTCAAGTAAGTAACAACAGCAAAATTCGGCAAAGCGCCACACCGACATCAGATCCCCAAATGGAGTTAGACATAACGTTCGTACTTCTGTTTGAATTTAGTTATAAGAGTTGCCATATTCAGACAAAAGAGAAGAGTTATTAATTTGGCTGGTAACCTCGGTTACTAAACCAATAAACCATGTGTAGAGTCCACGAAAAAGATAAGCCAAGAGGTACCCGAAAACTAGACGTTAAGATTAAAATCTCGGAACTAGAGGGTGAATTACAACGAATGAAAGTAAGTAATGCAGTAAGCTGTCTGCCTATGGAGGTGTTCTCGAAATCCTGACGACGCACCCCTGTGCTCACCGAAAGGACACGGAAGCACTGGAAGTATTTGTTTCCATTAAGGTCAAAACACAAAAGTTAATAGTTAGAACATGCCTGCTTACAAGGCGACGTGGAATGATAATGCAAGGTACTCAGTAAAACGCTTATTGACTATCTTACAACATTGGTGGGCTGTATACAACTAACTCTGCTCTTACAACTTAACTCTGTTTCTATAACTACGCTCTTCTATTGTTTTTATTCTCCGTTGTCATCACAACCGTTATACACGATGTCTAGATATTCTAACATAACTTGCCTCGAGTGAATTGGACCAATGATCAGTAAGTATAGTGTTTGCATGAGTACTGAGGTTTACACTTTAAACTATCAATTATCATTGGTTGATTGTGTCTTATGAAATTTTATACAATATGTTCCTATTTTATCTACATGTAAAAAAATTAAGAACTAAGTTTCCTAAGTTATTCTCTAAAGAGCTTATAAAATTAACTATTCGTTATTCATTTGTAGACATTTGAATTCCGTTCCCATAAACAAATTTCAATTTTGTTCATAAAATCAGGTAGACCAAAAAGTTTTCTTTACTTGTTTACCTCCAAACTTAAATCAGTTCAAACTTTTCATACGAACCACATTTCTCTGAAGTTGCTCCTACGCTTCAATTCAAAATTATTAGTTAAATATTCTCGCTTTTATTAATGAGTCCCTGCCTCATTGGAAATGATAATCGGAAGAAATACTTGTGTATAGTAATGCTAGAAATGAAACAGATCGTATCAAACTGTTATTTTTAGGTAATATTTTTGTCTAAATTCATTAATTTACTTACAGGAGTCCCAACTAAACAAAGAATAAGAACTTTCATGTATATGACGCTCCTTAAAACAACACATTAATACCTAATTAATTTGTTTTCAGAATAAATTAAGATTGAAATCTTAAAGTACGATGCAAAAAGCAAATGGTGTAAAGATTCTAGTGGCCTAAGAATTGGATTTAAATGTAAGTATAATTTTCATCTGTATTCAAGATTTTTATAATTAATGACATATTTTATGTTAAAACACACAATTAAATTATATAATTTAAATGAAAAACAAATAAAATTGGTATATATAATAAAATTAATCTTTAATATTAATTTTATATATCTTTTTTAAAGTATTTCGACGATTCGTTGGGCACGACGAGTTACGTTCACATGGAAAGGCTGATTACCATCATATAAATGAAGATGAAATGAGCCACGACAAAATCTGACGACATCGACATATTTTCTCTGAGGCTATGAAATATGAATAAAAATCCAAGATATCCGAAAAAAGGACAAAAAAAATCACAATAAAGAAGAAAACATCATTACCAAGAAACCGTATTCAAAAGTTCTACCAAAAAGACTGAGCACTGGAATGTTTCCGTTGGAGTTCCACATATCTATCTCTGTATATAGCAAGTACTTTCATTTTATGGAAATGTTTCTATAGTGTGGATCTAGGTTTCAACTCATCTATCATCTGAGAATGAACCTTGTTTATAGCAATTATAATTTTAGATTGGTGCCGAAGTAATTTTTCCTTAAATTTTAATCTGTAATCACTAAATTTGTTTCCTAAAAAAATATGTTCCGTATAACTCAGTACCTCCACTGAATAGCTGAAGGTTAAAAAAATCGACAATGGGTCGAAACCATTTATTAACAACCAAACTTATATTAAATTAACCACATAACTTAAAGGTACACAAAGTAGTTTTATTTGGAAAGTTATATTATATATAAATATTTGGGAATCACATTTATAGTCATTTAGTGTGGGTTGAAATATAACGATGAATTTGATTCGGAACAGTTCTACCATTTAGTATAACTCATCTCATCTCGATATTTCTTAGCTCTGTCAATTTGTTGACACTGTGGATTCAAACGAATAGAATTATGCCAAAAAATATAACTGAACCACAACTTGATGTAATATTAATACAATGTAAGATCAAATCAAATTTACTTGAAAGACGACATCCCTCACCTCTCTTAGCAACAAAATATATATCGGCATTTAAGTATAAAGTTAACAATGTTAACAAAAACAATTTCTATTCACATGTTAATTATCTGCAGAATCACAGACAGTATTTCTTTGATTCAAAATAAATGTCGACGAGAGATCTGCAACTGATTTGATTTCAGTGACTCGTAATCGAAACCTTCAGACAGTAGGTTGCTATTATTGTAAATGTTTAAATATTTCACCTTTTTAAATCAAAAGATAATTCACCTAGTTGATTCTTTAAGCAAGAATTTTTCTATCACGTTTGGTTGGATTATTACCCTCAAATAACACTAAGATATCAATCTTTCCAAATTTGCTAATTTTATGTCAAAATTTAATTAGATTCCTCATCTCTAGATGACAACTTCAAATAATGTCAGCACATTTTATTAACAAAATCATGAAAAAGTGATTTCTACTTTACAATTTGCTGATTTGCAATCTTTGTTCAGATGAAATTTATAATTAATAGCTCTATCATTTGTAATTTTGTTGAAATTTTCATCTACGTTTGTGCATATATATTTTAAGTGTCTCCACGTTTTCTTGAGAGCTGACAAATTGGACAACTTGGCCTTAGTTGCTGATTTATAATCGCGATTCTAGGAACCTGGGATCCTATTAATTAGTATTTTTCTAAAAAATCTTTATAAACATTCAAGAGGTGAAACACAATTTACTTTACCTACATGCTCCATACTTGCTTTAAAATAAAGTTCAAATCGTGGTGGTGAATCAAAACTTGAAGATGTGATGCACAATATAAATTGAACTTTGCGAATGTTATTTGATGGGATAAGAACCCTTTAGAAGATAAATAAGAGTTGCTCAAGTTTATTGTGCTCTTCGCAATAATTAAATGAACAAGTTTAGAAGGTAAATTTACCAAAGAATAGTTATGTACATAATCTGGGTTCAATAACCACGAAGGCAGTTCTTCTTCCTTTCTATTTACCTGGAAGAATATCATCATCTGACACATGTCTGATCGGTATTCCAAATAAAAGCTTTTCTAAGAAAATTGTTTCTCAATTCTTGACTCTGTTATAGCGTAAGCTTTATTTTCAATAATAAGATATTTTTTCGCATTGTAAATTAAATTGTATCAAAAGAATGTTTCACTGTTAACTGTCACAGAAGGATAGCTCCTCCATTATTATTATAGAATCCTGTGTTCAGAATATCTCGACAATTTAGAATATCATCTTTTTATATTTGGTATCGCCAATATAAAATCGACCAACAAGCAAAATGAAATAACTGAAATATCAGTTGTCAGTTAGTTTTCAAAACAAACGTACAGGACCAGAGTTCTCAAAAACTTATTCTCCTGTTTTAAGAAATTGTTAGTAAATAATTTCATTATTTATTCCTTATGGTATTACTCAAGCCTTAACCACTATGTTAAACCCTACACATTTTCCATTTAAATTCAATCCATTGATGTTAATCATCAAATTTGACTCTTTTAAGAAATTATGTGTTATGAATTACATCTGAAATAAATTGATGGCGTGTTTGTAGTTGTTGAGTTTTTGAATGATGAGATACCTAGTGTTCTCAAGTTTCACAGCATCTCTTGAATGTTGAAATTGTTAATATTTCAAATTAAGTTGTAGGAACAATTGTAAATAACAGTTGCTAATTTACAATAAGTGTTGTATTGTTTTTTAAATTTGATTTCCCTTAGCTACATAATTTGTTGCATTTATTCAATCATATTGGAACAGTTACACTAATAACAAAATATATCTATTTTAGAGCTCTGATTTCAAATGGTATTAATTCGTCATGAAATTCTCGAAAATCAAGTCACATGAAAAATTCCCGTGGGCTTTAATTTTGGTGAATCAAAATATTACCAATCATATTAAAATTCATTTAAGTAAAGTTAGGCATATGGTATATTATCAAAACACCAAGATGTCTTAAAAACTGTAAAAAAGAATTCCGATTTGTATATATATTAAAAGTTAATCGAAGTTATACAATATTACATAGTACAGAGAGTATTTAGTGTACAATATCGTGTTATATATACCGCCCCTTTGGTTAACTGAATCAGTGCACTACATCGACGTATAATCAAATTGAGTCATCCCTAATTAAAAATCGCTCCGTTATTTTCCTTCTTTCAAAAAAACCTTTGGTCACTGTGTTTTTCAATCTCTTCTACAATATGATATATTCAATCAATTTTTGAAGATAATTTTTGCAATACCCTCAAAAATTATTTCTTTTTACAGATGGCAAATTTAAATAAAGCATCCTAAGAACTCCATGTACATCCCAACGCATATGGAGAGTTACTACCACGATTTTAACATATTTTTAAAGCAAGTATGGAGCATATAGGTAAAGCAAGTAAATTGTGTCTCACTTCTTGAATGTCTATAAGAGCATAAACTTTCATTTCAATTATGATATTATGTTTATTATTATTATTATAGATAATTTAGAAGAATACTGCCTAATAGGATACAAGGGTCCGCGATGTTTGGTAGTATAAAATACCTTCATTCTATGATCAGTATCGCGAATAAGCAGAACGAAAATACTCCATCTTTGGTTCTCGATGTTGTCAGTGTGTTGCCAAAACACGCATACTGTCAAGAAAATATGGAGACACCAAAAATATATATGCACCAAAGTAGATGAAAATTTTAGCAGAACTGCAAATGATAAAGCCATTAATTATAAGTTTCAACCGAACAAAGATTGCAAATCAATATTTACGCAGAAATTTGTAAAATAGAAATTAGTATTTTATGATTTGGTTTATAAGTTGTGTTGATATTATTTGAATTTGTCATCCAGACATGAGGAATCTAAATAATTTGCGATATAAAATTATCAAATATGGAAAGATTAGTATATCATTTGAGGGTGATAACCAATGTTGAAAAAGAAAATTTCAGTGTTGAAATCTGTCGCTCAGTTATTCAAGCTGAGAGAATCACCTACGTGAATTTACTGTTGATTTAAAAAGGTGAAATATTTAAACAGTTACAAAAATAGCAACTTACTGTCTCAAGGTTTAGATTACGTGCCCTGAAAGTCACTGAAATCAAATCAGTTGCAGATCTCTCCTCGACATTTATTTCAAGTTTCAATAGCAACCAATTGTTTGTCAAAAAATAAAATAACATTTATGTTGCTAAGATTACGTTTCCTTATGACATATGTCAGAAGTATGTAATTTAGCAAAAAAGTTGTCTTCTCCCAAGCAAAACTTGATTTGATTCTTATATTGTATTTCACCAAATTGTGGTTCAGTTATATCTTTTCTTATAATTCTATTCGTTTTAATCCACAGTGTCAGCAAATTGACAGAGCAAAGGAATATCGTGATGATTTTTCGATTTGTTATAATATTGTTGATGGTAGAACTGTTTCGAATCAATCTCATCCTTATATTTCAACCTACACTGGAAGACTATAAATGAGATTCACAAATAATTAAATATAACTTAACTTTACAAATAAAATTACTTAGTTTAACTTAAGTCGACAATTTAGTTTAGTGTTATAAAATGGTTTCGACACATTGTCGATTTTTTCAACCTCCAATTATTCAATAGAAAGATTTACAGCTATATACAACATAATTATTTATGATATAAACATAATTATTTAGGAAACGCATTTACCGTCATAAAGTACAGATTACAATAGGAAAAATTTCTTCGCCACAATTATAAAATTATAATTATTATAAACATGCTTAATTCTCAAAATGAAAGTACCTGCTTTATACACAGACAGATATGTGGAACTCCAACGGGAACATTCCAGTCCTCAGCCTTTTTGGTAGAACTTTTGGTAATGCTGTTTTCTTCTTTATTGGGATTTTTGCTTGTACTTTTCTTGATTTCTTGGATTTTTTTTTTCATATTTCCCGATATGTGGCTTTGTCATGGCACATTTCATCTTCATTTATATGATAGTAATCAGTCTGTCAATGTGTCAATTCCTGATGTCCAACGAATCGTCGAAATAGCTTATTTGTTTTTTATTTAAATTAAATAATTTAATTGTGTGTGTTTTAGCATAAAATATATCATTAATTATAAAAATCTTGAATACAGATGAAAATTATACGTACATTTAAATCCAATTCTTGGGCCACTAGAATCTTTCCAGCATTTGCCTTTTACATCGTACTTTCAGATTTCAATCTTAATTTATTGAATATATTCTGAAAACAAATTATGTATAAGAGAGGTATGTTTCGATATGAAGTGATTAAAGTTTTGTGGTAACCAAATAAAGAAATCTTTTTGGGCTACTTGATTTTATGAAAAATATTTAATTTTGCTTATGACAACGAAATTCAAATATCTGCAAATGAATAATGAATTGTTAATGTCATAAGCTCTTTATAGAACAACTTAAGAAACATAGTTCTTAATTATTTTTACAGGTAGATCAAGTTGAAACATATTGTATAAAATTTCATAAGATTTGTGCTCTCAATCATTAACATCCATATTGCTTAAAAGTAAATCCCAATCAACTAATGACAAGTGATAGTTTAATGAGTAAACCTCAGAACTCATGAAAACACTAAACTCATCATTAGTCCAATTCACTCGGGGCAGGTTTCAATCTCCAGTTACTAAAAATATATCCACTGATGCACAATGATTGGAATAAAAATCAGAACCAGATGCTGGTAAACTGTTCCAATTATTCACTTTTGGCTTTTGACCATAATGGATATAAAGACATCCAGTACTTTCATATCTTTTCGGTGAGCACAGGGGTGCTTCATCATCAGACGATTTCGACATCACTTTTATAGGCGTGACCCACTTCGTGGAAAACTTTTGCGTTTCGGAGGTGTGGGGTGGCTAGTTGGGAGAAAGGATTGGTGTTAGAAGTAGGAGTATTTCCAGGATTTACCGAAGGTGTCTGTAGTTTAGCAGACAGCTTACTGCATTACTTACTTTCATTCGTTGTAGTTCACCCTCTAGTTCCGAAATTTTAATCTTAAGGCCTCTTGAAGCGCCGGCAGACTTTTGGGTTTTATTGAGATTTTCACTTGGCTTGTCTTTTCTCCTCAAACTACAAATAGTTTATTTATCTGAGTTTGAATCCGAATATAAACGCACACTGGTAAAATGTAATATTTTTCAAGGAAAAGAATAATATATATTAGGGCAAATTTTAATATTGATAAGATTTAGATGACTGAGATAATGTTAGAAATTGTTCAGTGTTCAAATTTATGTATTTTGAATTGAATTAAAGCAAAAAGGTCAATACACTAACATTTAGAAAAAAGTTTTCATAGAAAAGAAACACTTAAATTAGTTTGGCAATATTGTGAAGACTGATATGGAATACGGTTCGTATTCTTTGACAACTCCTTGACAATCTTGACAACTGATCTTTGTGTAATTTTATTTTGTTCGGTATCCGATCCTATAATGCTCTTTGGCGAATTACGGAAAGAGGTTATTTCAATCTGCCAAAATGTGGAGAATGTGTATCGTATAAATATTACTCCAGGAGCTGACCCAGCGTACTAAATTTGATAATATGCTTTCCTTAGTTAACTTAATGCTGTCTTGTTAACCCTAATTAGTTTACTTGAAGGATTCTTCTAAAAAAAATCTAATTTACAGCGCAATGTGGCTTACACTACTATAAAGAATGAACAATTTTGACACAACTTAAAACAAATAATGTTTCATCTCCTCTTGGGATGCCAATTGTAACTGATGCGATGACCAGGTAGGAGTGCACTGAAACTACACATAAACTGTTAAAATTGTAATTTGAATTGTGCGCCTGTGGACAGTTAAGTTGTAATTTTAACACTAAATTCTTAAATATAAATTTTTCTTGAGAAATAATAAATTCTTTTAAGCCCAGAAAGACTTATTTACTGAGAAAAGTAATAAAGTTAACCTAAAACGTCAATACGACAATTGAAAGGTGATTTCTCGTAACATTTGGAATAAGGGTTCTTAAATTGTCAGCAAACAATCAATTGGCATTAATTGAAAAGTTAACCGGCCGAGATAATTACGTAACCTGGCTATTTGCTATAGAAACACATCTACAGCAAGAGAAGTTGTGGAGTGCATAAAACCCCCCACATGTGTCATTGTGGACACAAAACGAGACACAAAGGCAAAAACTAAGATAAATTTACTAGTTGACTCAATAAATTACGTGCACATACAAGAGAGTAGTACTGCAAAATAAGTATGGGATAAATCTTGGTTGACACGCTGTGATGGGCTGCTGCATGATCTCTGTAATACTTCACATACTGCATGTTAAAACGTAGAGAAATATATGAGTTAAATAATGTGTACCGCTCACAAGCTCAGAAACATTGGTTTCGAAGTTGACGATGAATGGCTATTTACAGTGCCACTCTCCGGTCTACCAGAATCCTATCAACCAATGATTATTGCTATTGAAAGCTCCGGCATGAAGATACCTTCTGTTTCTGTGAAATCAAAACTATCACAAGATGTTAAACAACCTGAAAGTGACTCAACAGTATTGTCAGACATCAAGAAAATTAAAAACAACCACAGAAACAAAGTAAGGGTCCAAGGTGCTACACTTGTAACAAGTAAGGTCATAAAAGTCCTCAAATGCAAATCCAGAACCAAGAATGTTCAACAAAAATCAAGTAGTTCATCATATGCTGCTGCGTTTGAGGCAACATCCAGCCAAAATGACCCATGGTAAGTGGCTTCCTATGCATCGTCACACATGACAAGACGTAAGAACATGCTTGAAAATATGACGGCTCCTGTCATACATAAAATCAGAGTCGCAGATAACAAAGTATAATCTGTGCCATGCTCATGACGATGAAGGTCAAAACAAAAAGGTGCGTGCTTTTTACAAAAGTATTATGCGTTCCTAAATTGGCAACAAATCTATTGTCTCTAAGTCAGATTATTTGCGATGGTAGCCAAATAAAATTTGACGGAACGAGCTGTGTTATTATGAAGAGCAGAAGTGAGGTAGTATCTTCCTACTGTAGCTTTATGTTAGGGTCGACTGGAACAGTATTAGGATCAGCATTAGTCATTACAATTCTGTTTAAAATTTGTTCCATATAAATACTAAAACTCTTTTCGGTGTAGAGTCGAATTTGGCATGCCAGCAGCAAGGGAATTGTTTTAACCCATATGGTGACTTGTTCAATTTACATACCATGTTTTCGTCATGATCCAACCCTTCTTGTTAAGTCATAAATAGGTGTCTTCAAGTTCTCCATATAAAAATGCTGTCTTTGCGTCTAGTTACTTGATTTTGTGATTATTTTGTACAGCCTCTGATAGTAACGATCGTATTGAACTGATTGTTTGTGCAAAAGTTTCCTGGTAATCAACACGTGCAATTTGTCCATATCATTTCACACACAGATGTGATTTGTAACGTGGTCATTAAATAAATGAATCACTGTCATTAATGTTATTATAACAAATCGAAAAATCATCTCGATATTTCTTTTCTCGGTCAATTTGATGACACTGTCAATTAAACACCAAACATCAAATTGTGGTTATATTTTTATTATATTTCTATTTAATTTTAATACAATGAAAGAAACAAATCAAAATTACTTGAAAGATGACAACTTTTTTCTAAATTACATATTTCGAATATGGTTTAATTGGTCATTGGACGTTTTGTTTATATTGTAACGTGTGGCACATGTCACAAGGAAACGTAATCTTAGCAACATAAATGTTATTTTCTTTTATTTGATAAACAAAATTCCTTCGTTGCTACTGAAACTTGAAAGTTCGTGATTTCCGTGATTTTTCAGCACTCGTAATCGAAATCCTCAAACAAAAAGTTGCCATTATTGTAATTGTTTAAATATTTCACTTCACAATCAACAGTAAATTAACGTGGTTGATTCTTTCAGCTTGAATTAGTGAGCGACAATTTTCAACTATGCACTGAATTTTTCTCTTTCACTTTTGGTTGGGTTATCACTCTCCCACAACACTAAGATATCAATGTTTCCATATTTGCTAATTTTATGACGAAAATTATTTAGATTCCTCATGTCTGGATGACAAGTTCAAATAATGTCAACACAACTTTTAAACCAAATCATGAAATATTGATTTCTATTCTACAATTTTCTGCGTAAAGATTTGCAATCTTTTTACAGTAGAAATTTATAAGTATTAGCATTCTTTTGTTGATTTATTACATATATATTTTTAGTGTCTCCACGTTTTCATGAAAGTTGCTATCGAGTACGCACGTTTTAACAACTTTCTGACAACTTAGTCAACTAATGTTGAAGAATTTCCGTTCTGGTTAATTGCTGATCTTATATATATAATGCGCCGTGCTGGTGCGCGCCGGCGCACAATGTAAATTAATCTTTGCGAATGCATTTAGTAACTCTCCGTATGTGTAGGGATGTGGTTCGAGTTCTTCGGATGCTCCATTTAAATTCCGTAACTTTGTATAATTTTCAATCTGTAAAATGAAATATTTTTTGAGGGTATATCGAAAACAAAAATAAGTATTCTAAAAATAAACTACTTTTTTCAAAATAAAAATGTATCCCAAAAATTAAATAAAATATACTAAAAACAACGTCTGCGGAGACGAACCGCATGCTAAACGCAGCAAAACCAAATGATCCCCTCCAGTCAGTTCGGCCCGCCCACATAATTGCATGTATATCTTTCCTTTTTGTTTACAAAGGGGTATTGATGTTCCGTCTCAATATGCGAGTAGACACACTCATCATTTTTGATACGGTATGTTCCATACTTGCTTTAAAAATATATTAAAATCGTGGTAGTAACTCTCCATATGCGTTGAGTTGTAAATGGAGTTCTTAGTATGCTTTATTTAAATTTGCAATTTGTAATAAGAAATAATTTTTGAGGGTATTAGAGAGTTTGATGAATAACCCGAAAAGTTTGGACAATGACAGAATATGGAAGGGCGTGACAACTAAGTTGACTTATTAATTACTAGTCAATAATAGTTGATGTTAACAGAGAAATGGAAAGATTAACTATTTCTACACATTATTTCTTCTTCAACAATAACGCATACTTTAAGCTGGAATTTATATGCTAAATTACTGTCCATCCCATCTAAAAATTGTTCTGCAATCAGTGCACCAGAATATTCACCAGTTTTTCTTTTACATTTACGCAAATTTATTTTAGTTTGAGCCAAACCAACTTTTCTAGATAAACTACCGCCTAATCTGTTACACATTTCTAAATTTCAAACATATTACATTAAAATCTTTTATGTAAAGTGTAGCTTTCGAAAATAATGTTGATTTATTTTTTTTAAAAAACTAATCACTTTACATTACAATCGTTATGATTATCTACAGTGGAAAACTTACTTGACAACTCCAGCCCAGTGAGTTCAGCAAACAATAAATCATGGCAGATTCTATCAGATGCCTTTTAAAAGTCTGTATAAACAACATCAACCTGTAAATGATTTTCAAGAGCAACAACTGTCGAATTGTTATAAATAAGAAGGTTGGTCGCAGAAGATTTACATTTGCAAAATCCATGTTGCCTCTCATTTATAATATTTTGGAACTATTTTGAAAATTAATTTTTTTGGACAATTATGGAATACAAAACATTTTTCATACAGGCCTAAATTTGTTACAAGTAAACTATCTCCATTCTTTAAGGTAGGTGTAATAAATGATTTTTTCTGTACATTAGGAATAATGCACATTTTAAAAACAAGTTAAATTCCATTTTTAGAGGCTTTGTTAATGATAATCCACATTTCATTCAATGCTGTAGAAGGAATATCATAAGGACCTCTATTACTAAAACATCAATCTGGAAAAAATTATTATTATTTTTTGAATATAAACCAAAATATTTTCATGACAAAACGATATTGCTTAAATTTGTGTTTGCATTGAAAGCTAAAAAACGAAACAAACAGCTCACGTGTAAAGACTAAATACTTATTTTTTTTGTAGTTTTCGTCTTTTCAACGACGAAATTGTAAGTTACCAACCAAATAATTGTTCAAGTTCAGTTTTGAAATCAAATTACATTTTGTACATATTCAGGTTCCAACAGCAATGAAGGCGATATGTTTATTAATCAAAAGTAAAACATACTTCTGTTGTCTGAAGAATATGCAATGCTTTAATACAATTCAATATACATAAATTTGAACACTAAGGAAATCGGGTACCTCTGGAAACGTCGGCAGACATTTGGTTTTTATTGAGATTTTCACTTAGCTTGTCTCTTTTCCGGACACTACACATAGTTCACACACATAGTTTATTGATTTGGTAACTGAAGTTACCAGCAACTCTCCTCTTTCGAATATGGTAACTGAATTGGTCTGAATTTAGTTAGTTACTAAATTCAGACAAATAAAAGAATTTGTTTACCTGGTTGGTAACCTTGGTTACCAATCCAAGAAACAACTGAATTAAGTTTAGGTTTTCGTACTATAAACAGTTTAATAACTGAATTAGCGGTCATGAAATGAGTAAACAGCAAGCGTGCCTGCAAGAAGTTTGAGTGCTTCAGAGTCCTATTGGGACCACACGGCACATCGCCAGTTTCATTTCAGAAGAAGTTCCTATTAAGAGACAAAAACCGTGAAATAAGAAAATGAAAAGGCGGCTCAAATCCAGGTTCGATTGTCAGAAAGACACAGCTAATTATTGTAAAGCCCCAGTTTTGATCGGCTGGATTAGAGTACATTAGAGTAACAATTAATTCTCTGTATCGTGTGGAGTCTTTGAACATTTTTAAATCTCTGTTAACTTTCTAAAATATATTTTTTTTGTTTAAGTGTTACTCTTTTCTTACTTTGGTTAATTTCTATTCCAAAAAAAACCTAGCATTTTTGATCTTCAATTTCTCAGCTAATTCTCTCTTACTTTCATTACCAGTTCGTTTTTCAGCAGTTCTTTTGTACTCCTTAAATTTTTCAAGAAATTCTCCTTTTGACATGAGAAAATACACCTTGCACCATCCACTATTATCGTCTATAAATGTTCGAAGATATCTTGATCCACCTCTGGTTCTAACTCGCTTTGGTCCGCAGATGTCTGAATGAACAATATTCAGTAACTGCTTACTTCTTAATTCTCTGGCAGTAAAGGGTGTCCTTGCATATTTACCTCATTGATATATGCCACACCACGTGGATTATCCAATTTTATTTATACTTAATCCAATAATATAAAATATATAAAATATATAAAATAATTGTTTCAAAAGTGCCATACATCTTTGGAAATCTCGCATCCTTTGATACTCTTGAGGTCCGATGGGCTTATGCATAGGATTATGTCCACATTTACCTTTTTATCTTATTTACATCCACGTTTTAAGCGCTGATTCACTTTTTTTGTCACCCTGACATCTAACTGACTTTGATACTTCATTAACGAAATTCCAGGTATCGATTTTGGTAAGTAACGCCTCTACCTGAATCCGCCTCGTGTCGAAATTTTCTTTGGATAGAAGTTCAATTCTTGTACCACAGATCGCCATCTCGAGTCCCATGTTTCGATAGTATGGACCTACCTTATAACTCATCCTACATCTGAGAATTAAGCTTGTTTATTCTAATTATAATTTTAGAATAGTGCCGAAGTAATTCTTCCTTAAAATTTAATCTGTACTGTAATCAGTAAATGTGTTTCCTAAAAAATTATGTCGCATATATCTTTTAAGTACTTCTTTCCACTAACTAATTGGAGGTTAAAATTAATTAAATTAACCACAAAACTTAAACAAAGTAGTTTCATTTGGAAAGTTATATTATATTTAAATATTTGGGAACCACATTTATAGTCATTTAGTGTAAGTTGAAATATAAGGATGAAATTGATTCGGAACAGTTCTACCATTAAGGTTATTATAACTCATCTCGACATTTCTTTGCTCTGTCAATTTGTTTACACTGTGGATTCAAACGAATAGAATTATAACAAAAAATATAACTGAACCACAATTTGATGTAATATTAATACAATATAAGATCAAATCAAATTTACTTGAAAGAAGACAACGTGATTCCAAACCACATATTTCGAATTAGGTTTAATTGAATTAACCATAACTCTTGCCTATAATTGGACAGGCTGACATACATCATAAGGTGACGTAATCTTAGCAACATAAATGTTATTTTCTCTTATTTGACTAACAATCTTCCTTCGTTGCTACTGAAACATGAAAGATTGCAAAATATCACTCAATACAACACTCACTCCAAAATGTTCGTTTAATTTTGTAAGTACTAATTAATTAAAATTTTATTTATGTGTATATACATCAGGCAAGTTACTTGTTTTCAACTTCATCCCCCACGTCTCTTAGTAGCAAAATATATTTCTGCATTTAAGTATAAAGTTAATGAAAACAATTTCTATTCACATGTTAATTATCTGTCAGATTCACAGACAGTATTCCTTTGATGGAAAATAAATGTCGTCGAGACATCTACAACTGATTTGATTTCAGTGACTCGTAATCGGAACCTTCGGACAGTAGGTTCCTATTATTGTAACTGTTTAAATATGTCACCTTTTTAAATCAAAAAATAATTCACGTAATTGATTCTTTAAGCAAGAATTAGTGAGCGGCAAATTTCAACTAGGTACAGAATTTATCTCTTTCACGTTTGGTTGGATTATCACCCTCAAACAACACTAAGATACCAATCTTTCTAATTTTGCTAATTTTATGTCAAAATTTATTTAGATTCCTCATGTCTAGATGACAAGTTCAAATAATGACAACACAATTTATAAACAAAATCAAATCACATTTTTCTGTGTAAAAATTTGCAATCTTTGTTGAGTTGAAATTTATAATTAATAGCTCATTTGTAATTTTGATGAAATTTTCATCTACTTTAGTGCATATATATTTTAAGTGTCTCCACGTTTTCTTGAGAGCTCGTAACCGCTACGCACGTTTTGACAACTTGCTGACAAATTAGACTACTTGGGCATGTTGGGGTATTTTCATTCTAATTAGTTGCTAATCTTATAATCGCGATTATAGTAACCTGGGATCATTTTAAGTAGTATTTTTCTAAAAAAACTACTTTACCGTGCAATAAGGTATAACATAACTGAAAAGAAAGATAAACATTCAAGAGGTGACACACAATTTACTTGGTTTATCTATATGCTATATGCAGAATCTTAACATCTACTACATGTCTGATCGGTATTCTAAATAAATGATTTTCCAAGTAAATTGCATCGGAATTCTTGACTCTGTTATAGCGTAAGCTTTATTTTCAAGAATAAGATATTTTTTCGCATTGTAAATTAAATTATATCAGCAGAATGCTACACAGATAACTGTGACAGGAAAATAGCTCCTCGATTATTATTATAGGATCCTGTGTTCAGAATATCTCGACAATTTAGAAGAACAATTTTGTGTACTTGGTAAGGCCATTATAAAATCGTCCAACAAGCAAAAACTCCAACATCAGTTGACAGTTAGTTGTCAAAACACGTACAGAACCAGAGTTCTCAAAAACTTATTCTCTCGTTTTAAGAAATTGTTAATAAATAATTTAATTATTTACTCCAAATAGTATTATTCAAGTCTTAACCGTTAATTTAAACCACACACATTTTCCATTTAAATTTGATCCAGTGATGTTAATCATCAAATTTGACTTACCTTAGAAATTATGTGTTATTTCTTATGAATTACATCTGAAATAAATTAATGGCGCGTATGTTGTTGTTGATTTTATTAATGGTGAGACACCTACTGTTCTAAAGTTTCACAGCATCTCTTGAATGTTGAAATTGTTAATATTTTAAATTAAGTTTTAGGAACAGTTGTAAATTACAGATGCTAGGTTACAACAAGTGTTCTATTGTTTTTTTAAATTTGGATTCCCTTAGATACAGAATTTATTGCAGTTATTCAAGGCGGAATATTGTAACAATTACATTAATAACGAAATATATCTATTTCAGAGCTCTGATTTCAAATAGTGTTAATTAATCATGAAATTCTCGGAAATCAAGCCACATGAAAATTTCCCGTGGGCTTTTATTTTGCTGTATCAAAATATTACCAATTATATTTAAAGTTCACTTAAATAAAGTTAGGAGATAACAAAACACCAAAATGTCTTAGAAACTGTAAAAAAAAAATCCCGATTTGTATATATATCAAAAGTTAACCAAAGTTATACAATATTACAGAGTACAGAGAGTATTTAGTGTAAAATATCGTGTTATATATACCGCCCCTTTGGTTGACTGAATCAACGCACTACAACGCCGTATAATCAAATTGAGACATCCCTAATTCAAAATCGCTCCGTTATTTTCCTTCGTTCAAAAAAATCTTTGGTCACTGTGTTTTTCATTCTCTTCTACAATTTGATTTATTCAATCAATTTTTGAAGATAATTTTTGCAATACCCTCAAAAATTATTTCTTTTTACAGAATGCAAATTTAAATAAAGTATCTAAGAACTCCATCTACATCCCAACGCATATGGAGAGTTACTACCACGATTTTAACATATTTTTGAAGCAAGTATGGAGCATACAGGTAAAGCAAGTAAATTGTGTCTCACTTCTTGAATGTCTATAAGAGCATAAACTTTCATTTCAATTATGATATACCTTATTACAGATATTTTAGAAGAATACTGCTTAATAGGATACAAGGCTCCGCGATGTTTGATTGTATATAATTACTTCTTTCCATGATAGCAACTTACTGTCTGAAGGTTTAGATTACGTGCCCTGAAAGTCACTGAAATCAAATCAGTTGCAGATCTCTCGTCGACATTTATTTCAAGTTTCAATAGCAACCAATTGTTTGTCAAAAAATAAAATAACATTTATGTTGCTAAGATTACGTTTCCTTATGACATATGTCAGAAGTATGTAATTTAGCAAAAAAGTTGTCTTCTCCCAAGCAAAACTTGATTTGATTCTTATATTGTATTTCACCAAATTGTGGTTCAGTTATATCTTTTCTTATAATTCTATTCGTTTTAATCCACAGTGTCAGCAAATTGACAGAGCAAAGGAATATCGTGATGATTTTTCGATTTGTTATAATATTTTTGATGGTAGAACTGTTTCGAATCAATCTCATCCTTGTATTTCAACCTACAGTGGATGACCATAAATGTGATTCCCAAATATTTAAATATAACATAACTTTACAAATAAAACTACTTTGTTTAACTTATGTCGATATTTTAATATTAGTTTGGTGTTATAAAATGGTTTCGACACATTGCCGATTTTTTCAACATCCAATTATTCAGTGAAAAAATATACAGATATACACAATGTAATTATTTATGAATCACATTTTCCGTCATAAATTACAGATTAAAATATAAGTAAAAACTACTACGGCACAATTCTAATATTATAATTACTATAAACATGCTTAATTCTCAGATGTTATTTGAGTTGAAACGTATGCCCATACTATGGAAAACTTTCCATAAATTGAAAGTACCTTCTTTATACACAGACAGATATGTGGAACTCCAATGGGAACATTCCTGTCCTCAGCCTTTTTGATAGAACTTTTGAAGACGGTTTCTTGGTATTGCTGTTTTCTCCTTTATTGTGACTTTTTCTTGACCTTTTTTCGGATTTCTTGCATATTTTTTCATATTTCATAGCCTCAGAGAAAATAGCATGCCCTCAACCTCCGGAGATCTATCTTTCAACACTAATCCGGAGATTGCATGCTTGCATGATATCCAACCCTGTGAATCCGACAGATACAAGAGACCTTGTCTCTTGGCTGTCTAGACCTCTGCGTCTCTTTTGAACATCTTTTCTTTACTATGTAGCGATTGTTACGTACCTCTTTAGTTTTCCCTTCTATTTTCCTAAACCTTTATGGTTAACTACTCTTAGGTCATGATCTTCGGATCATTGCCCGGAGAGGGGTTTTTAGTCGGTAAAGTCCGGCACTACGTCTTGTAGATTTCCCCCACTTTGCTCCAATAAAAAAATAATCATAATTTATTCTGAAAACAAATCAATGTGTTATTTTATGGAGCCTTATTCTGTGTTTGGTTGGGAATTCCTGTAAATATAAATAATGAATTTAGCCAAAACTATTCCCTAAAAATAACAGTTTGGTAAGATCGGTTTCATTTCTAGCACTACTGTACATAAGTATTTCTGCTAATTACAATTCTCAATAAGGAAGAACCTCATTAATAAAGAGAGAATATTTAACTATTAATTTTGAATTGAAGCGTAGGAGCAACTTCAGAAAGATGTGTTTCTTATGAAATAAAAGTCTGAACTGATTAGAGTTTTGTTGTAAACAAATAAAGAAAACTTTTTAGGCTACTTGATTTTATGAAAAATATTGTAATATGTTTATATACAACGAAATTCAAATGTCTACAAGTGAATAATGCATAGAAATTCAAACAAAATGGTCCTGTGGCATAGACAACTAGAGTACCTACATTATAAAGGCGTACAGGATTTGTACAGAAAGCGACTGGTACACGGTAATAAATTGGATAATGATAAATTACTCATGTGGTGTGACAATGTCAACGAGGTAAGCAAGCAAGGAAACCCTTTACTGATAGAGAAGGAAGAAGTAAGCAGTTACTGAATATTGTTCATTCAGATATCTGCGGACCAATGCGAGTCAGATTCAGCGGTGGATCAAGATATATTCTTACATTAATAGACGAATATAATAGGTGGTGCCAGGTTTTTTCCTTAAGTCAAAGAGAGAAGTTTTTGAAAAATTTAAGGAGTACAAAAGAACTGTCGAAAATCAAACTGGTAATGAAATTAAGAGAGAATTAGCTGAGAAATTGAAGATCAAAGATTGCTAGGTTTTTCTTTAGAATAGAAATTAACCAAAGTAAGAAAGGAGTAACACTTAAACAAAAAAAATATATATCAGAGAAATTCAGAATGGTAGATTGCAATCCAATTAAAACACTGTATGACTGCCACTCAAAATTTAACAGAGATTTAAAACCATTCAAAGACCCCACACGATACAGAGAATTAATTGGTACTCTAATGTACTCTAAGGTAACCGATCAAAACTGAGGCTTTACAATAACTAGCTGTGTCGTTGGATGTGGTACCGCTTTCCTTTCTGCCAATAGAACCTGGATTTGGGCCTCCTTTTCCTTTTCTTATTTCTCGGCTCTTGTCTTTTAATAGGAACTTTAATAGGGTCACTAAATAAAAACGAAAATATCACTACCAACACATTTCCGTAGTTGCTACCGAAACTTGGTTAAATGACGATCGTTACCTCTGCCATTGATAACAACAGAAAAGTTTCTTATTGTTAGCGACTTTTGTCAATTGTTCAAAGTGTGGCTAGCAACCAGGGAATATTGTTGAAATTTACAATTTTTTTTTGAGTTGTTCGTTCTTCTTTTGTCTGAATTTAGTTATAATAGTTACCATAATCGAAAGAGAAGAGTTGTTAATTTGGCTTGTAACCTCGGTTACTAAACCAATAAACTATGTGTAGGGTCCGGAAAAAAGAAAAGCTAAGTGAAAAACTCAATAAACCCCAGAAGTCTGCTGACGTTTCCAGAGGTACCCGATTTCCTTAGGAATAAAATTTTGGAACTAGAAGGTGAGATACAGAGAGTGAAAGAGTGCTTACACAGCTTTGTCGTCCAAACTAGGGATACTATCGGTAAACTCTGATGGTACCCCTACTCCTACCGCTAATCCCAAATCTTTGTCCCAACTAGCCACCCCAACTCCTGCAAAGTCTCCCAGCTCCAAAACTCAGAAAACTTCTTGGAACTCGGTCACCCCCAATGAGGTGATGTCGAAATTGTGTAACTACGACGCACCCCACCATTTATGGTTCAGTGTTGAAATTTATGTATATTGAATTGTATTAAAGTATTTTAGACCATGTGCCTAAGAATTAGAAGAGCCTTTCCATAGAAAATAAACTCCTGGTTATTAAAGTAATTATTTAACGTTTCTAATTGATTGGAATTATTTGGTAGCGCTAATGGCTAGACGTCTCAGTCTCAGTTTCGGCTCGTATTTTTTGACAACCCACTGACAATCTTGACAACTGATCTTTGTGTAATTTTGTTTTGATTGGTGTCCGTTCCTATAATGCTCTTTGGCGAATTACAGAAAGAGGATATTTCAGTCTGCCAAAATGTGCGGAAAATGGGATCACATAAATATTAATCAACGAGCTGACCCAGCTTACAAAATCCGATAATATGCATTCCTCAGTTAATTTAATGCTGTCTTGTTAACCAAAAGTAGTTTATCTGAAGCATTCTTCTCAATTTACAGCGCAATGTAGCTTAGGCTATTATAAAGAATGAAAAATTATAACACATCTTAAAACAAATAATGTTTCATTTCCTCTTGGGAATCCAATTGTAACTGTTGAGATGACCTGTAGGAGTGTACTGAAACTACACATAAACTGTTAAAATTGTAATTTGTATTGTGCGCCTGTAGACAGTTAAGTTGTAATTTTAACACTAAATTCTTAAACATAAGTTTTTCTTCTGAAATAATAAATTCTTTTAAGAAAAATTAACAGGTTATGGAGCTAGAAAAGCCCAGGGAAGCCCAGAATGGCTTACTTACTGAGAAAAGTAATGAAGTTAACCTAAAACGTCAATACGACAATTGAAAAGTGTTTTCTCGTAACACCTGGAATAAGGGTTCTTAAATTGTCAGCAAACAATCAATTGGCATTAATTGAAAAGTTAACCGGCCGAGATAATTACGTAACATGGCGATTTGCTCTAAAAACATACCTACAGCAAGAGGAGTTGTGGAACTGCATAGACCCCACCACATGTGTCATTGTGGACACAAAACGAGACACAAAGGCAAAAACTAAGATAAATTTACTAGTTGACTAAATAAATTACGTGCACATGCAAGAGAGTAGTACTGCAAAAGAAGTATGGGATACGTTTTCATAAGTATTTGATGACTCTTTGTTGACACGCTGTGATGGGCTGCTGCGTGATCTCTATAATACTTCACTTACTGTATGTCAAAACGTAGAGAAATATGTGAGCAAAATTATGTGTACTGCTCACAAGCTCAGAAACATTGGTTTCGCAGTTGACGATGAATGGCTAGTTACATTGCTACTCTCCGGTCTACCAGAGACCTATCAACCAATGATTATTGCTATTGAAAGCTCCGGCATGAAGATAACTTCAATTTCTGTGAAATCAAAACTATCACAAGATGTTAAACAATCTGAAAGTGACTCAACAGTATTCTCAGTCAACAAGAACAACCACAAGAAAATAAGGGAGCTACACTTGTAATAAGTAAGGTCATAAAAGTCCTCAAATGCAAATCCAGGACCAAGAATGTTCAACAAAAAGCAAGTAGTTCATCATATGCTGTTGTGTTTGAGGCAACATACAGCCAAAATGACCCATGGCAAGTGGCTTCCGGTGCATCGTCACACATGACAAGACGTAAGAACATGCTTGAAAATATGACGGCTCCTGTCATACATAAAATCAGAGTCGCAGACAACAAAGTATAATCTGTGCAATGTTCAGTACAAGTGAGGTTGGACCATTATGACGATGAAGGTCAAAACAAAAAGGTGCTTTTTACAAAAGTATTAAGTGTTCCTAAACTGGCAACAAATCTATTGTCTCTAAGTCAGATTATTTGCGATGGTAGCCAAATAAAATTTGACGGAACAAGCTGTGTTATTATGAACAGCAGAAGTGAGGTAGTATCTTCCCACTGTGGCTTTATGTGAGGGTCGACTGGAACAATATTAGGATTTGCATTAGTCATTTCAAATCTGTTTAAAATTTGTTCCGTATAAATACTAAAACTACTACTAAAACTCTTTTCGGTGGAGAGTCTAATTTTGCATTCCAGCAGCGAGGGAATTGTTTTAACCCATATAGTGACTTGTTCAATTTACATACCATGTTTTCGTCATGATCCAACCCTTCTTGTTAAGGCATAAATAGGTGTGTTCAAGTTCTCCATATAAAAATGCTGTCTTTACGTCTAGTTACTTGATTTTGTGATTATTTTGTACAGCCACAGATAGTAACAATCGTATTGAATCTCACCTGACTGTTTGTGCAAAAGTTTCCTGGTAATCAACACGTGACATTTGACCATATCATTTCACACACAGATGTGATTTGTAACGTGGTCATTAAATGAATGAATCACTGTCATTAAAGTTATTATAACAAATCGAAAAATCATCTCGATATTTCTTTTCTCTGTCAATTTGTTGACACTTTCGATTAAAACAAATAGAAATATATTAAAAATATAACTGAACCACAATTTGATGTAAAATTAATACTATGAAAGAAACAAATCAAATTTACTTGAAAGAAGACAACTTTTTTCTAAATTACATATTTCGAATAAGGTTTAATTGGACATGTTTTGTTTATATTGTAACGTCTGGCACATGTCACAAGGAATCGTAATCTTAGCAACATAAATGTTATTTTCTTTTATTTGATAAACGAAATTCCTTCGTTGTAATTGAAACTTGAAAGTTCGCAAAATGTCACTCAATCCCACACCCACTCCCAAATGTTTAGTTTTGTAATTACTAATTAATTAAAATTTTATTTATGCGTATATACATCTAGTTATCCTGTTTTCAATTTCATCCCTCACGTCAATTTCATCCCTCATATCACATATTCAAATTAAATTATAATAGTTGGAACTTCTCTTAACAGCAATCTATTCTAATGGAAATATAAAGTTAACAAAGTTAACAAAAACAATTTCTTTTCACATGTTAATTATCTATCAGAATCACAGACAGTTTTTGTATGTCGACGATAGATCTGCAACTAATTTGATTTCCGTTACTTTCAGGACTAGTAATCGACATCTCCACAATAATGGCATCAAGTTGCCATTATTGTAATTGTTTAAATATTCCTAACGAGTTCCTAAGGAGTCCGCACGTTTTGACAACTCTGGCAATTTTGACAGCTAATGTGAGAGTATTTCGTTCTGCTTAATTGCTGTACTTATAATCGCGATACCGATTATGGAAAGAGGTTATTTTATACGACAAAACATCGCAAAACCTGGGATCCTACAGCAGTATTTGTGTAAAAAGCTACTTTAATGTGTGGGCAAACGCATCAAGATATTCTCCAGCTTTTCTTTTACATTTACCCAAATTCAGTTTAGCTTGAGCCGAACCAACTTTTCTAGAAAAACTACCGCCCAATCTATTACTCATTTTTAAATTTCAAACACATTACATTAATATCTTTTATCTAAAGTATAACTTGCGAATATGGTGTTGATTAATTTTTTTATAAAAACTAATCACTTTACATTACAATCGTTATGATTATTTACAGTGGAAAAATTACTTGTCAAATCCAGCCCATTTAGTTTAGCAAACAATAAATCATGGCAGATTCTATCAAATGCCTTTTAAATGTCTGTATAAACAGCATCAACCTGTAAATGAATTTCAAGAGCACCAACTGTCGAGAGTTTATAAATAAGAAGGTTGGTCGCAGAAGATTTATATTTGCAAAATTCATGTAGACTCTCATTTATAATATTTTGGAACTATGGCATAATTATTTTGGAAATGATTTTTTTGGACAATCTTGGAAAACAACAAGTAAACTATCTCCATCCTTTAAGATAGGTATAACAAATGATTTTTTACGTACGTTAGGAAATAAAGTAGATTTTAAAAACATATTAAGTTTCATTGTTAGAGGCTTTGTTAATGAAAATCCACAATTCATTCAATACTGTAGAAAGAATATCATGAGGACCTCTATTACTAGATAAATAAAGACTTCTGAGTTCATTGAAAACATCAATCTGGACAAAATTATAATTACGTTTTGAATATAAACAAAAATATTAGATTTGTGTCTGCATTGAAGGAAAAAAAGTGAAACAAACAGCTAACGAAGTGTAAATACTTATTTCTTTTGTTGTTTTTGTCTTTTCAATGACGAAATTTTAAGAAGTTACCAAATAATTGTTCAAGATCAGTTTTGAAATCAAATGATATTTTGTACATATTCAGGTTTCAACAGCAATGAAGGCGATATGTTTATTAATCAAAAGTAAATCATACTTTTGTTGTCTGAAGAATATGCATCGACAAAAGTGTGTGAATTGTTAATTAGACATTGCTATTCCTAACAAATATCAAAATTTTATATATTTTCTTTGATAAGATAATAATAAAACTTAAACATCTTTTTTAGCTGCTTTTTTTCAATTTTGTTAAACTTATAAATTCACATCACATAATTAGGACCTTCCTACTTTCCGCATATTTTGGCAAATTGAAATAACCTCTCTCAGTAATTCGCCTTTAGAGCATTATATTATTGGACACCAAACGAAACGAAATTACACAAAGATCAGTTGCCAAGATTGTCAATGAGCTGTCAAAAAATATTAACCGAAACTGAGATCTGAGACGGCTAATCATTAGTGCTGTTTTTTCCCAAACCAGTTTAAAATTTTCTTCTCTATGAGAAGTCTCTTCTAATTCTTAGTGTACTTGGTCTAAAATACTCTAATACAATTCAATATACATAAATTTGAATACTGAACCATAACTGGTGCATCGTAGATAGACAATTTCGACATCACCTCCTTGGGGGTGTCCGAGTTCCTGCGTTTTGGAGCTGGAAGACTTTGCAGGAGTGGGGGTGGCTGGTTGGGATAAAGATTTGGGATTAGCGTTAACAACTCTTCTCTTTCGATTATGGTAATTATTATAACTAAATGCAGGCAGAGGAAGGACGAACAACTCAAACAAAAATTGTTACTATCAACAATATTTCCTGGTGCACTTTGAACAATTGACAAAAGTCGCTAACAATAAGAGACCTTTCTGTCGTTACCAATGGCAGTGGTAACAATCGTCATTTATCCAAATTTGAGTAGCAACTACGGAAAAGTGTTTGTTAAGGAATGAAACTGCACATTGATACTTGGAACCCCTCTGTATAGATGCCCTAACGCAAGCGTCATGCTACGAAGGGTTTTTAGTTCTTAGGTTTTAGTCTTTGACGTTTCTAGCCGAGTGCACACATTGTAATAATATAATAAACGATTAGTTTTCTTGTAACATCGACTATTATTCTCATCACACTCACACCTCAGTTTTCAAAAGTGTTTGTAGTGATATTTTTGTTTTTATTTAGTGTCCCTCCTTTGTCTGAATTTAGTTAGTTACCAAATTCAGACAAATGAAAAAATTTGTTTACTTGTCTGGTAATCTTTGTTACCAATCCAAGAGACAACTGAATTAAATTTTTGTTTTCGTACTATAAACAGTTTAATAACCGAATTAGCGATAATGAAATGCGAAAACAGCAAGTGTGCCTGCAAAATGTCGAGTGGTTCCGAATCCTATTGGAACCGGACGGCACATTGCCAGTTCCGTTCCACAAGAAGTTCATACTAAGAGACAAAAACCGTGAATGAAGAAAAGGAAAAGGCGGTTCAAATCCAGGTTCTATTGGCAGAAAGAAAGGTCAACCGCGCGGTAAACCCTGAGCACGACTCCGTTCGAAGTTCCGAAAGAGTTAACTATCTAAAGTAAGTAACAACAGCAAAATTCGGCGAAGCGCCACACCGACATCAGACCCCCAAATGGAGTTAGAGATAACGTTCGTCCTTCTGTTTGAATTTAGTTATATGTTGCCATATTTAGTAACCTCGGTTACTAAACCAATAAACCATGTGTAGAGTCCGCGAAAAAGATAAGCCAAGAGGTACCTGAAAACTAGACGTTAAGATTAAAATCTCGGAACTAGAGGGTGAATTACACCGAATGAAAGTAAGTAATGCATTAAGCTGTCTGCTAAGCTACAGATACCAGGGGTAAATCCTGGAAGTACTCCTACTTCTAACCCTAACACCAATCCTTCCTCCCGACCAGCCACCCCACACCTCCAATACGCAGAAGTCTTCCATAAAGTGGGATACGCCTATGGAGGTGTTCTCGAAATCCTGACGACGCACCCCTGTGCTCACCGAAAGGACACGGAAGCACTGGAAGTATTTGTTTCCATTAAGGTCAAAATACAAAAGTTAATAGTTAGAATATGCCTGCTTACAAGGCGACGTGGAATGATAATGCAAGGTACTCAGTAAAACGCTTATTGACTATTTTACAACATTGGTGGGCTGTATACAACTAACTCTGCTCTTACAACTTAACTCTGTTTCTTCTGTTGTTTTTATTCTCCGTTGTCATCACAACCGTTATACACGATGTCTAGATACTCTAACATAACTTGCCTCGAGTGAATTGGACCAATGATGAGTAAGTATAGTGTTTGCATGAGTACTGAGGTTTACACTTTAAACTATCAATTATCATTGGTTGATTGTGTCTTATGAAATTTTATACAATATGTTCCTACTTTATCTACATGTAAAAAAATTAAAAACTAAGTTTCCTAAGTTGTTCTCTAAAGAGCTTATAACATTAACTATTCGTTATTCATTTGTAGACATTTGAATTCCGTTCCCATAAACAAATTTCAATGTTTTATTTATTAATTCGTTATTCATTTGTAGTCATTTGAATTTCGTTGTCATAAACTAATTTCAATTTTGTTCATAAAATCAGGTAGACCAAAAAGTTTTCTTTACTTGTTTGCCACCAAACTTTAATCAGTTCAAACTTTTGTTTCATACGAACCACGTTTCTCTGAAGTTGCTCCTACGCTTCAATTCAAAATTATTAGATAAATATTCTCGCTTTTATTAATGAGTCCCTGCCTCATTGGAAATGATAATCGGAAGAAATACTTGTGTATAGTAATGCTAGAAATGAAACAGATCGTATCAAACTGTTATTTTTAGGGAATATTTTTGTCTAAATTCATTAATTTACTTACAGGAATTCCCAACTAAACAAAGAATAAGTACTTTCATGTATATGACGCTCCTTAAAACAACACATTAATACCTAATTAATTTGTTTTCAGAATAAATTAAGATTGAAATCTTAAAGTACGATGCAAAAGGCAAATGGTGTAGAGATTCTAGTGGCCCAAGAATTGGATTTAAATGTAAGTATAATTTTCATCTGCATTCAAGATTTTTATAATTAATGACATATTTTATGTTAAAACACACAATTAAATTATTTAAATTAAATGAAAAACAAATAAAATTGGTATATATAATAAAATTAATATTTAATATTAATTTTATATATCTTTTTTAAAGTATTCGATTCGTTGGGCACGAGGAGTTACGTTCACATGGAGAGGCTGATTACCATCATATAAATGAAGATGAAATGAGCCACGACACAACCTGACGACATCGGCAAATATTTTCTCTGAGGCTATGAAATATGAAAAAAAATCCAAGAAATCCGAAAAAAGTACAAGAAAAAATCACAATAAAGAAGAAAACATCATTACCAAGAAACCGTATTCAAAAGTTCTACCAAAAAGGCTGAGGACTGGAATGTTCCCGTTTGAGTTCCACATTTCTATCTCTGTATATAGCAAGTACTTTCATTTTATGGAAATGTTTCCATAGTGTGGATCTGGGTTTCAACTCATCTATCATCTGAGAATGAAGCTTGTTTATAGCAATTATAATTTTAGATTAGTGCCGAAGTAATTTTTCCTTAAATTTTAATCTGTACTGTAATCACTAAATGTGTTTCCTAAAAAAATATGTTGCATATAACTTTTAAGTACCTCCACTGAATAGTTGAAGGTTAAAAAAATCGACAATGGGTCGAAACCATTTGTTAACAACCAAACTTATATTAAATAAATCACATAACTTAAAGGTACACAAAGTAGTTTTATTTGGAAAGTTATATTATATATAAATATTTGGGAATCACATTTATGGTCATTTAGTGTAGGTTGAAATATAAGGATGAATTTGATTCGGAACAGTTCTACCATTTAGTATAATTCATCTCATCTCGATATTTCTTTGCTCTGTCAATTTGTTGACACTGTGGATTCAAACGAATGGAATTATACCAAAAAATATAACTGAACCACAACTTGATGTAATATTAATACAATGCAAGATCAAATCAAATTTACTTGAAAGACGACATCCCTCACCTCTCTTAGCAACAAAGTATATATCGGCATTTAAGTATAAAGTTAACAATGTTAACAAAAGCAATTTCTATTCACATGTTAATTATCTGCAGAATCACAGACAGTATTTCTTTGATTCAAAATAAATGTCGACGAGAGATCTGCAACTGATTTGATTTCAGTGACTCGTAATCGAAACCTTCAGAGAGTAGGTTGCTATTATTGTAAATGTTTAATTATTTCACCTTTTTAAATCAAAAGTTAATTCACGTAGTTGATTCTTTAAGCAAGAATTAGTGAGCGGCAAATTTCAGTTAGGTACTGAATTTTTTCTATCACGTTTGGTTGGATTATTACCCTCAAATAACACTAAGATACCAATCTTTCCAAATTTGCTAATTTTATGTCAAAATTTAATTAGATTCCTCATCTCTAGATGACAACTTCAAATAATGTCAACACATTTTATTTACAAAATCATGAAAAAGTGATTTCCACTTTACAATTTTCTGATTTGCAATCTCTGTTCAGATGAAATTTATAATTAATAGCTGTATCATTTGTAATTTTGTTGAAATTTTCATCTACTTTTGTGCATATATATTTTAAGTGTCTCCACGTTTTCTTGAGAGCTGACAAATTGGACAACTTGGCCTTAGTTGCTGATTTATAATCGAGATTACAGGAACCTGGGATCCTATTAAGTAGTATTTTTCTAAAAAATCTTTATAAACATTCAAGAGGTGAAACACAATTTACTTTACCTACATGCTCCATACTTGCTTTAAAATAAAGTTCAAATCGTGGTGGTGAATCAAAACTTGAAGATTGTGATGCACAATATAAATTGAACTTTGCGAATGTTATTTGATGGGATAAGAACCCTTTAGAAGATAAATAAAAGTTGCTCAAGTTTTTTGTGCTCTTCGCAATAACTAAATGAACAAGTTTAGAAGGTAAATTTACCAAAGAATAGTTATGTACATAATCTGGGTTCAATAACCACGAAGGCAGTTCTTCTTCCTTTCTATTTACCTGGAAGAATATCATCATCTGACACATGTCTGATCGGTATTCCAAATAAAAGCTTTTCTAAGAAAATTGTTTCTCAATTCTTGACTCTGTTATAGCGTAAGCTTTATTTTCAATAATAAGATGTTTTTTCGCATTGTAAATTAAATTGTTTCAGAAGAATGTTTCACTGTTAACTGTCACAGGAGGATAGCTCCGTCATTATTATTATAGAATCATGTGTTCAGAATCTCTCGACAATTTAGAATATCATCTTTCTATATTTGGTATCGCCAATATAAAATCGACCAACAAGCAAAATGAAATAACTGAAATATCAGTTGTCAGTCAGTTGTCAAAACAAACGTACAGGTCCAGAGTTCTCAAAAACTTATTCTCCTGTTTTAAGAAATTGTTAGTAAATAATTTCATTATTTATTCCATATGGTATTACTCAAGCCTTAACCATTATGTTAAACCCTACACATGTTCCATTTAAATTCAACCCATTGATGTTAATCATCAAATTTGACTCTTTTAAGAAATTATGTGTTATGAATTACATCTGAAATAAATTGATGGTGTGTATGTAGTTGTTGAGTTTTTGAATGATGAGATACCTAGTGTTCTCAAGTTTCACAGCATCTCTTGAATGTTGAAATTGATAATATTTCAAATTAAGTTGTAGGAACAATTGTAAATAACCGTTGCTAATTTACAATAAGTGTTGTATTGTTTTTTAAATTTGGATTCCCTTAGATACATAATTTATTGCAGTTAATCAAGGCGGAATATTGTGACAATTACATTAATAACGAAATATATCTATTTTAGAGCTCTGATTTCAAATAGTGTTAATTCGTCATGAAATTCTCGAAAATCAAGTCACATGAAAAATTCCCGTGGGCTTTAATTTTGCTGAATCAAAATATTACCAATCATATTAAAATTCATTTAAGTAAAGTTAGGCATATGATATATTATCAAAACACCAAGATGTCTTAGAAACTGTAAAAAAGAATTCCGATTTGTATATATATCAAAAGTTAATCAAAGTTATACAATATTACATAGTACAGAGAGTATTTAGTGTACAATATCCTGTTATTTATACCGCCCCTTTGGTTGACTGAATCAGTGTACTACAACGCCGTATAATCAAATTGAGTCATCCCTAATTAAAAATCGCTCCATTATTTTCCTTCTTTCAAAAAAACCTTTGGTCACTGTGTTTTTCAATCTCTTCTACAATATGATTTATTCAATCAATTTTTGAAGATAATATTTGCAATACCCTCAAAAATTATTTCTTTTTACAGATGGCAAATTTAAATAAAGCATCCTAAGAACTCCATGTACATCCCATCGCATATGGAGAGTTACTACCACGATTTTAACATATTTTTAAAGCAAATATGGAGCATATAGGTAAAGCAAGTAAATTGTGTCTCACTACTTGAATGTCTATAGGAGCATTAACTTTCTTTTCAATTATGATATTATTATTATTATTATTATTGCAGATATTTTAGAAGAATAGTGCTTAATAGGATACAAGGGTCCGCGATGTTTGGAAGTATAAAATACCTTCATTCTATGATCAGAATCGCGAATAAGCAGAACGAAAATACTCCATCTTTAGTTCTCGATGTTGTCAGTGTGTTGTCAAAACAGGCATACTGTCAAGAAAATATGGAGACACCAAAAATATATATGCACCAAAGTAGATGAAAATTTTAGCAGAACTGCAAATGATAAAGCCATTAATTATAAGTTTCAACCGAACAAAGATTGCAAATCAATATTTACGCAGAAAATTGTAAAATAGAAATTACTATTTTATGATTTGGTTTATAAGTTGTGTTGATATTATTTGAATTTGTCGTCCAGGCATGAGGAATCTAAATAATTTGCGATATAAAATTATGGAAAGATTAGTATATTATTTGAGGGTGATAACCAATGTTGAAAAAGAAAAATTCAGTGTATAGTTGAAATCTGTCGCTCAGTTATTCAAGCTGAGAGAATCACCTACGTGAATTTACTGTTGATTTAAAAAGGTGAAATATTTAAACAGTTACAAAAATAGCAACTTACTGTCTGAAGGTTTAGATTACGTGCCCTGAAGGTCACTGAAATCAAATCAGTTGCAGATCTCTCGTCGACATTTATTTCAAGTTTCAATAGCAACCAATTGTTTGTCAAAAAATAAAATAACATTTATGTTGCTAAGATTACGTTTCCTTATGACATATGTCACAAGTATGTAATATAGAACAAAGTTGTCTTCTCCCAAGCAAAACTTGATTTGATTCTTATATTGTATTTCACCAAATTGTGGTTCAGTTATATCTTTTCTTATAATTCGATTCCTTTTAATCCACGGTGTCAGCAAATTGACAGAGCAAAGAAATATCGTGATGATTTTTCGATTTGTTATAATTTTGTTGATGGTAGAACCGTTTCGAATCAATCTCATCCTTATATTTCAACCTACACTGGAAGACTATAAATGAGATTCACAAATAATTAAATATAACTTAACTTTACAAATAAAATTACTTAGTTTAACTTAAGTCGATAATTTAGTTTGGTGTTATAAAATGGTTTCGACACATTGTCGATTTTTTCAACCCCCAATTATTCAGTAGAAAGATTTACAGCTATATATAACATAATTATTTATAATATATTGTCACACCCGTGACTTATTGGGGGTTGGGGAGTAGCTCAGATAAACACCAGTACAGAATAAATACAATTTTATTCATAGTTTATATAGAAAAAACACATTACAAATTGTCTAACTTACAATAATAAGTAAGGGACCATCTTCAGGGCTGCTCTTGGGGTTCACTGGTATCCACCGGGCGACTCGTGACCTCTGTTGTAGTTCACACACTTCTGTCCTGTTACTTGATCTTCGTCACGCTTTTAATTATAGTCTGATATTACAAAACATTACAATAGTTTATTGACACCAGTAAAGCGTGACCCAGATATACCGCTGAGTCTTGGCAAGTCAGCGGAATGTATTGGTGCTGACAATGCCAATCAAGACATTATGCGAAAGCAATAATCGCATAATCATGGTTACCAATCCAAGAAACAACTGAATTGTGTTTTGGTTTTCGTACTATAAACAATTTAATAACTGAATTAGCGGTCATGAAATGCGAAAACAGCAAGCGTGCCTGCAAGAAGTTCGAGTGCTTCAGAGTCCTATTGGGACCACACGGCACTTCGCCAGTTCCATTTCAGAAGAAGTTCCTATAAAGAGACAAAAACCGTGAAATAAGAAACTGAAAAAGCGGCTCAAATCCAGGTTCGATTGTCAGAAAGACACAGCTAATTATTGTAAAGCCCCAGTTTTGATCGGCTGCATTAGAGTACATTAGACTACCAATTAATTCTCTGTATCGTGTGGGGACTTTGAACATTTTTAAATCTCTGTTAACTTTTGAGTGGCAGTCATAGGGTGTTTTAACTGGATTGCAATCTACCATTCTGAATTTCTCTAAAACATATTTTTTTTAAGTGTTACTCCTTTCTTGCTTTGGTTAATTTCTATTCCAAAAAAAACTTAACATTCTTTGATCTTCAATTTCTCAGCTAATTCTCTCTTAATTTCATTACCAGTTTGTTTTTCGACAGTTCTTTTGTACTCCTTAAATTTTTCAAGAAATTCTCCTTTTGACATGAGAAAATACACCTAAATGTTAGAAGATACCTTGATCCACCACTGGTTCTGAGTCGCATTGGTCCGCAGATGTCTGAATGAACAATATTCAGTAACTGCTTACTTCTTACTTCTCTGTCAGTAAAGGATGTCCTTGATTGTTTACCTCGTTGACATATGTCACACCACGTGGGTAATTTATCGTTATCCAATTTTATTTATACTTAAATAAATATTATATATAAAATATATAAAATAATTGTTCCAATAGTGCCGGTCCATTTGAAGCATGGATTGACTCCAATTTAAGCCATACGTCTTTGGAAATCTCGCCTCCTTTGATACTCTTGAGGTCCGATGGGCTTATGCACAGGATTATGTCCGCATTTACCTTTTTATCTTATTTACATCCACGTTTTAGGCGCTGATTCACTTTTTGTGTCACCCTGACATATAACTGGCTTTGATACTTCACCATTAACGAAATCCCAGGTATCGATTTTGGTAAGTAACGCCTCTACCTGAATCCGCCTCGTGTCGAAATTTTCTTTTCTTACTACCTCGGTCGAAAGTACGTATTTTGCTCCCCGGTTCCACGATAAGAAATAGTATTTTTCTGTAGTGGAACCGGGGAGCAAAATACGTACTATCGACCGAGGTAGTAAGAAAAATAGTATACACTACACGGGAAAAAAGTTTGGGATCCCTGCCCTGCGCGCCATATTGCCCGAGGCGTAGCCGAGGTAGTAAGAAAAATACTATTGGATAGAAGTTCAATTCTTGTCCCACACATCGCCATCTCGAGTCCCATGTTTCGATAGTACGGACCTACGTTATAACTCATCGTACATATGAGAATTAAGCTTGTTTATTCTAATTATAATTTTAGAATAGTGCCGAAGTAATTCTTCCTTAAAATTTAATCTGTACTGTAATCAGTAAATGTGTTTCATAAATTATATCGCATATATCTTTTAAGTACTTCTTTCCACTAACTAATTGGAGGTTAAAATTAATTAAATTAACCACAAAACGTAAACAAAGTAGTTTTATTTGGAAAGTTATATTATATTTAAATATTTGGGAACCCCATTTATAGTCATTTTGTGTAAGTAGAAATATAAGGATGAAATTGATTTGGAACAGTTCTACCATTAAAGTTATTATAACTCATCTCGACATTTCTTTGCTCTATCAATTTGTTGACACTGTGGATACAAACAAACAGAATTATAACAAAAAATATAACTGAACCACAATTTGATGTAATATTAATACAATATAAGATCAAATCAAATTTACTTGAAAGAAGACAACGTGTTTCCAAACCACATATTTCGAATTAGGTTTAATTGAATTAACCATAACTCATGCCTATAATTGGACAGGCTGACATACATCATTAGGTGACGTAACCTTAGTAACATAAATGTTATTTTCTCTTATTTGATTAACATATCTCCCTTCGTTGCAACTGAAACAGGAAAGATTGCAAAATGTCACTCAATACAACACTCACTCCAAAATGTTTGTTTAATTTTGTACTAATTAATTAAAATTTTATTTATGTGTATATACATCAGGCAAGTTACTTGTTTTCAATTTCATCCCCCACCTCTCTTAGTAGCAAAATATATTTCTGCATTTAAGTATAAAGTTAATGAAAACAATTTCTATTCACATGTTAATTATCTGTCAGATTCACAGGCAGTATTCTTTTGACGGAAAATAAATGTCGTCGAGACATCTACAACTGATTTGATTTCAGTGACTCGTAATCGGAACCTTCGGACAGTAGGTTGCTATTATTGTAACTGTTTAAACATGTCACCTTTTTAAATCAAAAAATAATTCACGTAGTTGATTTTTTAAGCAAGAAGTAGTGACCGGCAAATTTCAACTAGGTACTGAATTTCTCTCTTTCACGTTTGGTTGGATTATCACCCTCAAACAACACTAAGATACCAATCTTTCTAATTTTGCTAATTTTATGTCAAAATTTATTCAGATTTCTCATGTCTAGATGACAAGTTCAAATAATGACAACACAACTTATAAACAAATTCAAATGACAATTTTCTGTGTAAAAATTTGCAATCTAGCTCTATCATTTGTAATTTTGATGAAATTTTCATCTACTTTAGTGCATATATATTTTAAGTGTCTCAACGTTTTCTTGAGAGCTAGTAACCACCACGCACGTTTTGACAACTTGCTGATAAATTAGACAACTTGGGCATGTTGGGGTATTTTCATTCTGCTTAGTTGCTAATCTTATAATCGCGATTATAGGAACCTGGGATCATATTAAGTAGTATTTTTCTAGAAAAACTACTTTACCGTGCAATAAGGTATAACATAACTGAAAAGAAAGATAAACATTCAAGAGGTGACACACAATTTACTTGGTTTACCTATATGCTATATGCAGAATCTTAACATCTGCATATGCTATATGCAGAATCTTAACATCTACTACATGTCTGATCGGTATTCTAAATAAATGATTTTCCAAGTAAATTGCGTCTCAATTCTTGACTCTGTTATAGCGTAAGCTTTATTTTCAAGAATAAGATATTTTTTCGCATTGTAAATTAAATTATATCAGCAGAATGCTACACAGTTAACTGTGACAGGAAAATAGCTCCTCGATTATTATTATAGGATCCTGTGTCCAGAATCATTTATTTAGAATCATCTCGACAATTTATAATAACAACTTTGTATACTTGGTAAGGCCTTTATAAAATCGGCCAACAAGCAAAATGAAATAACTCCAACATCAGTTGACAGTTAGTTGTCAAAACACACGTACAGAACCAGAGTTCTCAAAAACTTATTCTCTCGTTTTAAGAAATTGTTAATAAATAATTTCATTATTTATTCCATATAGTATTATTCAAGTCTTAACCATTAATTTAAACCACACACATTTTCCATTTAAATTTGATTCACTGATGTTAATCATCAAATTTGACTTTCCTTAGACATTATGTGTTATTCCTTATGAATTACATCTGAAATAAATTAATGGCGTGTATGTAGTTGTTGATTTTTTGAATGGTGAGACACTTACTGTTCTAAAGTTTCACAGCATCTCTTGAATGTTGAAATTGTTAATATTTTAAATTAAGTTTTGGGAACAGTTGTAAATAACAGTTGCTAGGTTACAACAAGTGTTCTATTGTTTTTTAAATTTGGATTCCCTTAGATACATAATTTATTGCAGTTAATCAAGGCGGAATATTGTAACAATTACATTAATAACGAAATATATCTATTTTAGAGCCCTGATTTCAAATAGTGTTAATTAATCATGAAACTCTCGGAAATCAAGCCACATGAAAATTTCCCGTGGGCTTTAATTTTGCTGTATCAAAATATTACCAATTATATTTAAAGTTCACTTAAATAAAGTTAGGAGATAAGATATATTAACAAAACACCAAAATGTCTTATAAACTGTAAAAAAGAATCCCTATTTGTATATATATCAAAAGTTAACCAAAGTTATACAATATTACAGAGTAGAGAGAGTATTTAGTGTAAAATATCGTGTTATATATACCGCCCCTTTGGTTGACTGAATCAACGCACTACAACGCCGTATAATCAAATTGAGACATCCCTAATTAAAAATCGCTCCGTTATTTTCCTTCTTTCAAAAAAATCTTTGATCACTGTGTTTTTCATTCTCTTCTACAATATGATTTATTCAATCAATTTTTGAAGATAATTTTTGCAATACCCTCAAAAATTATTTCTTTTTACAGATTGCAAATTTAAATAAAGTATCTTAAGAACTCCATCTACATCCCAACGCATATGGAGAGTTACCACCACGATATTAACATATTTTTGAAGCAAGTATGGAGCATACAGGTAAAGCAAGTAAATTGTGTCTCACTTCTTGAATGTCTATAAGAGCATAAACTTTCATTTCAATTATGATATACCTTATTACAGATATTTTAGAAGAATACTGCTTAATAGGATACAAGGCTCCCAGAAAATTGTGAAATAGTGTGAATTACTATTTCATGATTTGGTTTATAAATTGTGATAACATTATTTGAACTTGTCATCCAGACATGAAAAATCTAAATAATTTGCGACATAAAATTATCAAATATGGAAAGATTGGTATATTAGTGTTGTTTGAGGGTGATAACTAAAGGTGAAGGAGAAAAATTCAGTGCTTAGTTGAAATCTGTCGCTCACTTATTCAAGCTGAAAGAATCAACTACGTGAATTTACTGTTTATTTAAAAAGGTGAAATATTTAAACAGTTACAAAAATAGCAACTTACCGTCTGAAGGTTTAGATTACTAGCCCTGAGAGTCACTGAAATCAAATCAGTTGCAGATCCCTCTTTGACATTTATTGCTGCTGAATAGATTGCTGCTAAGAGAAGTTTCAACTATTATAAGGTGAGGAATAGAATTGAAAACAAGATAACTAGCCTGATGTTTAAACACATAAATAAAATTTTAATTAATTTGTAATTACAAAATAAAGCGAGTGGGTGTGTGACTGAGTGACATTTTACAAACTTTCAAGTTTCAATAGCAACGAATTGTTTGTCAAAAAATAAAATAACATATCAAATTATGTTTCTTTATGGCATATGTCAGAAGTATGTAATTTAGAAAAAAGTTGTCTTCTCACAAGCAAATTTGATTTGGTTCTTACATTGTATTAATATAACACCAAATTGTGGTTCAGTTATATCTTTTCTTATAATTCGTTTTAATCCACGGTCTCAGCAAATTGACAGAGCAAAGGAATATCGTGATGATTTTTCAATTTGTTATAATATTTTTGATGGTAGAACTGTTTCGAATCAATCTCATCCTTGTATTTCAACCTACAGTGGATGACCATAAATGAGATTCCCAAATATTTATATATATATATATATATATATATATATATATATATATATATATATATACATATATAGTTATTTAGGAAACACCTTTGCCGTCATAAATTACAGATTAAAATATAAGCAAAAACAACTACAGCACCATTCTAATATTATAATTACTATAAACATGCTTAATGCTCAGATGTTAGATGAGTTGAAACGTATGCCCATACTATGGAAAACTTTTCATAAAATGAAAGTACCTGCTTTAGTCCTCAGCCTTTTTGATAGATTGTGATTTTTTCTTGTACTTTTTTCGGATTTCTTGCATATTTTTTCATATTTCATAGCCTCAGAGAAAATAGCATGCCCTCAATCTCCGGAGATCTATCTTTCAACACTCTAATCCGGAGATTGCATGCTTGCATGATATCCAACCCTGTGAATCCGACAGATACAAGAGACCTTGTCTCTTGGCTGTCTAGACCTCTGCGTCTCTTTGGGACATCTTTTCTTTACCATGTAGCGATTGTTACGTACCTCTTTAGTTTTCCCTTCTATTTTCCTAAACCTTTGTGGTTAATTACTCTTAGGCCATGATCTTCGCATCGGTGCCCGGAGAAGCCTCCTTGTTCCAATAAACAAAAATCATAATTTATTCTGAAAACAAATCAATGTGTTGTTTTATGGAGAGTTATTCTGTGTTTAGTTGGGAATTCCTGTAAGTATAAGTAATGAATTTAACCAAAATTATTACCTAAAAATAACAGTTTGGTACGATCGGTTTCATTTCTAGCACTACTGTACATAAGTATTTCTTCTAATTACCATTTTCAATGAGAAAGAACCTGTTTTGTATGTGTAATAGTTTCTGCTCGAAGGACCAATGTTTTGTATGTGCTGGACTAGTAAAACTGCCAAGTTTGTGATTTTTCTGTTTATTTTGCTCGGAGCATCTGAACGTTGTGTGTTGCTCTCGAGCTGACTTAAAAGTAAGTAACTTAAAGCTAATTCACCCTAACTAACTAAGGGGAGGGGGTTGCGCATTAGACGTTACCAATGTTGACAAATGCTCTAACATGCCGCCAGCCTTGAAAATACAATTTTCAATAGACAAATTGAATATAATTAATACATTGGAAATCAGAATAGGAGTCATAATAGAAAAGTCAATCACAAGGTAGCGCACACACTTTCGAAATTGCTCGTTTTAGCACACCGGTTGTGCTTTTTACACTCACTACACGCACTTCTCCATCTTCACCAGGATGTAACTCAAGAATGCGTCCCATACGCCACTGTAGAGGGGGCAGTTGATCGTCCTTAATGATGACAAGATGTCCTGGTTTGAGGATGTGTTGACCCGCTTGTTTCCATTTCAACCTGGCTTGGAGTTCGGACACGTACTCTTTTTGCCAACGTTGTCAAAAGTGGTGTTTCAGTTGATCCAGTCGTTGATAATTATTGAGTCGGTTGACAGGAATGTGGGAAAGGACAGGTTCAGGAATTGAAGTTAAACATTTGCCAATTAGAAAATGACCCGGCGTTAACGGAGATAAATCATCTGGATTTGTTGATAATGGACTTATTGGACGCGAGTTGAAAACTGCTTCAATCTGTGACATTACCGTATAAAACTCTTCAAACGTAAACTTATCATTGCCTAATATTCACCTCAAGTGATGTTTAAAGCTTTTAACACCAGCTTCCCATATACCTCCAAAATTAGGTGATCGCACAGGAATGAAATGCCACGTAATACCTTCTTTATTCAAGAATTGATTAATATTATCTACGTTAGTGTCAACAAACAGAAATTCTTCTTTCAATGCGGAGTCTGCACCAACAAAGGTGGTGGCATTGTCGGAATATATGTTGGAGGGCAAACCTCGTCTAGCGATGAACCTTTTTAACATTTGTAAAATGTTGCGATGGATAACCTCGTATCCAACAAAGAACAATCGTGGAATCTGACCAAAATAATTGTGTTTGAATGTTGAGTCTGATTGATCGTCGTACCTTGTCTGTTAATTTTGCGTGTAATGTTGCAGCGCATAATTCAAGCCTTGACAATGATACCTGTTTAATTGGCGCAACCTTTGATTTGGAACAAAGCATTTGAACAAAGTACTGATTTTTAACCTTACATCGTAGGTAAATACAGGCACCGTAAGCCGCTTCAGACGCGTCTGCAAAACCGTGGAGCTCACATTCCTCGTACTCTGGCTTCAACACAAACCGATCAATCTTCAAGTTATTCAAATTTTGAATATTATTTACAAATTATGACCATAGACTGGATAAATGAACAGATATGGGATCATACCAATCTAGTTTTTGTAACCACAATTTTTGAATAAGGATTTTTCCCAAAATTGTGACAGGTGCAATCAATCCCAAAGGATCAAATATTTGACCAATTGTTGACAAAATGAAACGCTTGGTTGGAAATTGTTGAGAATATTTAAGCTGACTTGTTTCAAATTGAATAATGTCGTTACAAGCATTCCATAGTATACCAAGCGTCTTATTATTGTCATTTGGTCCCAAATGAATTAATCCAACATTTAAATTGTTATTTACTTGAAATTTAGATAACAATTCTGAATCATTACACAACCATTTGCGCAGTTCGAACCTGCCCCGTTGTAAGATGTTTGACAGTTCTCACTGAATGCGCAGTAACTCTGCCTTTGAATTAGCGCCCGTAATCACATCGTCTACATAGAAATCATTCTCAATGATCCTGCTAACTTCGGGAAACTCTATTGAGTGATCCATAGCTAATTGTTTCAAACATCTAACACTTAAGAATGGTGCTGATGCTGTGCCGTAAGTAACGGTTGCCAGCTCATAGGTTTGTATTGCTTCATTTTTGTTGAATCTCCAAAATATTCTTTGCATGCATCGTTCATCAAAATGAACCAGAACTTGACGATACATTTTTGATATATCTCCTGTGAGAACATATTGATTAATTCGGAATCTCAATAGTATGGAAAACAACTCATTTTGTATGGTCGGGCCGCTGCATTGAACATCATTTAGCGAAAGACCGCTACTTGTCTTGGCCGACGCATCAAATACAACACGTATTTTTGTTGTCAAACTTGATTCTTTTAAAACCGCATGATGAAGTAAATAATATTGAGTACCAATCTTCTCATCACCTACATCCTCGACTTGTTTCATGTGTCCTAGGTCGATATATTCTTGCATGAATGCATCGTAACTTTGTTTTAAATGGCTATTTTTCGCTAATTTTCTTTCTAGCGACTGAAATCTATTTAATGCTCCTTGCCTTGATTCGCCTAGCTGACCTTTTTTGTCGTTAAACGGAATTCGTACAATGAATCTGCCAGACGAGTCGCGCTCATAATGATCTTTAAAATGATTCTCGCAAAACTGTTCCCTTTCATTAAATATTTGATACGAATCACCTATTCCTTCTATTTCCCAAAAACGCTTCACGATTTCATCAGTTTTGTTTACGACTAAACAATTGACTGAATGCCTCTGATTCCCTTTACTCCAACCTCCTATAACGATCCACCCAAAGGACGTATTTTGCAGCATAGGATTATGTTTTCCCAGTGAAACACGCTCAGGCAGTAGAACCTTCCAAAATATGTCGGCACCCAATAGGATGTCGATATCATTGCATATATTGAAAGTAGGATCTGCCAAAGTAATACGACTTGGAAGTGTAAATTTATATTTTGGCATTGTAGTAGAAGGTATGGGTTCTGTGATCTTATTCATAATTAAACATGAAACGCATGTTTTGAATGAACCTTAAACAGAAGAAATGTCGAGTATTGTTTGATATTGAATCTCCGATATAGTTTGACCAACACCAGAAATTTTAAATTGGGTTTTGTGTTTATTTAAATTTAACATTTTAACAGCCCTTTCAGTCACAAATGAACTTTGGGACCCGTTGTCAAGTAGTGCACGTAGAACTTGATTGTTGCCTTGTGCATCTGTTACATGAATTAAGACTGTTGACAAGTAGACTTGCCTTTGTTCATTTGCCACCGAGTGATTGACAATGGTAACTGGCACTTCAGTGTCAGTGACAATTTCACTGCCAACATGTGTCTCAATATGTAGTAAGGCCTTTTGCCACATTTTCGACAAGTAAATGAATGGCATGTTTTTGTGTTGTGTCCCTGTCTTAAACAGTTTAGACACAGCTTAAGCCTTTTAGTTTCTGAGATACGGTCATTTATTGAGAGCCCTTTAAATTTATTACAGTTGTAAATTGCATGATCCTTTTTACAATAATAACAATTGACCTTGACAGACACAGTGGCATATGCGCTTGATTTGAATGGTTTGTTCTTTGGCTTTTTAGACCTTTCATGTTCCAGTTTCTCTAAAAGCTCACAACGCCCTTTTAGAAATTTATACATATCCGCCATGTTTGGAATTTGTGAGCTGTTGTTGACGATCTCCCATTCGCGTCGGGTAATATCGTCCATTTTGGTTGCGATTATGTAAATTATAAGAGGATCCCACGTATCTGTCGGCTCGCCCAAAGATTTTAGAGCACGCAAGTTTTTTGTCACAGAGTCGCAGAGATCTCGCAGTTGAACATGTGATTCCTTTGTAACATTTGGATGATCGAAAATGGCTTTAATATGATTGTGAATCTTGCTAATCTTGTACACGTAAATCCGGCTCGAAGGACCAATGTTTTGTATGTGTAATAGTTTCTGCTCGAAGGACCAATGTTTTGTATGTGCTGGACTAGTAAAACTGCCAAGTTTGTGATTTTTCTGTTTATATTGCTCAGAGCATCTGAACGTTGTGTGTTGCTCTCGAGCTGACTTAATAGTAAGTAACTTAAAGCTAATTCACCCTAACTAACTAAGGGGAGGGTGTTGCGCATTAGACGTTGCCAATGTTGACAAATGCTCTAACAGAACCTCATTAATAAAGAGAGAATATTTAACTATTAATTTCCTGTGGCATAGACAACTACAGTACTTACATTGCAAAGGCGTACAGGATTTGTACAGAAAGCGACTGGTACACGGTAATAAATTGGATAATGATAAATTACCCATGTGGTGTGACAATGTCAACGAGGTAAGCAAGCAAGGAAACCCTTTACTGACAGAGAAGGAAGAAGTAAGTAGTTACTGAATATTGTTCATTCAGATATCTGCGGACCAATGCGAGTCAGATTCAGCGGTGGATCAAGATATCTTCTTACATCAATAGATGATTATAATAGGTGGTTCCAGGTTTTTTCCTTAAGTCAAAGAGAGAAGTTTTTGAAAAATTTAAGGAGTACAAAAGAGATCTCAAAAAACTAACTGGTAATGAAATTAAAAGAGAATTAGCTGAGAAATTGAAGATCAAAGATTGCTAGGTTTTTCTTTAGAATAGAAATTAACCAAAGTAAGAAAGGAGTAACACTTAAACAAAAAAAATATGTTTTAGAGAAATTCAGAATGGTGGATTGCAATCCAATTAAAACACTGTATGACTGCAACTCAAAATTTAACAGAGATTTAAAACCATTCAAAGACCTCACACGATACAGAGAATTAATTGGTACTCTAATGTACTCTAATGTAACCGGCTTTACAATAATTAGCTGTGTCGTTGGATGTGGTACCGCCTTCCTTTCTGCCAATAGAACCTGGATTTGAGCCTCCTTTTCCTTTTCTTATTTCACTGTTCTTGTCTTTTAATAGGAACTTTAATAGGGTCACTAAATAAAAACGAAAATGTCACTACCAACACTTTTCCGCAGTTGCTACCGAAACTTGGTTAAATGACGATCGTTACCTCTGCCATTGATAACTACAGAAAAGTCTCTTATTGTTAGCGACCTTTGTCAATTATTCAAAGTGTGGGCAAGGTAGCAACCAGGGAATATTGTTGATAGTAACAATTTGTGTTTGAGTTGTTCGCCCTTCTTCTGTCTGAATTTAGTTATAAAAGTTACCATAATCGAAAGAGAAGAGTTGTTAATTTGGCTAGTAACCTCGGTTACTAAACCAATAAACTATGTGTAGGGTCCGGAAAAAAGGAAAGCTAAGTGAAGGTGAGATACAGAGAGTGAAAGAGTGCTTACACAGCTTTGTCGTCTAAACTAGGGATGCTATCGGTAAACTCTGATAGTACCCCTACTCCTAACGCTAATCCCAAATCTTTGTCCCAACTAGCCACCCCTACTCCTGCAAAGTCTCCCAGCTCCAAAACTCAGAAAACTTCTTGGAACTCGGTCACCCCCAAGGAGGTGATGTCGAAATTGTGTAACTACGACGCACCCCACCATTTATGGTTCAGTGTTGAAATTTATGTATATTGAATTGTATTAAAGTATTTTAGACCAAGTACCCTAAGAATTAGAAGAGCCTTCTCATAGAAAATAAACTCCTTGATATTAAAGTAATTATTTAACGCTTCTAATTGAATGGAATTATTTGGTAGCACTAATGGCTAGTCGTCTCAGTCTCAGTTTCGGCTCGTATTTTTTGACAACTCACTGACAATCTTGACAACTGAACTTTGTGTAATTTTGTTTTGTTTGGTGTCCGATCCTATAATGCTCTTTGGCGAATTACAGAAAGAGGATATTTCAGTCTGCCAAAATGTGCGAAAAATGGTATCATATAAATATTAATCAAGGAGATGACCCAGCTTACAAATTCCGATAATATGCATTCCTCAGTTAATTTAATGCTGTCTTGTTAACCCAAAGTAGTTTACCTGAAACATTCTTCTCAATTTACAGCGCAATGTAGCTTAGGCTATTATAAAGAATGAAAAATTATAACACAACTTAAAACAAATAATGTTTCATTTTCTCTTGGGAATCCAATTGTGACTGATGCGATGACCTGTAGGAGTGTACTGAAACTACACATAAACTGTTAAAATTGTAATTTGAATTGTGCGCCTGTAGATAGTTAAGTTGTAATTTTAACACTAAATTCTTAAATATAAGTTTTTCTCCTGAAATAATAAATTCTTTTAAGAAAAATTAACAGGTTATGGAGCCAGAAATGCCCAGGGAAGCCCAGAATGGCTTACTTACTGAGAAAAGTAATGAAGTTAACCTAAAACGTCAATACGACAATTGAAAAGTGTTTTCTCGTAACATCTGGAATAAGGGTTCTTAAATTGTCAGGAAACAATCAATTGGCATTAATTGAAAAGTTAACCGGCCGAGATAATTACGTAACGTGGCGATTTGCTCTAAAAACATACCTACAGCAAGAGAAGTTGTGGAACTGCATAGACCCCACCACATGTGTCATTGTGGACACAAAACGAGACACAAAGGCAAACACTAAGATAAATTTACTAGTTGTCTAAATAAATTACGTGCACATGCAAGAGAGTAGTACTGCAAAATAAGTATGGGATAAAACTTGGTTGACACGCTGTGATGGGCTGCTGCATGATCTCTGTAATACTTCACATACTGCATGTTAAAACGTAGAGAAATATATGAGTAAAATAATGTGTACCGCTCACAAGCTCAGAAACATTGGTTTCGAAGTTGACGATGAATGGCTATTTACAGTGCTACTCTCCGGTCTACCAGAATCCTATCAACCAATGATTATTGCTATTGAAAGCTCCGGCATGAAGATACCTTCTGTTTCTGTGAAATCAAAACTATCACAAGATGTTAAACAACCTGAAAGTGACTCAACAGTATTGTCAGTCATCAAGAAAATTAAAAACAACCACAGAAACAAAGTAAGCTACACTTGTAACAAGTAAGGTCATAAAAGTCCTCAAATGCAAATCCAGAACCAAGAATGTTCAACAAAAAGCAAGTAGTTCATCATATGCTGCTGCGTTTGAGGCAACATGCAGCCAAAATGACCCATGGTAAGTGGCTTCCGATGCATCGTCACACATGACAAGACGTAAGAACATGCTTGAAAATATGACGGCTCCTGTCATACATAAAATCAGAGTCGCAAACAACAAAGTATAATCTGTGCAATGCTCAGAACAAGTGATGTTGGACCATTATGACGATGAAGGTCAAAACAAAAAGGTGCTTTTTACAAAAGTATTATGTGTTCCTAAATTGGCAACAAATCTATTGTCTCTAAGTCAGATTATTTGCGATGGTAGCCAAATAAAATTTGACGGAACGAGCTGTGTTATTATGAAGAGCAGAAGTGAGGTAGTATCTTCCTACTGTAGCTTTATGTTAGGGTCAACTGGAACAGTATTAGGATCAGCATTAGTCATTTCAATTCTGTTTAAAATTTGTTCCATATAAATACTAAAACTCTTTTCGGTGTAGAGACGAATTTGGCATGCCAGCAGCAAGGGAATTGTTTTATCCCATATGGTGACTTGTTCAATTTACATACCATGTTTTCGTCATGATCCAACCCTTCTTGTTAAGTCATAAATAGGTGTCTTCAAGTTCTCCATATAAAAATGCTGTCTTTACGTCTAGTTACTTGATTTTGTGATTATTTTGTACAGCCAAAGATAGTAACGATCGTATTGAACTGATTGTTTGTGCAAAAGTTTCCTGGTAATCAACACGTGCAATTTGTCCATATCATTTCACACACAGATGTGATTTGTAACGTGGTCATTAAATAAATGAATCACTGTCATTAAAGTTATTATAACAAATCGAAAAATCATCTCGATATTTCTTTTCTCTGTCAATTTGATGACACTGTCATTTCTTTTATTTGATAAACTAAATTCCTTCGTTGCTACTGAAACTTGAATGTTCGTGATTTCCGTGATTTTTCAGCACTCGTAATCGAAATCCTCAAACAAAAAGTTGCCATTATTGTAATTGTTTAAATATTTCACTTTTTTAAATCAACAGTAAATTAACGTGGTTGATTCTTTCAGCTTGAATTAGTGAGCGACAATTTTCAACTATGCACTGAATTTTTCTCTTTCACTTTTGGTTGGGTTATCACTCTCCCACAACACTAAGATACCAATATTTCCATATTTGCTAATTTTATGACGAAAATTATTTAGATTCCTCATGTCTGGATGACAAGTTCAAATAATGTCAACACAACTTTTAAACCAAATCATGAAATATTGATTTCTATTCTACAATTTTCTGCGTAAAGATTTGCAATCTTTTTACAGTAGAAATTTATAAGTAATAGCATTCTTTTGTTGATTTATTACATATATATTTTTAGTGTCTCCACGTTTTCGTGAGAGTTGCTATCGAGTACGCACGTTTTGACAACTTTCTGACAACTTAGTCAACTAATGTTGAAGTATTTCCGTTCTGGTTAATTGCTGATCTTATAATCGCGATACCGATTATAAAAAGAGGTTATTTTATACGACAAAGCATCGCAGAACCTGGAATCCTATTAACCATTATTTTTCTAAAAATCTACTTTATAGTGCAACAAGGGCAACATAATTAAAAGGAACGCTTACGAAATTATAGACATTCAAGAAGTGAGACACGATTACTTGTTTTACTTATATGTTTCATACTTGCTTTAAAAATATATTAAAATTGTGGTAGTAACTCTCCATATGCGTTGAGTTGTAAATGAAGTTCTTAGGATGCTTTATTTAAATTTGCAATTTGTAATAAGAAATAATTTTTGAGGGTATTAGAGAGTTTGATGAATAACCTGAAAAGTTTTGACAATGACAGAATATGGAAGGGCGTGACAACTAAGTTGACTTATTAATTACTAGTCAATAATAGTTGATGTTAACAGAGAAATGGAAAGATTAACTATTTCTACACATTATTTCTTCTTCAACAATAACGCATACTTTAAGCTGGAATTTATATGCTAAATTACTGTCCATCCCATCTAAAAATTGTTCTGCAATCAGTGCACCAGAATATTCACCAGTTTTTCTTTTACATTTACGCAAATTTATTTTAGTTTGAGCCAAACCAACTTTTCTAGATAAACTACCGCCTAATCTGTTACACATTTCTAAATTTCAAACATATTACATTAAAATCTTTTATGTAAAGTGTAACTTTCGAAAATAATGTTGATTTATTTTTTTTAAAAAACTAATCACTTTACATTACAATCGTTATGATTATCTACAGTGAAAAACTTACTTGACAACTCCAGCCCAGTTAGTTCAGCAAACAATAAATCATGGCAGATTCTATCAGATGCCTTTTAAAAGTCTGTATAAACAACATCAACCTGTAAATGATTTTCAAGAGCAACAACTGTCGAATTGTTATAAATAAGAAGGTTGGTCGCAGAAGATTTACATTTGCAAAATCCATGTTGACTCTCATTTATAATATTTTCGAACTATTTTGAAAATGAATTTTTTTGGACAATTATGGAATACAAAACATTTTTCATACAGGCCTAAATTTGTTACAAGTAAACTATCTCCATTCTTTAAGGTAGGTGTAATAAATGATTTTTTCTGTACATTAGGAAATAAAGCACATTTTAAATACAAGTTAAATTCCATTTTTAGAGGCTTTGTTAATGATAATCCACAATTCATTCAATGCTGTAGAAGGAATATCATAAGGACCTCTATTACTAGATAAATCTGACTTCTGAGTTCATTAAAAACATCAATCTGAAAAAAATTATTATAATTTTTTGAATATAAACCAAAATATTTTCATGACAAAACGATATTGCTTAAATTTGTGTTTGCATTGAAAGCTAAAAAACGAAACAAACAGCTCACGTGTAAAGACTAAATACTTATTTCTTTTGTAGTTTTCGTCTTTTCAACGACGAAATTGTAAGTTACCAAATAATTGTTCAAGTTCAGTTTTGAAATCAAATTACATTTTGTACATATTCAGGTTCCAACAGCAATGAAGGCGATATGTTTATTAATCAAAAGTAAAACATACTTCTGTTGTCTGAAGAATATGCAATGCTTTAATACAATTCAATATACATAAATTTGAACACTAAGGAAATCGGGTACCTCTGGAAACGTCGGCAGACATTTGGTTTTTATTGAGATTTTCACTTAGCTTGTCTCTTTTCCGGACACTACACATAGTTCACACACACATAGTTTATTGATTTAGTAACCGAAGTTACCAGCCAAATTAACAACTCTCCTCTTTCGAATATGGTAACTGAATTGGTCCGAATTTAGTTAGTTACTAAATTCAGACAAATAAAAAAATTTGTTTACCTGGTTGGTAACCTTGGTTACCAATCCAAGAAACAACTGAATTAAGTTTAGGTTTTCGTACTATAAACAGTTTAATAACTGAATTAGCGGTCATGAAATGAGTAAACAGCAAGCGTGCCTGCAAGAAGTTTGAGTGCTTCAGAGTCCTATTGGGGCCACACGGCACATCGCCAGTTTCATTTCAGAAGAAGTTCCTATTAAGAGACAAAAACCGTGAAATAAGAAAATGAAAAGGCGGCTCAAATCCAGGTTCGATTGTCAGAAAGACACAGCTAATTATTGTAAAGCCCCAGTTTTGATCGGCTGGATTAGAGTACATTAGAGTACCAATTAATTCTCTGTATCGTGTGGAGTCTTTGAACATTTTTAAATCTCTGTTAACTTTCTAAAATATATTTTTTTGTTTAAGTGTTACTCTTTTCTTACTTTGGTTATTTTCTATTCCAAAAAAAACCTAGCATTCTTTGATCTTCAATTTCTCAGCTAATTCTCTCTTACTTTCATTACCAGTTCGTTTTTCAGCAGTTCTTTTGTACTCCTTAAATTTTTCAAGAAATTCTCCTTTTGACATGAGAAAATACACCTTGCACCATCCACTATTATCGTCTATAAATGTTAGAAGATATCTTGATCCACCTCTGGTTCTAACTCGCTTTGGTCCGCAGATGTCTGAATGAACAATATTCAGTAACTGCTTACTTCTTAATTCTCTGGCAGTAAAGGGTGTCCTTGCATATTTACCTCATTGATATATGCCACACCACGTGGGTAATTTATCGTTATCCAATTTTATTTATACTTAATCAAATAATATAAAATATATAAAATATATAAAATAATTGTTTCAAAAGTGCCATACATCTTTGGAAATCTCGCATCCTTTGATACTCTTGAGGTCCGATGGGCTTATGCATAGGATTATGGCCGCATTTACCTTTTTATCTTATTTACATACACGTTTTAAGCGCTGATTCACTTTTTTGTCACCCTGACATTTAACTGACTTTGATACTTCATTAACGAAATTCCAGGTATCGATTTTGGTAAGTAACGTCTCTACCTGAATCCGCTTCGTGTCGAAATTTTCTTTGGATAGAAGTTCAATTCTTGTACCACAGATCGCCATCTCAAGTCCCATGTTTCGATAGTATGGACCTACCTTATAACTCATCCTACATCTGAGAATTAAGCTTGTTTATTCTAATTATAATTTTAGAATAGTGCCGAAGTAATTCTTCCTTAAAATTTAATCTGTACTGTAATCAGTAAATGTGTTTCCTAAAAAATTATGTCGCATATATCTTTTAAGTACTTCTTTCCACTAACTAATTGGAGGTTAAAATTAATTAAATTAACCACAAAACTTAAGCAAAGTAGTTTCATTTGGAAAGTTATATTATATTTAAATATTTGGGAACCATATTTATAGTCATTTAGTGTAAGTTGAAATATAAGGATGAAGTTGATTCGGAACAGTTCTACCATTAAAGTTATTATAACTCATCTCGACATTTCTTTGCTCTGTCAATTTGTTGACACTGTGGATTCAAACAAATAGAATTATAACAAAAAATATAACTGAACCACAATTTGATGTAATATTAATACAATATAAGATCAAATCAAATTTATTTGAAAGAGGACAACGTGTTTCCAAACCACATATTTCGAATTAGGTTTAATTGAATTAACTATAACTCTTGCCTATAATTGGACAGGCTGACATACATCATAAGGTGACGTAATCTTAGCAACATAAATGTTATTTTCTCTTATTTGACTAACAATCTTCCTTCGTTGCTACTGAAACATGAAAGATTGCAAAATATCACTCAATACAACACTCACTCCAAAATGTTCGTTTAATTTTGTAAGTACTAATTAATTAAAATTTTATTTATGTGTATATACATCAGGCAAGTTACTTGTTTTCAATTTCATCCCCCACGTCTCTTAGTAGCAAAATATATTTCTGCATTTAAGTATAAAGTTAATGAACACAATTTCCATTCACATGTTAATTATCTGTCAGATTCACAGACAGTATTCCTTTGATGGAAAATAAATGTCGTCGAGACATCTACAACTGATTTGATTTCAGTGACTCGTAATCGGAACCTTCGGACAATAGGTTCCTATTATTGTAACTGTTTAAATATGTCACCTTTTTAAATCAAAAAATAATTCACGTAGTTGATTCATTAAGCAAGAATTAGTGAGCGGCAAATTTCAACTAGGTACTGAATTTCTCTCTTTCACGTTTGGTTGGATTATCACCCTCAAACAACACTAAGATACCAATCTTTCTAATTTTGCTAATTTTATGTCAAAATTTATTTAGATTCCTCATGTCTAGATGACAAGTTCAAATAATGACAACACAATTTATAGACAAAATCAAATCACAATTTTCTGTGTAAAAATTTGCAATCTTTGTTGAGTTGAAATTTATAATTAATAGCTCATTCGTAATTTTGATGAAATTTTCATCTACTTTAGTGCATATATATTTTAAGTGTCTCCACGTTTTCTTGAGAGCTCGTAACCGCTACGCAAGTTTTGATAACTGGCTGACAAATTAGACTACTTGGGCATGTTGGGGTATTTTCATTCTAATTAGTTGCTAATCTTATAATCGCGATTATAGGAACCTGGGATCATTTTAAGTAGTATTTTTCTAAAAAAACTACTTTACCGTGCAATAAGGTATAACATAACTGAAAAGAAAGATAAACATTCAAGAGGTGACACACAATTTACTTGGTTTATCTATATGCTATATGCAGAATCTTAACATCTACTACATGTCTGATCGGTATTCTAAATAAATGATTTTCCAAGTAAATTGCGTCTCAATTCTTGACTCTGTTATAGCGTAAGCTTTATTTTCAAGAATAAGATATTTTTTCGCATTGTAAATTAAATTATATCAGCAGAATGCTACACAGTTAACTGTGACAGGAAAATAGCTCCTCGATTATTATTATAGGATCCTGTGTTCAGAATATCTCGACAATTTAGAAGAACAACTTTGTGTACTTGGTAAGGCCATTATAAAATCGTCCAACAAGCAAAATGAAATAACTCCAACATCAGTTGACAGTTAGTTGTCAAAACACACGTACAGAACCAGAGTTCTCAAAAACTTATTCTCTCGTTTTAAGAAATTGTTAATAAATAATTTCATTATTTATTCCATATAGTATTATTCAAGTCTTAACCATTAATTTAAACCACACACATTTTCCATTTAAATTTGATTCACTGATGTTAATCATCAAATTTGACTTTCCTTAGACATTATGTGTTATTCCTTATGAATTACATCTGAAATAAATTAATGGCGTGTATGTAGTTGTTGATTTTTTGAATGGTGAGACACCTACTGTTCTAAAGTTTCACAGCATCTCTTGAATGATGAAATTGTTAATATTTTAAATTAAGTTTTGGGAACAGTTGTAAATAACAGTTGCTAGGTTACAACAAGTGTTCTATTGTTTTTTAAATTTGGATTCCCTTAGATCCATAATTTATTGCAGTTAATCAAGGCGGAATATTGTAACAATTACATTAATAACGAAATATATCTATTTCAGAGCTCTGATTTCAAATAGTGTTAATTAATCATGAAATACTCGGAAATCAAGCCACATGAAAATTTCCCGTGGGCTTTTATTTTGCTGTATCAAAATATTACCAATTATATTTAAAGTTCACTTAAATAAAGTTAGGAGATAAGATATATTAACAAAACACCAAAATGTCTTAGAAACTGTAAAAAAAAATCCCGATTTGTATATATATCGAAAGTTAACCAAAGTTATACAATATTACAGAGTACAGAGGGTATTTAGTGTAAAATATCGTGTTATATATACCGCCCCTTTGGTTGACTGAATCAACGCACTACAACGCCGTATAATCAAATTGAGACATCCCTAATTAAAAATCGCTCCGTTATTTTCCTTCTTTCAAAAAAATCTTTGGTCACTGTGTTTTTCATTCTCTTCTACAATATGATTTATTCAATCAATTTTTGAAGATAATTTTTGCAATACCCTCAAAAATTATTTCTTTTTACAGAATGCAAATTTAAATAAAGTATCTAAGAACTCCATCTACATCCCAACGCATATGGAGAGTTACTACCACGATTTTAACATATTTTTGAAGCAAGTATGGAGCATACAGGTAAAGCAAGTAAATTGTGTCTCACTTCTTGAATGTCTATAAGAGCATAAACTTTCATTTCAATTATGATATACCTTATTACAGATATATTAGAACAATACTGCTTAATAGGATACCAGGCTCCGCGATGTTTGATTGTATATAATTACTTCTTTCCATGATCGGTATCGCGATTATATGGTAACCGAATAAGCAGAACGAAAATACTACAACTTTAGTTCTCGATGATGTTGTCAGTGTTTTGTCAAAACATGCCTACTCCCAAGAAAATACGGAAACACTAAAAATATATATGCACTAAAGTAGATGAAAGTTTTAACAAAACTGCAACAGATAAATCTATTAATTATAAATTTCAACCCAACAAAGATTTCAAATCTTTATTTCCCCAGAAAATTGTGAAATAGAAATCACTATTTCATGATTTGGTTTATAAATTGTGTTAACATTATTTGAACTTGTCATCCAGACATGAAGAATCTTAATAATTTACGACATAAAATTATCAAATATGGAAAGATTGGTATATTAGTGTTGTTTGAGGGTGATAATTAAAGGTGAAGGAGAAAAATTCAGTGCATAGTTGAAATCTGTCGCTCACTTATTCAAGCTGAAAGAATCAACTACGTGAATTTACTCTTGATTTAAAAAGGTGAAATGTTTAAACAGTTATAAAAATAGCAACTTACCGTCTGAAGGTTTAGATTACGAGCCCTGCAAGTCACTGAAATCAAATCAGTTGCAGATCTCTCGTCGACATGTATTTTCGACAGGTAATTAATATGTGAAACGAAATTGTTTTTGTTAACTTTGTTAATTTTATATTTCCATTAGAATAGATTGCTGCTAAGAGAAGTTTCAACTACTATAAGGTGAGGAATAGAATTGAAAACAAATAAAATTTTAATTAATTTGTAATTAAAAAATAAGTGTGTGATTGAGTGACATTTTGCAAACAAGTATCAATAGCAACGAATTGTTTGTCAAAAAAGAAAATAACATGTCAAATTACGTTTCTTTATGGCATATGTCAGAACTATGTAATTTATAAAAAAGTTGTATTCTCTCAAGCATATTTGATTTGATTCTTACATTGTATTAATATAACACCCAATTGTGGTTCAGTTATATCTTTTCTTATAATTCGTTTTAATCCACTGTCTCAGCAAATTGACAGAGCAAAGGAATATCGTGATGATTTTTCAATTTGCTATAATATTTTTGATGGTAGAACTGTTTCGAATCAATCTCATCCTTGTATTTCAACCTACAGTGGATGACCATAAATGAGATTCCCAAATATTTAAATATAACATAACTTTACAAATAAAACTACTTAATATTACTTTGGTGTTATAAAATGGTTTCGACACATTGCCGATTTTTTCAACATACAATTATTCAGTGGAAAAATATACAGATATACACAATATAATTATTTATGAATCACATTTTCCGTCATAAATTACAGATTAAAATATAAGTAAAAACTACTACAGCACAATTCTAATATTATAATTACTATAAACATGCTTAATTCTCAGATGTTATTTGAGTTGAAACGTATGCCCATACTATGGAAAACTTTTCATAAATTGAAAGTACCTTCTTTATACACAGACAGATATGTGGAACTCCAATGGGAACATTCCTGTCCTCAGCCTTTTTGATAGAACTTTTGAAGACGGTTTCTTGGTATAGCATGCCCTCAACCTCCGGAGATCTATCTTTCAACACTCTAATCCGGAGATTGCATGCTTGCATGATATCCAACCCTGTGAATCCGACAGATACAAGAGACCTTGTCTCTTGGCTGTCTAGACCTCTGCGTCTCTTTTGAACATCTTTTCTTTACTATGTAGCGTTTGTTACGTACCTCTTTAGTTTTCCCTTCTATTTTCCTAAAACTTTATGGTTAACTACTCTTAGGTCATGATCTTCGGATCATTGCCCGGAGAGGGGTTTTTAGTCGGTAAAGTCCGGCACTACGTCTTGTAGATTTCCCCCTCTTTGCTCCAATAAAAAAATAATCATAATTTATTCTGAAAACAAATCAATGTGTTATTTTATGGAGCCTTATTCTGTGTTTAGTTGGGAATTTCTGTAAATATAAATAATGAATTTAGCCAAAACTATTCCCTAAAAATAACAGTTTGGTAAGATCGGTTTCATTTCTAGCACTACTGTACATAAGTATTTCTGCTAATTACAATTCTCAATGAGGAAGAACCTCATTAATAAAGAGAGAATATTTAACTATTAATTTTGAATTGAAGCGTAGGAGCAACTTCAGAAAGATGTGTTTCTTATGAAATAAAAGTCTGAACTGATTAGAGTTTTGTTGTAAACAAATAAAGAAAACTTTTTGGGCTACTTGATTTTATGAAAAGTATTGTAATATGTTTATATACAACGAAATTCAAATGTCTACAAGTGAATAATGCATAGAAATTCAAACAAAATGGTCCTGTGGCATAGACAACTAGAGTACCTACATTATAAAGGCGTACAGGATTTGTACAGAAAGCGACTGGTACACGGTAATAAACTGGATAATGATAAATTACCCATGTGGTGTGACAATGTTAACGAGGTAAGCAAGCAAGGAAACCCTTTACTGATAGAGAAGGAAGAAGTAAGCAGTTACTGAATATTGTTCATTCAGATATCTGCGGACCAATGCGAGTCAGATTCAGCGGTGGATCAAGATATCTTCTTACATTAATAGACGAATATAATAGGTGGTGCCAGGTTTTTTCCTTAAGTCAAAGAGAGAAGTTTTTGAAAAATTTAAGGAGTACAAAAGAACTGTCGAAAATCAAACTGGTAATGAAACTAAGAGGGAATTAGCTGAGAAATTGAAGATCAAAGATTGCTAGGTTTTTCTTTAGAATAGAAATTAACCAAAGTAAGAAAGGAGTAATACTTAAACAAAAAAAATATATTTCAGAGAAATTCAGAATGGTAGATTGCAATCCAATTAAAACACTGTATGACTGCCACTCATAATTTAACAGAGATTTAAAACCATTCAAAGACCCCACACGATACAGAGAATTAATTGGTACTCTAATGTACTCTAAGGTAACCGATCAAAACTGAGGCTTTACAATAACTAGCTGTGTCGTTGGATGTGGTACCGCTTTCCTTTGTGCCAATAGAACCTGGATTTGGGCCTCCTTTTCCTTTTCTTATTTCTCGGCTCTTGTCTTTTAATAGGAACTTTAATAGGGTCACTAAATAAAAACGAAAATATCACTACCAACACTTTTCCGTAGTTGCTACCGAAACTTGGTTAAATGACGATCGTTACCTCTGCCATTGATAACAACAGAAAAGTTTCTTATTGTTAGCGACTTTTGTCAATTGTTCAAAGTGTGGGTAGCAACCAGGGAATATTGTTGAAAATTACAATTTTTTTTTGAGTTGTTCGTCCTTCTTTTGTCTGAATTTAGTTATAATAGTTACCATAATAGAAAGAGAAGGGTTGTTAATTTGGCTTGTAACCTCAGTTACTAAACCAATAAACTATGTGTAGGGTCCGGAAAAAAGAAAAGCTAAGTGAAAAACTCAATAAACCCCAAAAGTCTGCTGACGTTTCCAGAGGTACCCGATTTTCTTAGGAATAAAATTTTGGAACTAGAAGGTGAGATACAGAGAGTGAAAGAGTGCTTACACAGCTTTGTCGTCTAAACTAGGGATACTATCAGTAAACTCTGATGTTACCCCTACTCCTAACGCTAATCCCAAATCTTTGTCCCAACTAGCCACCCCTACTCCTGCAAAGTCTCCCAGCTCCAAAACTCAGAAAACTTCTTAGAACTCGGTCACCCCCAAGGAGGTGATGTCGAAATTGTGTAACTACGACGCACCCCACCATTTATGGTTCAGTGTTGAAATTTATGTATATTGAATTGTATTTAAGTATTTTAGACCAAGTGCCCTGAGAATTAGAAGAGCCTTCTCATAGAAAATAAACTCCTTGTTATTAAAGTAATTATTTAACGTTTCTAATTGAATGGAATTATTTGGTAGCGCTAATGGCTAGACGTCTCAGTCTCAGTTTCGGCTCGTATTTTTTGACAACTCACTGACAATCTTGACAACTGATCTTTGTGTAATTTTGTTTTGATTGGTGTCCGATCCTATAATGCTCTTTGGCGAATTACAGAAAGAGGATATTTCAGTCTGCCAAAATGTGCGGAAAATGGGATCACATAAATATTAATCAACGAGCTGACCCAGCTTACAAAATCCGATAATATGCATTCCTCAGTTAATTTAATGCTGTCTTGTTAACCAAAAGTAGTTTACCTGAAGCATTCTTCTTAATTTACAGCGCAATGTAGCTTAGGCTATTATAAAGAATGAAAAATTATAACACATCTTAAAACAAATAATGTTTCATTTCCTCTTGGGAATCCATTTGTAACTGTTGTGATGACCTGTAGAAGTGTACTGAAACTACACATAAACTGTTAAAATTGTAATTTGAATTGTGTGCCTGTAGACAGTTAAGTTGTAATTTTAACACAAAATTCTTAAATATAAGTTTTTCTTCTGAAATAATAAATTCTTTTAAGAAAAATTAACAGGTTATGGAGCCAGAAAAGCCCAGGGAAGCCCAGAATGGCTTACTTACTGAGAAAAGTAATGAAGTTAACCTAAAACGTCAATACGACAATTGAAAAGTGTTTTCTCGTAACATCTGGAATAAGGGTTCTTAAATTATCAGCAAACAATCAATTGGCATTAATTGAAAAGTTAACCGGCCGAGATAATTAACTGCATAGACCCCACCACATGTGTCATTGTGGACACAAAACGAGACACAAAGGCAAAAACTAAGATAAATTTACTAGTTGACTAAATAAATTACGTGCACATGCAAGAGAGTAGTACTGCAAAAGAAGTATGGGATACGTTTTCATAAGTATTTGATGACTCTTTGTTGACACGCTGTGATGGGCTGCTGCGTGATCTCTATAATACTTCACTTACTGAATGTCAAAACGTAGAGAAATATGTGAGCAAAATTATGTGTACTGCTCACAAGCTCAGAAACATTGGTTTCGCAGTTGACGATGAATGGCTAGTTACATTGCTACTCTCCGGTCTACCAGAGTCCTACCAACCAATGATTATTGCTATTGAAAGCTCCGGCATGAAGATAACTTCAATTTCTGTGAAATCAAAACTATCACAAGATGTTAAACAATCTGAAAGTGACTCAACAGTTTTCTCAGTCAACAAGAACAACCACAAGAAACAAAGTAAGTAAGGGAGCTACACTTGTAATAAGTAAGGTCATAAAAGTCCTCAAATGCAAATCCAGGACCAAGCATGTTCAACAAAAAGCAAGTAGTTCATCATATGCTGTTGTGTTTGAGGCAACATCCAGCCAAAATGACCCATGGCAAGTGGCTTCCGGTGCATCGTCACACATGACAAGACGTAAGAACATGCTTGAAAATATGACGGCTCCTGTCATACATAAAATCAGAGTCGCAGACAACAAAGTATAATCTGTGCAATGTTCAGTACAAGTGAGGTTGGACCATTATGACGATGAAGGTCAAAACAAAAAGGTGCTTTTTACAAAAGTATTATGTGTTCCTAAACTGGCAACAAATCTATTGTCTCTAAGTCAGATTATTTGCGATGGTAGCCAAATAAAATTTGACGGAACAAGCTGTGTTATTATGAACAGCAGAAGTGATGAAGTATCTTCCCACTGTGGCTTTATGTGAGGGTCGACTGGAACAGTATTAGGATTAGCATTAGTCATTTCAAATCTGTTTAAAATTTGTTCCGTATAAATACTAAAACTACTACTAAAACTCTTTTCGGTGTAGAGTCGAATTTTGCATTCCAGCAGCGAGAGAATTGTTTTAACCCATATAGTGACTTGTTCAATTTACATACCATGTTTTCGTCATGATCCAACCCTTCTTGTTAAGTCATAAATAGGTGTGTTCAAGTTCTCCATATAAAAATGCTGTCTTTACGTCTAGTTACTTGATTTTGTGATTATTTTGTACAGCCACAGATAGTAACAATCGTATTGAATCTCACCTGACTGTTTGTGCAAAAGTTTCCTGGTAATCAACACGTGACATTTGACCATATCATTTCACACACAGATGTGATTTGTAACGTGGTCATTAAATAAATGAATCACTGTCATTAAAGTTATTATAACAAATCGAAAAATCATCTCGATATTTCTTTTCTCTGTCAATTTGTTGACACTTTCGATTAAAACAAATAGAAATATATTAAAAATATAACTGAACCACAATTTGATGTAATATTAATACTATGAAAGAAACAAATCAAATTTACGTGAAAGAAGTCAACTTTTTTCTAAATTACATATTTCGAATAAGGTTTAATTGGACATTGGATGTTTCGTTTATATTTTAACGTCTGGCATATGTCACAAAGAAACGTAATCTTAACAACATAAATGTTATTTTCTTTTATTTGATAAACAAAATTCCTTCGTTGCTATTGAAACTTGAAAGTTCGCAAAATGTCACTCAATCCCACACCCACTCCCAAATGTTCGTTTAGTTTTGTAATTACTAATTAATTAAAATTTTATTTATGTGTGTATACATCTAGTTATCCTGTTTTCAATTTCATCCCTCACGTTGTCGGTATCACATATTCAAACTAAATTATAATAGTTGGAACTTCTCTTAGCAGCAATCTATTCTAATGGAAATATAAAGTTAACAAAGTTAACAAAAACAATTTCTTTTCACATGTTAATTATCTGTCAGAATCACAGACAGTTTTTGTATGTCGACGATAGATCTGCAACTAATTTGATTTCCGTGACTTTCAGAACTAGTAATCGACATCTCCACAATAATGGCATCAAGTTGCCATTATTGTAATTGTTTAAATATTCCTAACGAGTTCCTAAGGAGTCCGCACGTTTTGACAACTCTGGGAATTTTGACAGCTAATGTGAGAGTATTTCGTTCTTCTTAATTGCTGTACTTATAATCGCGATACCGATTATGGAAAGAGGTTATTTTATACGACAAAACATCGCAGAACCTGGGATCCTACAGCAGTATTTGTGTAAAAAGCTACTTTAATGTGTGGGTAAAAGCACCAAGATATGCTCCAGCTTTTCTTTTACATTTACCCAAATCCATTGTAGTTTGAACCGAACCAACTTTTCTAGAAAAACTACCGCCCAATCTATTACTCATTTTTAAATTTCAAACACATTACATTAATATCTTTTATCTAAAGTATAACTTGCGAATATGGTGTTGATTAACTTTTTTATAAAAACTAATCACTTTACATTACAATCGTTATGATTATTTACAGTGGAAAAATTACTTGTCAAATCCAGCCCATTTAGTTTAGCAAACAATAAATCATGGCAGATTCTATCAAATGCCTTTTAAATGTCTGTATAAACAGCATCAACCTGTAAATGATTTTCAAGAGCACCAACTGTCGAGAGGTTATAAATAAGAAGGTTGGTCGCAGAAGATTTACATTTGCAAAATTCATGTTGACTCTCACTTATAATATTTTGGAACTATGGCATAATTATTTTGGAAATGATTTTTTTGGACAATTTTGGAAAACAACAAGTAAACTACCTCCATCCTTTAAGGTAGGTATAACAAACGATTTTTTACGTACGTTAGGAAATAAAGTAGATTTTAAAAACATTTTAAATATCAGTGTTAGAGGCTTTGTTAATGAGAATCCACAATTCATTCAATACTGTAGAAGGAATATCATAAGGACCTCTATTACTAGATAAATCAAGACTTCTGAGTTCATTGAAAACATCAATCTGGACAAAATTATAATTAACTTTTTGAATATAAACAAAAATATTAGATTTGTGTCTGCATTGAAGGCTAAAAAGTGAACAGCTAACGAAGTGTAAATACTTATTTCTTTTGTTGTTTTTTTCTTTCCAATGACGAAATTGTAAGAAGTTATCAAATAATTGTTTAAGATCAGTTTTGAAATCAAATGATATTTTGTACATATTCAGGTTTCAACAGCAATGAAGGCGATATGTTTATTAATCAAAAGTAAAACAAACTTTTGTTGTCTGAAGAATATGCATCGACAAAAGTGTGTGAATTGTTAATTAGACATTGCTATTCCTAACAAATATCAAAATTTTATATATTTTCTTTGATAAGATAATAATAAAGCTTAAACATCTTTTTTAGCTGCTTTTTTTCAATTCTGTTAAACTTATAAATTCACATCACATAATTAGGACCTTCCCACTTTCCGCATATTTTGACAAATTGAAATAACCTCTCTCAGTAATTCGCCAAAGAGCATTATAGGATTGAACACCAAACAAAACGAAATTACACAAAGATCAGTTGCCAAGATTGTCAATGAGCTGTCAAAAAATATTAACCGAAACTAAGATCTGAGACGGCTAATCATTAGCGCTGGTTTTTCCCAAACCAATTTAAAAGTTTCTTCTCTATGAGAAGTCTCTTCTAATTCTTAGTGTACTTGGTTTAAAATACTTTAATACAATTCGATATACATAAATTTGAACAATGAATCATAACTGGTGGGGTGAATCGTAGTTAGACAATTTCGACATCACCTCCTTGGGGGTGACCGAGTTCCTGAGTTTTGGATCTGGAAGACTTTGCAGGAGTGTGGGTGGCTGGTTGGGATAAAGATTTGGGATTAGCGTTAACAACTCTTCTCTTTCGATTATGGTAACTATTATAACTAAATTCAGACAGAAGAAGGACGAACAACTCAAACAAAAATTGTTACTATCAACAATATTCCCTGGTTGCACTTTGAACAATTGACAAAAGTCGCTAACAATAAGAGACCTTTCTGTCGTTACCAATGGCAGCGGTAACAATCGTCATTTATGCAAATTTGAGTAGCAACTACGGACAAGTGTTTGTTAAGGAATGAAATTGCACATTGATACTTGGAACCCTCTGTATAGATGCCCTAACGCAAGCGTCATGCTACGCAGGGTTTTTAGTTCTTAGTTTTTAGTCTTTGACGTTTCTAGCACACTTTGTAATAATATAATAAACGATCAGTGTTCTTGTAACATCGACTATTATTCTCATCACACTCACACCTCAGTTTTCAAAAGTGTTTGTAGTGATATTTTTGTGTTTATTTAGTGTCCCTCCTTTGTCTGAATTTAGTTAGTTACCAAATTCAGACAAATGAAAAAATTTGTTTACTTGTCTGGTAATCTTTGTTACCAATCCAAGAGACAACTGAATTAAATTTTTGTTTTCGTACTATAAAGAGTTTAATAACCGAATTAGCGATAATGAAATGGGAAAACAGCAAGTGTGCCTGCAAAAGGTCGAGTGGTTCCGAATCCTATTGGAACCGGACGGCACATCGCCAGTTCCGTTCCACAAGAAGTTCCTACTAAGAGACAAAAACCGTGAAAGAAGGAAAGGAAAAGGCGGTTCAAATCCAGGTTCTTTTGGCAGAAAGAAAGGTCAACCGCCCGGTAAACCCTGAGCACGACTCCGTTCCAAGTTCCGAAAGAGTTAACTGTCTAAAGTAAGTAACAACAGCAAAATTCGGCAAAGCGCCTCACCGACATCAGACCCCCAAATGGAGTTACTAGACATAACGTTAATATAAACAATAAAATAGAATAAAGTATGTTAAAAAACAATAACAATTGACAAATGAAGGCGACCGAGGTAAACTTGGTGATCAAGAAACAGTGAGAGTCAGTTTGAGAGAAACAGCTCAAGAGCTCAGTAGTAGCCGTCTTTTTTGTTGATTCATCCTTTGTATTTCAATTATTTGATTGAATAAATTACTGCAATTTCTTGCATATTCTCTGAGATTATGGGCCCAGTGCGTGCAGGATAAAGTTATACAATTGAGGTTGAAAGTCAATTGTGGTGAAGGCAACAGACAAAGATGGCGAACGTTACTGTAAATAACATTCTAAAAATTCAACAATTCGATGGCACGAATTTTAGCAATTGGAAATATCGTGTGGGAATTTTTCTTGATGAAATGGAGTTGAGAAGATTCATCGAGGAATCGTTGGAGGTCATTCTTACAGCGGAAAAAGATGTGACAAAACATCCTACGATTAAGTTGAATGAAAGGAAATGTGTTTCGATATTAGGACAGTCAGTTCATGATAGCCAACTTGAGTATGTTCGCGAAAAAGCTCGGGCAAAGGACATGTTCGACACATTATGCACGATTTTCGAAAGGAAAAGTGTGGCGTCGCAAGTTTTATTACGAAAACAATTGCTGACAATGAAATACAATGAGTCGGATGATATGATAAGGTACCTTTTGCAATTTGGTAAGAGAATTCGAGAGTTAAATTCAACGGGAGCTAAAATGGAAGAGCTTGATGTGGTTGTACATTTGTTGATTACTATGCCAAGAGGTTATGATAACCTAGTGACACCATCGGAAACGATGGATCAATCAAAGTTCACTGTGGAATTTGTTTAAACTCGGTTAATGGATGAGTACAATAAGCGGACTGGTGGAAATGGTTCAAGTAAATCAATTGAGCCTGGAGCAATGTTTGCTGGGAATAAGACAATTATATGTCATTTGTGTAAAAAATCTGGACACAAATAGGCTCAATGTTTTCGCAATAAAAACAAAAAAGAGAGGTCAAATAGAGAAAGCGCAAACAGAGCAAGCGGTTCATCGATGTATGCAATTGCTGAAGATGGTACCAAAGAGAATTTGGCAGAATCGAAGGCATTTAACGCTCAATTGCAGCAGAATAGCGGTAATTACGCGGAAATAAAATTTGTTTTAGATTCTGGAGCGACTCAGCATATGGTGAATCAGAAGATGTTCTTCGATAAATTTGGAACCAATTGACGAAATAAGCATTTCGGTTGCCAAGAAAAATCAAAGCATTGTTGCAAAGCAACGTGGTGACATTCTCGTTAAAACATTTCACCATGGTGACACATCGGTAAAAACAATGGAGGACGTTCTATTCGTGAATGATTTGAAATGCAACTTGATGTCAATCCGAAGACTAACACAAAAGGGATATCGAATTGTGTTTGAGGGTGATTATGCCTATGTATCGCTGAATGGTATCGAAAAGTTTGTCGGACGCGTAAATGGAAGAATGTATGAAGTGACTTTGTACGTTGACAACAATGTGTTTGCGGGATTTACAGGAGTGAATAAATTGAATACAATATCACAGAATTTATGGCATTTTAGACTTGGTCATCTCAATCGAAATGACATGAAAAAGTTAGTCAATTGTATGGCTATTGGTATGAGTAACGTAAAAAAAAAGGATACACAGTTGTGCGAATCGTGCGTACTTGGAAAACATGTTCGTTCACCGTTTCCAAGAAATTCAAATACACGTTCATTGCGAGTTTTGGAATTGATTCACAGTGATGTTTGTGGACCGTATCCAACGAATGCATACGATGGGTCACGTTATTTTGTGACATTCATGGATGATTATTCGAGAGCATCCATGGTCTATTGCATCAAGTGAAAAAGAAAGAAAAGTCAAACGTTTGGTAAATTCAAGGAATTTGTTGCAATGGCTGAGGCACTTCATGGCTCAAAGGTGTCAAAATTGAGACATGATGGCGGTGGTGAATATACGTCATACGAATTTAAAGAATACTGCAAACAAAAGGGTATTCAGATGTTAGTCACCGTTGGTTCAGTATCTGAACGTTTAAATGAAACGCTGCAAAACAAGGCTACGACAATGCTTTTGGCCAGTGGGATGGAAAATAAGTTTTGGAATGAAGCAATTATGTCGGCAAATTATATCAAAAATCGATCGCCAACGAACGCGGTTGGAAAGCAGTTTAAAGACAAGACACCAGCAGAAATTTGGTTTGGAAAGAAACCGGAGCTGTCAAACCTTCGAATATTTGGTTCTGAATGTTACAATCATATTCCACATGAAAAGCGGTTGAAATTACAAGCAAAAGCAACAAAATGTATTATGCTTGGTTATGGTGCGACGTTTGGTACGTATCAACTTTGGGATATTGAACAACAGAAGCTGATTTTTAGTCGAAATGTAACATTCAATGAATCATCGATATTAAATCGATCAAAGTTAGTAGAGATAATCGGTTCAGAGGCGGTTACAGATAGTGGGAGTACGTGTGACGGTAAAGCAGTTCAACCAAATGATGATGAACAGTCGCGTACTGATAAAACTGGAGAAATCCACAGTACTAATTTGGCTTGTGTTGGTAACGGCGTTTATTTGGATAACATGGGTATCAGCGAGGTAACTCAACGAAAGAGCGGGAGAGTAGGAAAGGCACCGCAACGTTACGGTAATTATGCACCTGAATGTGATGCGCATATGGCACTATCATCTATCGAAGGTGAATCACTAGTGTTATCAGCAGAACGATTTGTTGGTGACGATCCGTCCACAATATCGGAATCAAAACGGCGTAGTGCCAAGAGGTACCCGAAAACTAGACGTTAAGATTAAAATCTCGGAACTAGAGGGTGAATTACAACGAATGAAAGTAAGTAATGCAGTAAGCTGTCTGCTAAACTACAGATACCATCGGTAAATCCTGGAAGTACTCCTACTTCTAACCCTAACACCAATCCTTCCTCCCGACCAGCCACCCCACACCTCCAAAGCGCAGAAGTCTTCCACAAAGTGGGATACTCCTATGGAGGTGGTCTCGAAATCCTGACAACGCACCCCTGTGCTCTCCGAAAGGACACGGAAGCACTGGAAGTATTTGTTTCCATTAAGGTCAAAATACAAAAGTTAATAGTTAGAACATGCCTGCTTACAAGGCGACGTGGAATGATAATGCAAGGTACTCAGTAAAACGCTTATTGACTATCTTACAACATTGGTGGGCTGTATACAACTAACTCTGCTGTTACAACTTAACTATGTTTCTATAACTACGCTCTTCTGTTGTTTTTATTCTCCGTTGTCATCACAACCGTTATACACGATGTCTAGATATTCTAACATATCCTGCCTCGAGTGAATTGGACCAATGATGAGTAAGTATAGTGTTTGCATGAGTACTGAAGTTTACACTTTAAACTATCAATTATCATTGGTTGATTGTGTCTTATGAAATTTTATACAATATGTTCCTACTTTATCTACATGTAAAAAAATTAAAAACTAAGATTCCTAAGTTGTTCTCTAAAGAGCTTATAACATTAACTATTCGTTATTCATTTGTAGGCATTTGAATTCCGTTCCCATAAACAAATTTCAATGTTTTATTTATTAATTCGTTATTCATTTGTAGACATTTGAATTTCGTTGTCATAAACTAATTTCAATTTTGTTCATAAAATCAGGTAGACCAAAAAGTTTTCTTTACTTGTTTACCACCAAACTTTAATCATTTCAAACTTTTATTTCATACGAACCACATCTCTCTGAAGTTGATCCTACGCTTCAATTCAAAATTATTAGTTAAAAATTCTCGCTTTTATTAATGAGTCCCTGCCTCATTGGAAATGATAATCAGAAGAAATACTTGTTTATAGAAATGAAACAGATCGTATCAAACTGTTATTTTTAGTGAATATTTTTGTCTAAATTCATTAATTTACTTACAGGAATTCCCAACTAAACAAAGAATAAGTACTTTCATGTATATGACGCTCCTTAAAACAACACATTAATACCTAATTAATTTGTTTTCAGAATAAATTAAGATTGAAATCTTAAAGTACGATGCAAAAGGCAAATGGTGTAAAGATTCTAGTGGCGTAAGAATTGGATTTAAATGTAAGTATAATTTTCATCTGTATTCAAGATTTTTATAATTAATGACATATTTTATGTTAAAACACACACAATTAAATTATTTAATTTAAACGAAAAACAAATAAAATTGGTATATGTAATAAAATTAATCTTTAATATTAATTTTATATATCTTTTTTAAAGTATTTCGACGATTCGTTGGGCACGAGGAGTTACATTCACATGGAAAGGCTGATTACCGTCATATAAATGAAGATGAAATGAGTCACGACAAAACCTGACGACATCAGGAAATATTTTCTCTGAGGCTATGAAATATGAATAGAAATCCAAGAAATCCGAAAAAAGTACAAGAAAAAATTACAATAAAGAAGAAAACAGCATTACCAAGAAACCGTCTTCAAAAGTTCTACCAAAAAGGCTGAGGACTGGAATGTTCCCGTTGAAGTTTCACATATCTATCTCTTTATATAGCAGGTACTTTCATTTTATGGAAATGTTTCCATAGTGTGGATCTAGGTTTCAACTCATCTATCATCTGAGAATGAAGCTTGTTTATAGCAATTATAATTTTAGATTAGTGCCGAAGTAATTCTTCCTTAAATTTTAATCTGTACTGTAATCACTAAATGTGTTTCCTAAAAAAATATGTTGCATATAACTTTTAAGTTCCTCCACTGAATAGTTGAAGGTTAAAAAAATCGACAATGGGTCGAAACCATTTATTAACAACCAAACTTATATTAAATTAACCACATAACTTAAAGGTCAACAAAGTAGTTGTTTTGTATGTGCTGGACTAATAAAACTGCCAAGTTTGTGATTTTTCTGTTTATTTTGCTCGGAGCATCTGAACGTTGTGTGTTGCTCTCGAGCTAACTTAAAAGTAAGTAAAAAGGAGGGGGTTGCGCATTAGACGTTGCCAATGTTGACAAATGCTCTAACATGCCGCCCGCCTTGAAAATACAATTTTCAATAGACAAATAATATAATTAATACATTGGAGATCAGAATAGGAGTCATAATAGAAAAGTCAATCACAAGGTAGCGCACACACTTTCGAAATTGCTCGTTTTAGCACACCGGTTCTGCTTTTTACACTCACTACACGCACTTCTCCATCTTCACCAGGATGTAACTCAAGAATGCGTCCCATACGCCACTGTAGAGGGGGCAGTTGATCGTCCTTAATGATGACTAGATGTCATGGTTTGAGGATGTGTTGACCCGCTTGTTTCCATTTCAACCTGGCTTGGAGTTCGGACACGTACTCTTTTTGCCAACGTTGCCAAAAGTAGTGTTTCAGTTGATCCAGTCGCTGGTAATTATTGAGTCGGTTGACAGGAATGTGGGAAAGGACAGGTTCGGGAATTGAAGTTAAACATTTGCCAATTAGAAAATGACCCGGCGTTAGCGGAGATAAATCATCTGGATTTGTTGATAATGGACTTATTGGACGCGAGTTTAAAACTGCTTCAATCTGTGACATTACCGTATAAAACTCTTCAAACATAAACTTATCATTGCCTAATATTCGCCTCAAGTGATGTTTAAAGCTTTTAACACCAGCTTCCCATATACCTCCAAATTTAGGCGATCGCGCAGATTGGTTGATTGATTTTCGCAGAACTGTTTGATACGAATCTCTACTTCATCTATTTCCCCGAAACGCTTCACGATTTCATCAGTTTTGTTTACGACTAAACAATTAACTGAATGCCTTTGGTTTTCATTACTATAACCTCCTATAACGATCCACCCAAAGGACGTGTTTTGCAGCATAGGATTATGTTTTCCCAGTGAAATATGCTCAGGCCGTAGAACTTTCCAAAATATGTCGGCACCCAATAGGATGTCGATATCATTGCATATATTGAATGTAGGATCTGCCAACGTATATGATTTGGAATTGTGAAGTTATACCTTTCCATTGTAGTAGAAGGTATGGGTTCTGTGATTTGATTCATAATGAAACATGAAACGCGTTTTTTGAATGAACCGTGAGTAGAAGAAATGTTGACTATCGTTTGATATTGAATCTCCGGTACAGTTTGACCAATACCAGAAATTTTAATATTGGTTTTATGTTTATCTAAGTCTAACATTTTAACAGCCCTTTCAGTCACAAATGAACTTTGGGACCCGTTGTCAAGTAGTGCACGTAGAACTTGGTTGTTGCCTTGTGCATCAGTTACATGAATTAAAACCGTGGATAAGTAGACTTGTTTGTGTTCATTTGCCACCGAATGATTAGAAATGGTAACTGGCACTTCAGTATTAGTGACAGTTTCACTGGTAACATGTGTCTCAATATGTAACAAGGTATTGTGCCTTTTGCCACATTTTCGACAACTACGTGAATGGCATGTTTTTGTGTTGTGTCCCTGTCTTAAGCAGTTTAGACATAGCTTAAGCCTTTTAGTTTCTGAGATACGGTCATTTATTGAGAGCCCTTTAAATTTATTACAGTTTTAAATTGCATGATCCCTTTTACAATAATAACCACTGACCTTGACAGACACAGTGGCATATGCGCTTGATTTGAATGGTTTGTTCTTTGGCTTTTTAGACCTTTCATGTTCCAGTTTCTCTAAAAGCTCACAACGCCCTTTTAGAAATTTATACATATCCGCCATGTTTGGAATTTGTGAGTTGTTGTTGACGATCTCCCATTCGCGTCGGGTAATATCGTCCATTTTGGTTGCGATTATGTAAATTATAAGAGTATCCCACGTATCTGTCGGCTTCACCAAGTTTCGGTAGCAACTACGGAAGAGTGTTGGTAGTGATATTTTCGTTTTTATTTAGTGACCCTATTAAAGTTCCTATTAAAAGACAAGAGCCGAGAAATAAGAAAAGGAAAAGGAGGCCCAAATCCAGGTTCTATTGGCAGAAAGGAAAGCGGTACCACATCCAACGACACAGTAATATGTAATGTGTTTGAAATTTAAAAATGAGTAATAGATTGGGCGGTAGTTTTTCTAGAAAAGTTGGTTCGGCTCAAGCCACAATGAATTTGGGTAAATGTAAAAGAAAAGCTGGAGCATATCTTGGTGCTTTTGCCCACACATTAAAGTAGCTTTTTACACAAATACTGCTGTAGGATCCCAGGTTCTGTGATGTTTTGTCGTATAAAATAACCTCTTTCCATAATCGGTATCGCGATTATAAGTACAACAATTAAGAAGAACGAAATACTATCACATTAGCTGTCAAAATTCCCAGAGTTGTCAAAACGTGCGGACTCCATAGGAACTCGTTAGGAATATTTAAACAATTACAATAATGGCAACTTGATGCCATTATTGTGGAGATGTCGATTACTTGTCCTGAAAGTCACGGAAATCAAATTAGTTGCAGATCTATCGTCGACATACAAAAACTGTCTGTGATTCTGATAGATAATTAACATGTGAAAAGAAATTGTTTTTGTTAACTTTGTTAACTTTATATTTCCATTAGAATAGATTGCTGCTAAAAGAAGTTCCAACTATTATAATTTAGTTTGAATATGTGATACCGACGACGTGAGGGATGAAATTGAAAACAGGATAACTAGATGTATATACACATAAATAAAATTTTAATTAATTATTAATTACAAAACTAAACGAACATTTGGGAGTGGGTGTAGGATTGAGTGACATTTTGCGAACTTTCAAGTTTCAATAGCAATGAAGGAATTTTGTTTATCAAATAAAAGAAAATAACATTTATGTTGTTAAGATTACGTTTCTTTGTGACATATGCCAGACGTTAAAATATAAACGAAACATCCAATGTCCAATTAAACCTTATTCGAAATATGTAATTTAGAAAAAAGTTGTCTTCTTTCAAGTAAATTTGATTTGTTTCTTTCATAGTATTAATATTACATCAATTGTGGTTCAGTTATATTTTTAATATATTTATATTTGTTTTAATCGAAAGTGTCAACAAATTGACAGAGAAAAGAAATATCGAGATGATTTTTCGATTTGTTATAATAACTTTAATGACAGTGATTCATTTATTTAATGACCACGTTACAAATCACATCTGTGTGTGAAATGATATGGTCAAATGTCACGTGTTGATTACCAGGAAACTTTTGCACAAACAGTCAGGTGAGATTCAATACGATTGTTACTACCTGTGGCTGTACAAAATAATCACAAAATCAAGTAACTAGACGTAAAGACAGCATTTTTATATGGAGAACTTGAACACACCTATTTATGACTTAACAAGAAGGGTTGGATCATGACGAAAACATGGTATGTAAATTGAACAAGTCACTATATGGGTTAAAACAATTCCCTCGCTGCTGGAATGCAAAATTCGACTCTACACCCAAAAGAGTTTTAGTAGTAGTTTTAGTATTTATACGGAACAAATTTTAAACAGATTTGAAATGACTAATGCTAATCCTAATACTGTTCCAGTCGACCCTCACATAAAGCCACAGTGGGAAGGTACTACATCACTTCTGCTGTTCATAATAACACAGCTTGTTCCGTCAAATTTTATTTGGCTACCATCGCAAATAATCTGACTTAGAGACAATAGATTTGTTGCCAGTTTAGGAACACATAATACTTTTGTAAAAAGCACCTTTTTGTTTTGACCTTCATCGTCATAATGGTCCAACCTCACTTGTACTGAACATTGCACAGATTATACTTTGTTGTCTGCGACTCTGATTTTATGTATGACAGGAGCCGTCATATTTTCAAGCATGTTCTTACGTCTTGTCATGTGTGACGATGCACCGGAAGCCACTTGCCATGGGTCATTTTGGCTGGATGTTGCCTCAAACACAACAGCATATGATGAACTACTTGCTATTTGTTGAACATTCTTGGTCCTGGATTTGCATTTGAGGACTTTTATGACCTTACTTATTACAAGTGTAGCTCCCTTACTTACTTTGTTTCTTGTGGTTGTTCTTGTTGACTGAGAATACTGTTGAGTCACTTTCAGATTGTTTAACATCTTGTGATAGTTTTGATTTCACAGAAATTGAAGTTATCTTCATGCCAGAGCTTTCAATAGCAATAATCATTGGTTGATAGGACTCTGGTAGACCGGAGAGTAGCAATGTAACTAGCCATTCATCGTCAACTGCGAAACCAATGTTTCTGAGCTTGTGAGCAGTACACATAATTTTCCTCACATATTTCTCTACATTTTGACATACAGTAAGTGAAGTATTATAGAGTTCAAGCAGCAGCCCATCACAGCGTGTCAACAAAGAGTCATCAAATACTTATGAAAACGTATCCCATACTTCTTTTGCAGTACTACTCTCTTGCATGTGCACGTAATTTATTTAGACAACTAGTAAATTTATCTTAGTTTTTGCCTTTGTGTCTCGTTTTGTGTCCACAATGACACATGTGGTGGGGTCTATGCAGTTCCACAACTCCTCTTGCTGTAGGTATGTTTTTAGAGCAAATCGCCACGTTACGTAATTATCTCGGCCGGTTAACTTTTCAATTAATGCCAATTGATTGTTTGCTGACAATTTAAGAACCCTTATTCCAGATGTTACGAGAAAACACTTTTCAATTGTCGTATTGACGTTTTAGGTTAACTTCATTACTTTTCTCAGTAAGTAAGCTATTCTGGGTTTCCCTGGGCTTTTCTGGCTCCATAACCTGTTAATTATTCTTAAAAGAATTTATTATTTCAGAAGAAAAACTTATATTTAAGAATTTAGTGTTAAAATTACAACTTAACTGTCTACAGGCGCACAATTCAAATTACAATTTTAACAGTTTATGTGTAGTTTCAGTACACTCCTACAGGTCATCAAAACAGTTACAATTGGATTCCCAAGAGGAAATGAAACATTATTTGTTTTAAGATGTGTTATAATTTTTCATTCTTTTTAATAGCCTAAGCTACATTGCGCTGTAAATTGAGAAGAATGCTTCAGGTAAACTACTTTTGGTTAACAAGACAGCATTAAATTAACTGAGGAATGCATATTATCGGATTTTGTAAGCTGGGTCAGCTCGTTGATTAATATTTATGTGATCCCATTTTCCGCACATTTTGGCAGACTGAAATATCCTCTTTCTGTAATTCGCCAAAGAGCATTATAGGATCGGACACCAATCGAAACAAAATTACACAAAGATCAGTTGTCAAGATTGTCAGTGAGTTGTCAAAAAATACGAGCCGAAACTGAGACTGAGACGTCTAGCCATTAGCGATACCAAATAATTCCATTCAATTAGAAACGTTAAATAATTACTTTAATAACAAGGAGTTTATTTTCTATGAGAAGGCTCTTCTAATTCTTAGGGCACTTGGTCTAAAATACTTTAATACAATTCAATATACATAAATTTCAACACTGAACCATAAATGGTGGGGTGCGTCGTAGTTACACAATTTCGACATCACCTCCTTGGGGGTGACCGAGTTCCAAGAAGTTTTCTGAGTTTTGGAGCTGGGAGACTTTGCAGGAGTAGGGGTGGCTAGTTGGGACAAAGATTTGGGATTAGCGTTAGGAGTAGGGGTACCATCAGAGTTTACCGATAGTATCCCTAGTTTAGACGACAAAGCCGTGTAAGCACTCTTTCACTCTCTGTATCTCATCTTCTAGTTCCAAAATTTTATTCCTAAGGAAATCGGGTACCTCTGGAAACGTCAGCAGACTTTTGGGGTTTATTGAGTTTTTCACTTAGCTTTTCTTTTTTCCGGACCCTACACATAGTTTATTGGTTTAGTAACCGAGGTTACAAGCCAAATTAACAACTCTTCTCTTTCGATTATGGTAACTATTATATCTAAATTCAGACAAAAGAAGGACGAACAACTCAAACAAAAATTGTAATTTTCAACAATATTCCCTGGTTGTTACCCACACTTTGAACAATTGACAAAAGTCGCTAACAATATGAAACTTTTCTGTTGTTATCAATGGCAGAGGTAGCGATCGTCATTTAACCAAGTTTCGGTAGCAACTACGGAAAAATGTTGGTAGTGATATTTTCGTTTTTATTTACAAGAGCCGAGAAATAAGAAAAGGAAAAGGAGGCCCAAATCCAGGTTCTATTGGCAGAAAGGAAAGCGGTACCACATCCAACGACACAGCTAGTTATTGTAAAGTCTCAGTTTTGATCGGTTACCTTAGAGTACATTAGAGTACCAATTAATTCTCTGTATCGTGTGGGGTCTTTGAATGGTTTTAAATCTCTGTTAAATTTTGAGTGGCAGTCATACAGTGTTTTAATTGGATTGCAATCTGCCATTCTGAATTTCTCTGAAATATATTTTTTTTGTTTAAGTGTTACTCCTTTCTTACTTTGGTTAATTTCTATTCTAAAGAAAAACCTAGCAATCTTTGATCTTCAATTTCACAGCTAATTCTCTCTTAATTTCATTACCAGTTTGATATTCGACAGTTCTTTTGTACTCCTTAAATTTTTCAAAAACTTCTCTCTTTGACTTAAGGAAAAAACCTGGCACCACCTATTATATTCGTCTATTAATGTAAGAAGATATCTTGATCCACCGCTGAATCTGACTCGCATTGGTCCGCAGATATCTGAATGAACAATATTCAGCAACTGCTTACTTCTTCCTTCTCTATCAGTAAAGGGTTTCCTTGCTTGCTTACCTCGTTGATATTGTCACACCACATGGGTAATTTATCATTATCCAATTTATTACCGTGTACCAGTCGCTTTCTGTACAAATCCTGTACGCCTTTATAATGTAGGTACTCTAGTTGTCTATGCCACAGGACCATTTTGTTTGAATTTCTATGCATTATTCAATTGTAGACATTTGAATTTCGTTGTATATAAACATATTACAATATTTTTCATAAAATCAAGTAGCCCAAAAAGTTTTCTTTATTTGTTTACAACAAAACTCTAATCAGTTCAGACTTTTATTTCATAAGAAACACATCTTTCTGAAGTTGCTCCTACGCTTCAATTCAAAATTAATAGTTAAATATTCTCTCTTTATTAATGAGGTTCTTCCTCATTGAGAATTGTAATTAGCATAAATACTTATGTACAGTAGTGCTAGAAATGAAACCGATCTTACCAAACTGTTATTTTTAGGGAATAGTTTTGGCTAAATTCATTATTTATATTTACAGGAATTCCCAACTAAACACAGAATAAGGCTCCATAAAATAACACATTGATTTATTTTCAGAATAAATTATGATTATTTTTTTATTGGAGCAAAGAGGGGGAAATCTACAAGACATAGTGCCGGACTTTACCGACTAAAAACCCCTCTCCGGGCAATGATCCGAAGATCATGACCTAAGAGTAGTTAGCCATAAAGGTTTAGGAAAATAGAAGGGAAAACTAAAGAGGTACGTAACAATCGCTACATAGTAAAGAAAAGATGTTCAAAAGAGACGCAGAGGTCTAGACAGCCAAGAGACAAGGTCTCTTGTATCTGTCGGATTCACAGGGTTGGATATCATGCAAGCATGCAATCTCCGGATTAGAGTGTTGAAAGATAGATCTCCGGAGGTTGAGGGCTTGCTATTTTCTCTGAGGCTATGAAATATGAAAAAATATGCAAGAAATCCGAAAAAAGGTCAAGAAAAAGTCACAATAAAGGAGAAAACAGCAATACCAAGAAACCGTCTTCAAAAGTTCTATCAAAAAGGCTGAGGACAGGAATGTTCCCGTTGGAGTTCCACATATCTGTCTGTATATAAAGAAGGTACTTTCATTTTATGGAAAGTTTTCCATGGTATGGGCATACGTTTCAACTCATCTAACATCTGAGAATTAAGCATGTTTATAGTAATTATAATATTAGAATTGTGCCGTAATAGTTTTTACTTATATTTTAATCTGTAATTTATGACGGAAAATGTGATTCATAAATAATTATATTGTGTATATCTGTATATTTTTCCACTGAATAATTGGATGTTGAAAAAATCGGCAATGTGTCGAAACCATTTTATAACACCAAACTAATATTAAAATATCGACATAAGTTAAACAAAGTAGTTTTATTTGTAAAGTTATGTTATATTTAAATATTTGGGAATCTCATTTATGGTCATCCACTGTAGGTTGAAATACAAGGATGAGATTGATTCGAAACAGTTCTACCATCAAAAATATTATAACAAATTGAAAAATCATCACGATATTCCTTTGCTCTGTCAATTTGCTGAGACGGTGGATTAAAACGAATTATAAGAAAAGATATAACTGAACCACAATTGGGTGTTATATTAATACAATGTAAGAATCAAATCAAATATGCTTGAGAGAAGACAACTTTTTTATAAATTACTACATAGTTCTGACATATGCCATAAAGAAACGTAATTTGACATGTTATTTTATTTTTTGACAAACAATTCGTTGCTATTGATAATTGTTTGCAAAATGTCACTCAATCACACACTCGTTTTATTTTTTAATTACAAATTAATTAAAATTTTATTTGTTTTCAATTCTATTCCTCACCTTATAGTAGTTGAAACTTCTCTTAGCAGCAATCTATTCTAATGGAAATATAAAATTAACAAAGTTAACAAAAACAATTTCGTTTCACATATTAATTACCTGTCGAAAATAAATGTCGACGTAAGATCTGCAACTGATTTGATTTCAGTGACTTGCAGGGCTCGTAATCTAAACCTTCAGACGGTAAGTTGCTATTTTTGTAACTGTTTAAATATTTCACCTTTTTAAATCAACAGTAAATTCACGTAGTTGATTCTTTCAGCTTGAATAAGTGAGCGACAGATTTGAACTATGCACTGAATTTTTCTCCTTCACCTTTAATTATCACCCTCAAACAACACTAATATACCAATCTTTCCATATTTGATAATTTTATGTCGTAAATTATTTAGATTCTTCATGTCTGGATGACAAGTTCAAATAATGTTAACACAATTTATAAACCAAATCATGAAATAGTGATTTCTATTTCACAATTTTCTGGGGAAATAAAGATTTGAAATCTTTGTTGGGTTGAAATTTATAATTAATAGATTAATCTGTTGCAGTTTTGTTAAAACTTTCATCTACTTTAGTGCATATATATTTTTAGTGTTTCCATATTTTCTTGGGAGTAGGTATGTTTTGACAAAACACTGACAACATCATCGAGAACTAAAGTTGTAGTATTTTCGTTCTGCTTATTCGGTTATCATATAATCGCGATACCGATCATGGAAAGAAGTTATTATATACAATCAAACATCGCGGAGCCTTGTATCCTATTAAGCAGTATTCTTCTAAAATATCTGTAATAAGGTATATCATAATTGAAATGAAAGTTTATGCTCTTATAGACATTCAAGAAGTGAGACACAATTTACTTGCTTTACCTATATGCTCCATACTTGCTTTAAAAATATGTTAAAATCGTGGTAGTAACTCTCCATATGCGTTGGGATGTAGATGGAGTTCTTAGGATGCTTTATTTAAATTTGCCATCTGTAAAAAGAAATAATTTTTGAGGGTATTGCAAAAATTATCTTCAAAAATTGATTGAATATATCATATTGTAGAAGAGATTGAAAAACACAGTGACCAAAGGTTTTTTTGAAAGTCGGAAAATTACGGAGCGATTTTTAATTAGGGATGACTCAATTTGATTATACGTCGATGTAGTGCACTGATTCAGTTAACCACAGGGGCGGTATATATAACACGATATTGTACACTAAATACTCTCTGTACTATGTAATATAGTATAACTTTGATTAACTTTTGATATATATACAAATCGGAATTCTTTTTTACAGTTTTTAAGACATCTTGGTGTTTTGATAATATATCATATGCCTAACTTTACTTAAATGAATTTTAATATGATTGGTAATATTTTGATTCAGCAAAATTAAAGCCCACGGGAATTTTTCATGTGACTTGATTTTCGAGAATTTCATGACGAATTAACACTATTTGAAATCAGAGCTCTAAAATAGATATAATTTGTTATTAGTGTAACTGTTCCAATATGATTGAATAAATGCAACAAATTATGTAGCTAAGGGAAATCAAATTTAAAAAACAATACAACACTTATTGTAAATTAGCAACTGTTATTTACAATTGTTCCTACAACTTAATTTGAAATATTAACAATTTCAACATTCAAGAGATGCTGTGAAACTTGAGAACACTAGGTATCTCATCATTCAAAAACTCAACAACTACAAACACGCCATCAATTTATTTCAGATGTAATTCATAACACATAATTTCTTAAAAGAGTCAAATTTGATGATTAACATCAATGGATTGAATTTAAATGGAAAATGTGTAGGGTTTAACATAAAGGTTAAGGCTTGAGTAATACCATATGGAATAAATAAAGAAATTATTTACTAACAATTTCTTAAAACAGGAGAATAAGTTTTTGAGAACTCTGGTCCTGTACGTTTGTTTTGAAAACTAACTGACAACTGATATTTCAGTTATTTCATTTTGCTTGTTGGTCGATTTTATATTGGCGATATCAAATATAGAAAGATGATATTCTAAATTGTCGAGATATTCTGAACACAGGATTCTATAATAATAATGGAGGAGCTATCCTTCTGTGACAGTTAACAGTGAAACATTCTTCTGATACAATTTAATTTACAATGCGAAAAAACATCTTATTATTGAAAATAAAGCTTACGCTATAACAGAGTCAAGAATTGAGACACAATTTTCTTAGAAAAGCATTTATTTGGAATACCGATCAGACATGTGTCAGATGATGATATTCTTCCAGGTAAATAGAAAGGAAGAAGAACTGCCTTCGTTGCTATTGAACCCAGATTATGTACAAAACTATTTTTTGGTAAATTTACCTTCATTTAGTTATTGCGAAGAGCACAAAAAACTTTTATTTATCTTCTAAAGGGTTCTTATCCCATCAAATAACATTCGCAAAGTTCAATTTATATTGTGCATCACAATCTTCAAGTTTTGATTCACCACCACGATTTGAACTTTATTTTAAAGCAAGTATGGAGCATGTAGGTAAAGTAAATTGTGTTTCACCTCTTGAATGTTTATAAAGATTTTTTAGAAAAATACTACTTAAAAGGATCCCAGGTTCCTGTAATCGCGATTATAAATCAGCAACTAAGGCCAAGTTGTCCAATTTGTCAGCTCTCAAGAAAACGTGGAGACACTTAAAATATATATGCACAAACGTAGATGAAAATTTCAACAAAATTACAAATGATAGAGCTATTAATTATAAATTTCATCTGAACAAAGTTTGCAAATCAGCAAATTGTAAAGTAGAAATCACTTTTTCATGATTTTGTTAATAAAATGTGCTGACATTATTTGAAGTTGTCATCTAGAGATGAGGAATCTAAATAAATTTTGACATAAAATTAGCAAATTTGGAAAGATTGGTATCTTAGTGTTATTTGAGGGTAATAATCCAACCAAACGTGATAGAAAAATTTCAGTACCTAGTTGAAATTTGCCGCTCACAAATTCTTGCTTAAAGAATCAACTAGGTGAATTATCTTTTGATTTAAAAAGGTGAAATATTTAAACATTTACAATAATAGCAACCTACTGTCTGAAGGTTTCGATTACGAGTCACTGAAATCAAATCAGTTGCAGATCTCCCGTCGACATTTATTTTGAATCAAAGAAATACTGTCTGTGATTCTGCAGATAATTAACATGTGAATAGAAATTGTTTTTGTTAACATTGTTAACTTTATACTTAAATGCCGATATATATTTTGTTGCTAAGAGAGGTGAGGGATGTCGTCTTTCAAGTAAATTTGATTTGATCTTACATTGTATTAATATTACATCAAGTTGTGGTTCAGTTATATTTTTTGGTATAATTCTATTCGTTTGAATCCAGAGTGTCAACAAATTAACAGAGCTAAGAAATATCGAGATGAGATGAGTTATACTAAATGGTAGAACTGTTCCGAATCAAATTCATCCTTATATTTCAACCCACACTAAATGACTATAAATGTGATTCCCATATATTTATATATAATATAACTTTCCAAATAAAACTAGTTTGTGTACCTTTAAGTTATGTGGTTAATTTAATATAAGTTTCGTTGTTAATAAATGGTTTCGACCCATTGTCGGTTTTTTTAACCTTCAGCTATTCAGTGGAGGTACTGAGTTATATGAAACATATTTTTTTAGGAAACACATTTAGTGATTACAGTACAGATTAAAATTTAAGGAGAAATTACTTCGGCACTAATCTAAAATTATAATTGCTATAAACAAGCTTCATTCTCAGATGATAGATGAGTTGAAACCTAGATCCACACTATGGAAACATTTCCATAAAATGAAAGTACCTGCTATATACAGAGATAGATATGTGAAACTCCAACGGGAACATTCCAGTCCTCAGTCTTTTTGGTAGAACTTTTGAAAACGGTTTCTTGGTAATGATGTTTTCTTCTTTATTGTGATTTTTTTTTGTACTTTTTTCGGATTTCTTGGATTTTTATTCATATTTCATAGCCTCAGAGAAAGTATTTGCCGATGTCGTCAGGTTTTGTCGTGGCTCATTTCATCTTCATTTATATGATGGTAATCAGCCTTTCCATGTGAACGTAACTCGTCGTGCCCAACGAATCGTCGAAATACTTTAAAAAAGATATATAAAATTAATATTAAAGATTAATTTTATTATATATACCAATTTTATTTGTTTTTCATTTAAATTATATAATTTAATTGTGTGTTTTAACATAAAATATGTCATTAATTATAAAAATCTTGAATACAGATGAAAATTATACTTACATTTAAATCCAATTCTTGGGCCACTAGAATCTTTACACCATTTGCATTTTGCATCGTACTTTAAGATTTCAATCTTAATTTATTCTGAAAACAAATTAATTAGGTATTAATGTGTTGTTTTAAGGAGCGTCATATACATGAAAGTTCTTATTCTTTGTTTAGTTGGGATTCCTGTAAGTAAATTAATGAATTTAGACAAAAATATTACCTAAAAATAACAGTTTGATACGATCTGTTTCATTTCTAGCATTACTATACATAAGTATTTCTTCCGATTATCATTTCCAATGAGGCAGGGACTCATAAATAAAAGCGAGAATATTTAACTAATAATTTTGAATTGAAGCGTAGGAGCAACTTCAGAGAAATGTGGTTCGTATGAAATGTTTGAACTGATTAAAGTTTGGAGTTAAACAAGTAAAGAAATCTTTTTGGTCTACCTGATTTTATGAACAAAATTGAAATTAGTTTATGACAACGAAATTCAAATGTCTACAAATGAATAACGAATTAATAAATAAAATATTGAAATTTGTTTATGGGAACGGAATTCAAATGTCTACAAATGAATAACGAATAGTTAATTTTATAAGCTCTTTAGAGAACAACTTAGGAAACTTAGTTCTTAATTTTTTTACATGTAGATAAAATAGGAACATATTGTATAAAATTTCATAAGACACAATCAACCAATGATAATTGATAGTTTAAAGTGTAAACCTCAGTACTCATGCAAACACTATACTTACTCATCTTTGGTCCAATTCACTCGAGGCAAGTTATGTTAGAATATCTAGACATCGTGTATAACGGTTGTGATGACAACGGAGAATAAAAACAATAGAAGAGCGTAGTTATAGAAACAAAGTTAAGTTGTAAGAGCAGAGTTAGTTATATACAGCCCACCAATGTTGTAAGATAGTCAATAAGCGTTTTACTGAGTACCTTGCATTATCATTCCACGTCGCCTTGTAAGCAGGCATGTTCTAACTATTAACTTTTGTGTTTTGACCTTAATGGAAACAAATACTTCCAGTGCATCCGTGTCCTTTCGGTGAGCACAGGGGTGCGTCGTCAGGATTTCGAGAACACCTCCATAGGCAGACAGCTTACTGCATTACTTACTTTCATTCGTTGTAATTCACCCTCTAGTTCCGAGATTTTAATCTTAACGTCTAGTTTTCGGGTACCTCTTGGCTTATCTTTTTCGTGGACTCTACACATGGTTTATTGGTTTAGTAACCGAGGTTACCAGCCAAATTAACAACTCTTCTCTTTTGTCTGAATATGGCAACTCTTATAACTAAATTCAAACAGAAGTACGAACGTTATGTCTAACTCCATTTGGGGGTCTGATGTCGGTGTGGCGCTTTCCTTTCCATCTTTCAAGGTTTTTGTCTCTTAGTAGGAACTTCTTGTAGAACGGAACTGGCGATGTGCCGTCCGGTTTCAATAGGATTCGGAACCACTCGATTTTTGCAGGCACACTTGCTGTTTTCCCATTTCATTATCGCTAATTCGGTTATTAAACTGTTTATAGTACGAAAACAAAAATTTAATTCAGTTGTTTCTTGAATTGGTAACCAAGGTTACCAGACAAGTAAACAAATTTTTCATTTGTCTGAATTTGGTAACTAACTAAATTCAGACAAAAAGGGACACTAAATAAAAACAAAAATATCACTACAAACACTTTTGGAAACTGAGGTGTGAGTGTGATGAGATTAAAAGTCGATGTTACAAGAACACTAAACGTTTATTATATTATTACAAAGTGTGCACTCGTCTAGAAACGTCAAAGACTAAAAACTAAGAACTAAAAACACTGCGTAGCATGACGCTTGCGTTAGGGCATCTATACAGAGGGGTTCCAAATATCAATGTGCAATTTCATTCCTTAACAAACTCTTTTCCGTAGTTGCCACTCAAATTTGGATAAATAACGATTGTTACCGCTGCCATTGGTAACCACAGAAAGGTCTCTTATTGTTAGCGACTTTTGTCAATTGTTCAAAGTGCAACCAGGGAATATTGTTGATAGTAACAATTTTTGTTTGAGTTGTTCGTCCTTCCTCTGTCTGAATTTAGTTATAATAGATACCATAATCGAAAGAGGAGAGTTGTCAACGCTAATCCCAAATCTTTATCCCAACCAGCCACCCCCACTCCTGCAAAGTCTTCCAGCTCCAAAACTCAGGAACTCGGTTACCCCCAAGGAGGTGATGTCGAAATTGTCTAACTACAATGCACCAGTTATGGTTCAGTGTTCAAATTTATGTATATGGAATTGTATTAAAGTATTTTAGACCAAGTACACTAAGAATTGGAAGAGACTTCTCATAGAGAAGAAACTTTTAAATTGGTTTGGGAGAAAACAGCGCTAATGATTAGCCGTCTCAGATCTCAGTTTCGGTTAATATTTTTTGACAGCTCATTGACAATCTTGGCAACTGATCTTTGTGTAATTTCGTTTCGTTTGGTGTCCAATAATATAATGCTCTTTGGCGAATTACTGAGAGAGGTTATTTCAATTTGCCAAAATATGCGGAAAGTAGGAAAGTCCTAATTATGTGATGTGAATTTATAAGTTTAACAAAATTGAAAAAAAGCAGCTAAAAAAGATATTTAAGTTTTATTATTATCTTATCAAAGGAATTATATAAAATTTCGCCTTCATTGCTGTTGAAACCTGAATATGTACAAAATATCATTTGATTTCAAAACTGATCTTGAACAATTATTTGGTAACTTCTTACAATTTCGTCATTGAAAAGACAAAAACAACAAAAGAAATAAGTATTTACACTTCGTTAGCTGTTTGTTTCACTTTTTAGCCTTCAATGCAGACACAAATCTAATATTTTTGTTTATATTCAAAACGTAATTATAATTTTGTCCAGATTGATGTTTTCAATGAACTCAGAAATCTTGATTTATCTAGTAATAGAGGTCCTTATGATATTCCTTCTACAGTATTGAACGAATTGTGGATTCTCAATAACAAAGCCTCTAACAATGAAATTTAATATGATTTTAAAATCTACTTTATTTCCTAACGTACGTAAAAAATCATTTGTTATACTTACCTTAAAGGATGGAGATAGGTTACTTGTTGTTTTCCAAGATTGTCCAAAAAAATCATTTCCAAAATAATTATGCCATAGTTCCAAAATATTATAAATGAGAGTCAACATGAATTTTGCAAATGTAAATCTTCTGCGACCAACCTTCTTATTTATAACCTCTCGACAGTTGGTGCTCTTGATAATCATTTACAGGTTGATGCTGTTTATACAGGCATTTAAAAGGCATTTCATAGAATCTGCCATGATTTATTGTTTGCTAAACTAAATGGGCTGGATTTGACAAGTAATTTTTCCACTGTAAATAATCATAACGATTGTAATGTAAAGTGATTAGTTTTTATAAAAAAATTAATCAACACCATATTCGCAAGTTATACTTTAGATAAAAGATTTTAATATAATGTGTTTGAAATTTAAAAATGAGTAATAGACTGGGCGGTAGTTTTTCTAGAAAAGTTGGTTCGGCTCAAGCTAAAATGACTTTGGGTAAATGTAAAAGAAAAGCTGGAGCATATCTTGATGCGTTTGCCCACACATTAAAGTAGCTTTTTACACAAATACTGCTGTAGGATCCCAGGTTCTGCGATGTTTTGTCGTATAAAATAACCTCTTTCCATAATCGGTATCGCGATTATAAGTACAGCAATTAAGCAGAACGAAATACTCTCACATTAGCTGTCAAAATTCCCAGAGTTGTCAAAACGTGCGGACTCCTTAGGAACTCGTTAGGAATATTTAAACAATTACAATAATGGCAACTTGATGCCATTATTGTGGAGATGTCGATTACTGTTCCTGAAAGTCACGGAAATCAAATTAGTTGCAGATCTATCGTCGACATACAAAAACTGTCTGTGATTCTGATAGATAATTAACATGTGAAAAGAAATTGTTTTTGTTAACTTTGTTAACTTTATATTTCCATTAGAATAGATTGCTGCTAAGAGTTCCAACTATTATAATTTAGTTTGAATATGTGATACGGACGACGTGAGGGATGAAATTGAAAACAGGATAACTAGATGTATATACACATAAATAAAATTTTAATTAATTAGTAATTACAAAACTAAACGAACATTTGGGAGTGGGTGTTGGACTGAGTGACATTTTACGAACTTTCAAGTTTCAATAGCAACGAAGGAATTTTGTTTATCAAATAAAAGAAAATAACATTTATGTTGCTAAGATTACGATTCCTAGTGACATATGCCAGACCTTAAAATATAAACAAAACATCCAATGTCCAATTGAACCTTATTCGAAATATGTAATTTAGAAAAATGTTGTCTTCTTTCAAGTAAATTTGATTTGTTTCTTCCATTTCTTCTTTTATTGATGATCCTTGGTCCTGGATTTGCATTTGAGGACTTTTATGACCTTACTTATTACAAGTGTAGCACCCTTACTTTCTCTGTTTCTTGTGGTTGGTATTGTTGACTGAGAATACTGTTGAGTCACTTTCAGGTTGTTTAACATCTTGTGATAGTTTTGATTTCACAGAAATTGAAGTTATCTTCATGCCGGAGCTTTCAATAGCAATAATCATAGGTTGATAGGAGGACTCTGGTAGACCGGAGAGTAGCAATGTAACTAGCCATTCATCGTCCACTGCGAAACCGATGTTTCTGAGCTTGTGAGCAGTACACATAATTTTGCTCACATATTTCTCTACGTTTTGACATACAGTAAGTGAAGTATTATAGAGATCACGCAGCAGCCCATCACAGCGTGTCAACAAAGAGTCATCAAATACTTATGAAAACGTATCCCATACTTCTTTTGCAGTACTACTCTCTTGCATGTGCACGTAATTTATTTAGACAACTAGTAAATTTATCTTAGTTTTTGCCTTTGTGTCTCGTTTTGTGTCCACAATGACACATGTGGTGGGGTCTATGCAGTTCCACAACTCCTCTTGCTGTAGGTATGTTTTTAGAGCAAATCGCCACGTTACGTAATTATCTCGGCCGGTTAACTTTTCAATTAATGCCAATTGATTGTTTGCTGACAATTTAAGAACCCTTATTCCAGATGTTACGAGAAAACACTTTTCAATTGTCGTATTGACGTTTTAGGTTAACTTCATTACTTTTCTCAGTAAGTAAGCCATTCTGGGCTTCCCTGGGCTTTTCTGGCTCCATAACCTGTTAATTTTTCTTAAAACAATTTATTATTTCAGGAGAAAAATTTATATTTAAGAATTTAGTGTTAAAATTACAACTTAACTGTCCACAGGCGCACAATTCAAATTACAATTTTAACAGTTTATGTGTAGTTTCAGTACACTCCTACAGGTCATCGCATCAGTCACAATTGGATTCCCAAGAGAAAATGAAACATTATTTGTTTTAAGTTGTGTTATAATTTTTCATTCTTTATAAAAGCCTAAGCTACATTGCGCTGTAAATTGAGAAGAATGTTTCAGGTAAACTACTTTGGGTTAACAAGACAGCATTAAATTAACTGAGGAATGCAAATTATCGGAATTTGTAAGCTGGGTCATCTCCTTGATTAATATTTATATGATCCCATTTTTCGCACATTTTGGCAGACTGAAATATCCTCTTTCTGTAATTCGCCAAAGAGCATTATAGGATCGGACACCAAACAAAACAAAATTACACAAAGATCAGTTGTCAAGATTGTCAGTGAGTTGTCAAAAGATACGAGCCGAAACTGAGACTGAGACGACTAGCCATTAGTGCTACCAAATAATTCCATTCAATTAGAAACCTTAAATAATTACTTTAATAACAAGGAGTTTATTTTCTATGAGAAGGCTCTTCTAATTCTTAGGGTACTTGGTCTAAAATACTTTAATACAATTCAATACACATAAATTTCAACACTGAACCATAAATGGTGGGGTGCGTCGTAGTTACACAATTTCGACATCACCTCCTTGGGGGTGACCGAGTTCCAAGAAGTTTTCTGAGTTTTGGAGCTGGGAGACTTTGCAGGAGTAGGGGTGGCTATTTGGGACAAAGATTTGGGATTAGCGTTAGGAGTAGGGGTACTATCAGAGTTTACCGATAGCATCCCTAGTTTAGACGACAAAGCTGTGTAAGCACTCTTTCACTCTCTGTATCTCACCTTCACTTAGCTTTTCTTTTTTCCGGACCCTACACATAGTTTATTGGTTTAGTAACCGAGGTTACAAGCCAAATTAACAACTCTTCTCTTTCGATTATGGTAACTTTTATAACTAAATTCAGACAGAAGAAGGACGAACAACTCAAACAAAAATTGTTACTATCAACAATATTCTCTGGTTGCTACCTCGCCCACACTTTGAATAATTGACAAAAGTCGCTAACAATAAGAGACTTTTCTGTAGTTATCAATGGCAGAGGTAACGATCGTCATTTAAGTTTCGGTAGCAACTGCGGAAAAGTGTTGGTAGTGACATTTTCGTTTTTATTTAGTGACCCTATTAAAGTTTCTATTAAAAGACAAGAACAGTGAAATAAGAAAAGGAAAAGGAGGCTCAAATCCAGGATCTATTGGCAGAAAGGAAGGCGGTACCACATCCAACGACACAGCTAATTTTTGTAAAGCCGGTTACATTAGAGTACATTAGAGTACCAATTAATTCTCTGTATCGTGTGAGGTCTTTGAATGGGTTTAAATCTCTGTTCAATTTCTCAGCTAATTCTCTTTTAATTTCATTACCAGTTAGTTTTTTGAGAGCTCTTTTGTACTCCTTAAATTTTTCAAAAACTTCTCTCTTTGACTTAAGGATAAAACCTGGCACCACCTATTATATTCGTCTATTAATGTAAGAAGATATCTTGATCCACCGCTGAATTTGACTCGCATTGGTCCGCAGATATCTGAATGGACAATATTCAGTAACTGCTTACTTCTTCCTTCTCTGTCAGTAAAGGGTTTCCTTGCTTGCTCACCTCGTTGACATTGTCACATCACATGGGTAATTTATCATTATCCAATTTATTACCTTGTACCAGTCGCTTTCTGTACAAATCCTGTACGCCTTTATAATGTCGGTACTCTAGTTGTTTATGCCACAGGACCATTTTGTTTGAATTTCTATGCATTATTCACTTCTAGACATTTGAATTTCGTTGTATATAAACATATTACAATATTTTTCATAAAATCAAGTAGCCCAAAAAGTTTTCTTTTTTTGTTTACCACAAACCTCTAATCAGTTCAGACTTTTATTTCATAAGAAACACATCTTTCTGAAGTTGTTCCTACGCTTCAATTCAAAATTAATAGTTAAATATTCTCTCTTTATTAATGAGGTTCTTCCTCATTGAGAATTGTAATTAGCAGAAATACTTATGTACAGTAGTGCTAGAAATGAAACCGATCGTACCAAACTGTTATTTTTAGGGAATAGTTTTGGCTAAATTCATTATTTATATTTACAGGAATTCCCAACTAAACACAAAATAAGGCTTCATAAAATAACACATTGATTTGTTTTCAGAATAAATTATGATTTTTTTTTATTGGAGCAAAGAGGGGGAAATCTACAAGACGTAGTGCCGGACTTTACCGACTAAAAACCCCTCTCCGGGCAATGATTCGAAGATCATGACCTAAGAATAGTTAACAATAAAGGTTTAGGAAAATAGAAGGGAAAACTAAAGAGGTACGTAACAATCGCTACATAGTAAAGAAAAGATGTTCAAAAGAGACGCAGAGGTCTAGACAGCCAAGAGACAAGGTCTCTTGTATCTGTCGGATTCACAGGGTTGGATATCATGCAAGCATGCAATCTCCGGATTAGAGTGTTGAAAGATAGATCTCCGGAGATTGAGGGCATGCTATTTTCTCTGAGGCTATGAAATATGAAAAAATATGCAAGAAATCCGAAAAAAGGTCAAGAAAAAGTCACAATAAAGGAGAAAACAGCAATACCAAGAAACCGTCTTCAAAAGTTCTATCAAAAAGGCTGAGGACAGGAATGTTCCCGTTGGAGTTCCACATATCTGTCTGTATATAAAGAAGGTACTTTCATTTTATGGAAAGTTTTCCATGGTATGGGCATACGTTTCAACTCATCTAACATCTGAGAATTAAGCATGTTTATAGTAATTATAATATTAGAATTGTGCCGTAATAGTTTTTACTTATATTTTAATCTGTAATTTATGACGGAAAATGTGATTCATAAATAATTATATTGTGTATATCTGTATATTTTTCCACTGAATAATTGGATGTTGAAAAAATCGGCAATGTGTCGAAACCATTTTATAACACCAAACTAATATTAAAATATCGACATAAGTTAAACAAAGTAGTTTTATTTGTAAAGTTATGTTATATTTAAATATTTGGGAATCTCATTTATGGTCATCCACTGTAGGTTGAAATACAAGGATGAGATTGATTCGAAACAGTTTTACCATCAAAAATATTATAACAAATTGAAAAATCATCACGATATTCCTTTGCTCTGTCAATTTGCTGAGACAGTGGATTAAAACGAATTATAAGAAAAGATATAACTGAACCACAATTGGGTGTTATATTAATACAATGTAAGAATCAAATCAAATATGCTTGAGAGAAGACAACTTTTTTATAAATTACTACATAGTTCTGACATATGCCATAAAGAAACGTAATTTGACATGTTATTTTATTTTTTGACAAACAATTCGTTGCTATTGAAACTTGAAAGTTTGTTAAATGTCACTCAGTCACACACCCACTCGTTTTATTTTGTAATTACAAATTAATTAAAATTTTATTTATGTGTTTATACATCAGGCTAGTTATCTTGTTTTCAATTCTATTCCTCACCTTATAATAGTTGAAACTTCTCTTAGCAGCAATCTATTCAGCAGCAATAAATGTCAATGAGGGATCTGCAACTGATTTGATTTCAGTGACTCTCAGGGCTAGTAATCTAAACCTTCAGACGGTAAGTTGCTATTTTTGTAACTGTTTAAATATTTCACCTTTTTAGATAAACAGTAAATTCACGTAGTTGATTCTTTCAGCTTGAATAAGTGAGCGACAGATTTCAACTATGCACTGAATTTTTCTCCTTCACCTTTAGTTATCACCCTCAAACAACACTAATATACCAATCTTTCCATATTTGATAATTTTATGTCACAAATTATTTAGATTTTTCATGTCTGGATGACAAGTTCAAATAATGTTATCACAATTTATAAACCAAATCATGAAATAGTAATTCACACTATTTCATAATTTTCTGGGAGCCTTGTATCCTATTAAGCAGTATTCTTCTAAAATATCTGTAATAAGGTATATCATCATTGAAATGAAAGTTTATGCTCTTATAGACATTCAAGAAGTGAGACACAATTTACTTGCTTTACCTGTATGCTCCATACTTGCTTCAAAAATATGTTAATATCGTGGTGGTAACTCTCCATATGCGTTGGGATGTAGATGGAGTTCTTAAGATACTTTATTTAAATTTGCAATCTGTAAAAAGAAATAATTTTTGAGGGTATTGCAAAAATTATCTTCAAAAATTGATTGAATAAATCATATTGTAGAAGAGAGTGAAAAACACAGTGACCAAAGATTTTTTTGAAAGAAGGAAAATAACGGAGCGATTTTTAATTAGGGATGTCTCAATTTGATTATACGGCGTTGTAGTGCGTTGATTCAGTCAACCAAAGGGGCGGTATATATAACACGATATTTTACACTAAATACTCTCTGTACTCTGTAATATTGTATAACTTTGGTTAACTTTTGATATATATACAAATCGGGATACTTTTTTACAGTTTCTAAGACATTTTGGTGTTTTATTAATATATCTTATCTCCTAACTTTATTTAAGTGAACTTTAAATATAATTATTTAAATCAAAATATTTTTGATACAGCAAAATTAAAGCCCACGGGAAATTTTCATGTGGCTTGATTTCCGAGAGTTTCATGATTAATTAACACTATTTGAAATCAGGGCACTAAAATAGATATATTTCGTTATTAATGTAATTGTTACAATATTCCGCCTTGATTAACTGCAATAAATTATGTATCTATGGGAATCCAAATTTAAAAAACAATAGAACACTTGTTGTAGCCTAGCAACTGTTATTTACAACTGTTCCCAAAACTTAATTTAAAATATTAACAATTTCAACATTCAAGAGATGCTGTGAAACTTTAGAACAGTAGGTGTCTCACCATTCAAAAAATCAACAACTACATACACGCCATTAATTTATTTCAGATGTAATTCATAAGGAATAACACATAATGTCTAAGGAAAGTCAAATTTAATGATTAACATCAGTGAATCAAATTTAAATGGAAAATGTGTGTGGTTTAAATTAATGGTTAAGGCTTGAATAATACTATATGGAATAAATAATGAAATTATTTATTAACAATTTCTTAAAACGAGAGAATAAGTTTTTGAGAACTCTGGTTCTGTACGTGTGTTTTGACAACTAACTGTCAACTGATGTTGGAGTTATTTCATTTTGCTTGTTGGCCGATTTTATAAAGGCCTTACCAAGTATACAACGTTGTTATTATAAATTGTCGAGATGATTCTAAATAAATGATTCTGAACACAGGATCCTATAATAATAATCGAGGAGCTGTTTTCCTGTCACAGTTAACTGTGTAGCATTCTGCTGATATAATTTAATTTACAATGCGAAAAAATATCTTATTCTTGAAAATAAAGCTTACGCTATAACAGAGTCAAGAATTCCGATGCAATTTACTTGGAAAATCATTTATTTAGAATACCGATCAGACATGTAGTAGATGTTAAGATTCTGCATATAGCATATAGATAAACCAAGTAAATTGTGTGTCACCTCTTGAATGTTTATCTTTCTTTTCAGTTATGTTATACCTTATTGCACGGTAAAGTAGTTTTTTTAGAAAAATACTACTTAAAATGATCCCAGGTTCCTATAATCGCGATTATAAGATTAGCAACTAATTAGAATGAAAATACCCCAACATGCCCAAGTAGTCTAATTTGTCAGCAAGTTGTCAAAACGTGCGTAGCGGTTACGAGCTCTCAAGAAAACGTGGAGACACTTAAAATATATATGCACTAAAGTAGATGAAAATTTCATCAAAATTACAAATGAGCTATTAATTATAAATTTCAACTCAACAAAGATTGCAAATTTTTACACAGAAAATTGTGATTTGATTTTGTTTATAAATTGTGTTGTCATTATTTGAACTTGTCATCTAGACATGAGGGATCTAAATAAATTTTGACATAAAATTAGCAAAATTAGAAAGATTGGTATCTTAGTGTTGTTTGAGGGTGATAATCCAACCAAACGTGAAAGAGAGAAATTCAGTACCTAGTTGAAATTTGCCGCTCACTAATTCTTGCTTAAAGAATCAACTACGTGAATTATTTTTTGATTTAAAAAGGTGACATATTTAAACAGTTACAATAATAGGAACCTACTGTCCGAAGGTTCCGATTACGAGTCACTGAAATCAAATCAGTTGTAGAAGTCTCGACGACATTTATTTTCCATCAAAGGAATACTGCCTGTGAATCTGACAGATAATTAACATGTGAATAAAAATTGTTTTCATTAACTTTATACTTAAATGCAGAAATATATTTTGCTACTAAGAGAGGTGGGGGATGAAATTGAAAACAAGTAACTTGCCTGATGTATATACACATAAATAAAATTTTAATTAATTAGTACAAAATTAAACGAACATTTTGGAGTGAGTGTTGTATTGAGTGACATTTTGCAATCTTTCCTGTTTCAGTTGCAACGAAGGGAGATATGTTAGTCAAATAAGAGAAAATAACATTTATGTTGCTAAGATTACGTCACCTTATGATGTATGTCAGCCTGTCCAATTATAGGCAAGAGTTATGGTTAATTCAATTAAACCTAATTCAAAATATGTGGTTTGGAAACACGTTGTCTTCTTTCAAGTAAATTTGATTTGATCTTATATTGTATTAATATTACATCAAATTGTGGTTCAGTTATATTTTTTGTTATAATTCTATTTGTTTGAATCCACAGTGTCAACAAACTGACAGGGCAAAGAAATGTCGAGATGAGTTATAATAACTTTAATGATAGAACTGTTCCAAATTAATTTCATCCTTATATTTCTACTTACACAAAATGACTATAAATGTGGTTCCCAAATATTTAAATATAATATAACTTTCCAAATAAAACTACTTTGTTTAAGTTTTGTGGTTAATTTAATTAATTTTAAACTCCTATTAGTTAGTGGAAAGAAGTACTTAAAAGATATATACGACATAATTTTTTAGAAAACACATTTACTGATTACAGTACGGATTAAATTTTAAGGAAGAATTACTTCGGCACTATTCTAAAATTATAATTAGAATAAACAAGCTTAATTCTCAGATGTAGGATGAGTTATAACGTAGGTCCATACTATCGAAACATGGGACTCGAGATGGCGATATGTGGGACAAGAATTGAACTTCTGTCCAAAGAAAATTTCGACACGAGGCGGATTCAGGTAGAGGCGTTACTTACCAAAATCGATACCTGGGATTTCGTTAATGGTGAAGTATCAAAGCCAGTTATATGTCAGGGTGACACAAAAAGTGAATCAGCGCTTAAAACGTGGATGTAAATAAGATAAAAAGGTAAATGCGGACATGATCCTATGCATAAGCCCATCGGACCTCAAGAGTATCAAAGGATGCGAGATTTCCAAAGCTGTATGGCTTAAATTGGACTAAATCCATGCTTCAAATGGACCGGCACTATTGAAACAATTATTTTATATATTTTATATATATTATTTATTTAAGTATAAATAAAATTGGATAACGATAAATTACCCACGTGGTGTGACATATATCAACGAGGTAAACAGGCAAGGACAAACTTTACTGCCAGAGAATTAAGAATTAAGCAGTTGCTGAATATTGTTCATTCAGACATCTGCGGACCAATGCGAGTTAGAACCAATGGTGGATCAAGATATCTTCTAACATTTAGGTGTATTTTCTCATGTCAAAAGGAGAATTTCTTGAAAAATTTAAGGAGTACAAACGAACTGTCGAAAATCAAACTGGTAATGAAATTAAGAGAGAATTAGCTGAGAAATTGGAGATCAGAAAATGCTAAGTTTTTTTTGGAATAGAAATTAACCAAAGCAAGAAAGGAGTAACACTGCTGCTGCTGTTTTCGCATTTCATGACCGCTAATTCAGTTATTAAATTGTTTATAGTACGGAAACCAAAACTTAATTCGGTTGTTTCTTGAATTGGAAACCAAGGTTACCAACCAAGTAAACAATTTTTTTTATTTGTCTGAATTTAGTAACTAACTAAATTCAGACAAAAGATGGACAGGTTTCAGTAGTTGCTACCCAAACTTGGATAAATGACGATTGTTACCGCTGCCATTGGTAACAACAGAAAAGTCTTTTATTGTTAGCAACTTTTGTCAATTGTTCAAAGTGTGGTTAGCAACCAGGGAATATTGTTGATAGTAACAATTTTGGTGTGAGTTGATTGTCATTCTTCTGTTTGAATTTAGTTATAATAGTTACCATATTCGAAAGAGAAGAGTTGTTAATTTGGCTGGTAACATCGGTTACTAAATCAATAAACTATGTGTAGTGTCCGGAAAAGAGACAAGCTAAGTGAAAAACTCAATAAAACCCAAAAGTCTGCCGACCTTTCCAGAGGTACCCGATTTTCTTAGTGTTCAAATTTATGTATATTGAATTGTATTAAAGCATTGCATATTCTTCAGACAACAAAAGTATGTTTTACTTTTGATTAATAAACATATCTCCTTCATTGCTGTTGGAACCTGAATATGTACAAAATGTAATTTTATTTCAAAACTGAACTTGAACAATTATTTGGTAACTTACAATTTCGTCGTTGAAAAGACGAAAACTACAAAAGAAATAAGTATTTACTTTTTACACGTGAGACATTTGTTTAATTTTTTAGCTTTCAATGCAAACACAAATTTAAGCAATATCGTTTTGTCATGAAAATATTTTTGTTTATATTCAAAAAATAATAATAATTTTTTCCAGATTGATGTTTTTAATGAACTCAGAAGTCAGATTTATCTAGTAATAGAGGTCCTTATGATATTCCTTCTACAGTATTGAATGAATTGTGGATTATCATTAACAAAGCCTCTAACCATGAAATTTAACTTGTTTTTAAAATGTGCTTTATTTCCTAATGCACAGAAAAATTCATTTATTATACGTACCTTAAAGAATGGAGATAGTTTACTTGTAACAAATTTAGGCCTGTATGAAAAATGTTTTGTATTCCATAATTGTCCAAAAAAATTCATTTCCAAAATTATTATGCCATAGTTCCAAAATATTATAAATGAGAGTCAACACGGAATTTGTAAATGTAAATCTTCTGCGACCAACCTTCTTATTTATAACAATTCGACAGTTATTATTTACAGGTTGATGTTGTTTATATAGACTTTTAAAAGGCATTTGATAGAATCTGCCATGAATTATTGTTTGCTTAACAAACTGGGCTGGAGTTGTCAAGTAAGTTTTCCACTGTAGATAATCATAACGATTGTAATATAAAGTGATTAGTTTTTTAAAAAAAATAAATCAACACTATTTTCGAAAGTTACACTTTAGGTAAAAGGTTTTAATGTAATATGTTTGAAATTTAGAAATGTGTAACAGATTAGGCGGTAGTTTATCTAGAAAAGTTGGTTTGGCTCAAACTAAAATGAATTTGCGTAAATGTAAAAGAAAAGCTGGTGAATATTCTGGTGCTGAAAGAGTTCAAACACAGAGGTTCAAGAATACATATACAATAAATTCCAGCTTAAAGTATGCGTTATTGTTGAAGAAGAAATTATGAATGAAATATTTAATCTTTCCATTTCTCTGTTAACATCATTTATTACTGACTAGTAATTAATAAGTCAACTTAGTTGTCACACCCTTCCAAATTCTGTCAATGTCAAAACTTTTCGGGTTATACATCAAACTCTCTAATACCCTCAAAAATTATTTCTTTTTACAAATTGCAAATTTAAATAAAGCATCCTAAGAACTCCATTTACAATTCAACGCATATGGAGAGTTACTACCACGATTTTAACACATTTTTAAAGCAAGTATGGAACATATAAGTAAAACAAGTAATCGTGTCTCACTTCTTGAATGTCTATAATTTCGTAAGCGTTCCTTTTAATTATGTTGCCCTTGTTGCACTATAAAGTAGATATTTAGAAAAATACTGGTTAATAGGATCCCAGGCTCTGCGATGCTTTGTCGTATAAAATAACCAGAACGAAAATATTCCAACATTAGTTGACTAAGTTGTCAAAGAGTTGTCAAAACGTGCGTACTCGTTAGGAACACTCAAGAAAACGTGGAGACACTAAAAATATATATGTAACAAACCAACAAAAAATGCTATTACTTATAAATTTCTACTGTAAAAAGATTGCAAATCTTTACGCAGAAAATTGTAGAATAGAAATCAATATTTCATGATTTGGTTTAAAAGTTGTATTGACATTATTTGAACTTGTCATCCAAACATGAGGAATCTAAATAAATTTCGTCATAAAATTAGGAAATATGGAAACATTGGTATCTCAGTGTGGTGGGAGAGTGATAACCCAACCAAAAGTGAAAGAGAAAAATTCAGTGCACCGTTGAAAATTATGGCTCACTAATTAAAGAATCAACCACGTTAATGGCAAGTTTTTGTCTGAAAATTTCGATTACGAGTCCTGAAAAATCACGGAAATCACGAACTTTCAAGTTTCAGTAGCAACGAAGGAAATTTGTTTAACAAATAAAAGAAAATAACATTTATGTTGCTAAGATTACGTTTTCTTGTGACATGTGCCAGACGTTACAATATAAACAAAATGTCCAAATAAACCATATTCGAAATATGTAATTTAGAAAAAAGTTGTCTTCTTTCAAGTAAATTTGATTTCAGTAAGAAGAAATGCTAGTTGTGTCTATGTTGATGATAGCCTGTTATTCTCAACTGATGAATCAGAACTAAATTAATTTAAAAGAGAACTGAAAAACACATTTGAAATTAAAATAATGGAAACCCCAAGTAATTATTTGGGAATGCAAATAGAAAGTTTTAGTATTTATGTGGAACAAATTTTAAACAGATTTGAAAAGACTAATGCTAATCCTAATACTATTCCAGTCGACCCTCACATAACACAGCCTGTTCCGTCAAATTTTACTTGGCTACCACCGCAAATAATCTGCCTTAGAGACAATAAATCTGTTGCCAGTTTAGGAACATATAATACTTTCGTAAAAAGCACCTTTTTGTTTTGACCTTCATCGTCATGGTCTAACCTCACTTGTACTGAGCATTCTTACGTCTTGTCATGTGTGACGATGCACCAGAAGCCACTTGCCATGGGTCATTTTGGCTGGATGTTGCCTCAAACACAACAGCATATGATAAACTACTTGCTTTTTGTTGAACATTCTTGGTCCTGGATTTGCATTTGAGGACTTTTATGACCTTACTTATTACAAGTGTAGCACCCTTACTTACTTTGTTTCTTGTGGTTGTTCTTGTTGACTGGGAAACCGAACAACACACACAAAAATTGAAGTTATCTTCATGCCGGAGCTTTCAATAGTAATAATCATTGGTTGATAGGATTCTGGTAGACCGGAGAGTTGCACTGTAAATAGCCATTCATCGTCAACTTCGAAACCAATGTTTCTGAGCTTGTGAGCGGTACACATTATTTTGCTCACATATTTCTCTACGTTTTAACATGCAGTAAGTGAAGTATTACAGAGATCATGCAGCAGCCCATCACAGCGTGTCAACCAAGAGTTATCAAATACTTATGAAAACGTATCCTATACTTCTTTTGCAGTACTACTCTCTTGTATGTGCACGTAATTTATTTAGTCAACTGGTAAATTTATCCTAGTTTTTGCCTTTGTGACTCATTTTGTGTCCACAATGACACATGTGGGGAGGTTTATGCAGTCCACAACTTCTCTTGCTGTAGATGTGTTTTTACAGCAAATCGCCAGGTTACGTAATTATCTCGGCCGGTTAACTTTTCAATTAATGCCAATTGATTGTTTGCTGACAATTTAAGAACTCTTATTCCAGATGTTACGAGAAATCACCTTTCAATTGTCGTATTGACGTTTTAGGTTAACTTTATTACTTTTCTCAGTAAATAAGCCTTTCTGGGCTTAAAAGAATTTATTATTTCTGAAGAAAAATTTATATATAAGAATTTAGTGTTAAAATTACAACTTAACTGTCCACAGGCGCACAATTCAAATTACAATTTTAACAGTTTATGTGTAGTTTCAGTGCACTCCTACCAGGTCATCGCATCAGTTATAATTGGCTTCCCAAGAGGAGATGAAACATTATTTGTTTTAAGTAGTGTCAAAATTTTTCATTCTTTATAATAGTGTAAGCTACATTGTGCTGTAAATTAGATTTTTTTAGAAGAATGCTTCAAGTAAACTAATTAGGGTTAACAAGACAGCATTAAGTTAACTAAGGAAAGCATATTATCATATTTTGTACGCTGGGTCAGCTCCTGGAGTAATATTTATACGATCCACATTCCGCACATTTTGGCAGATTGAAATAACCTCTTTCCGTAATTCGCCAAAAAGCATTATAGGATCGGATACAGAACAAAATAAATTTACACAAAGATCAGTTGTCAAGATTGTCAATGAGTTGTCAAAGAATACGAACCGTATTCCATATCAGTCTTCACAATTTTGCCAAACTAATTTAAGTGTTTCTTTTCTATGAAAACTTTTTTCTAAATGTTAGTGTATTTATCTTTTTGCTTTAATTCAATTCAATATACATAAATTTGAACACTGAACAATTTCTAACATTATCTCAGTCATCTAAATCTTATCAATATTAAAATTTGCCCTAATATATATTATTTATTTCCTTGAAAATTATTACTTTTTACCAGTGTGCTTTTATATTCGGATTCAAACTCAGATAAATCAAATGTATATGAAAAAATACATTCAAAATTTATAGTCAAATTATTTTATTATCATTAACCATTAGTGACAATAAAGTATGTATCTAAGGACATTTATATAATATTTAAAAAACAAAAGAAAACTTACTGCATTGTCCCGGATGTGAATCGGTACGGTCTCAGTCGGGGATCGTCGTGTCGGTACGGATATTCGAACCGGCACGACTTTGGGCGCCGTGTTTGAAGGATATAACTGTACATATTATATATATATATCAGTTACTAAATCAATAAACTATGTGTAATTTGAGGAGAAATGACAAACCAAGTGAAAAACTCAATAAAACCCAAATGTCTGCCGGCGCTTCAAGAGGTACCCGAAAACTATGCCTTAGGAATAAAATATCTGCTCTCTGCTAAACTACAGACACCTTCGGTAAATCCTGGAAATACTTCTACTTCTAACACCAATCCTTTCTCCCAACTGGCCACCCCACACCTCCAAAACGCAAAAGTTTTCCACGAAGTGGGTCACGCCTATGAAGGTGATGTCGAAATCGTCTGATGATGACGCACCCCTGCGCTCACCGAAAGGACACGAAAGTACCGGAAGTCTTTATTTCCATTAAGGTCAAAAGCCAAAAGTGAATAATTGGAACAGTTTACCAGCATCTGGTTCAGTTTTTGATTCCAATCATTGTGCATCAGTGGATATATTTTTAGTAGCTGGAGATTGAAATCTGCCCCGAGTGAATTGGACTAATGATGAGTATAGTGTTTTCATGAGTACTGAGGTTTACTCATTAAACTATCACTTATCATTAGTTGATTGGGATTTACTTTTTAGCAATATGGATGTTAATGATTGTGAGCACAAATCTTATGAAATTTTATACAATATGTTCCATCTTGATCTACCTGTAAAAAATAATTAAGAACTATGTTTCTTAAGTTGTTCTATAAAGAGCTTATGACATTAACAATTTGTTATTCATTTGCAAATATTTGAATTTCGTTGTCATAAACAAATTTAAATATTTTTCATTAAATCAAGTAGCCCAAAAAGATTTCTTTATTTGGTTACCACCAAACTGTAACCAGTTCATACGGAAACATACCTCTCTTATACATAATTTGTTTTCAGAATAAATTCAGATTGAAATCTGAAAGTACGATGTAAAAGGCAAATGCTGGAAAGATTCTAGTGTCCCAAGAATTGGATTTAAATGTACGTATAATTTTCATCTGTATTCAAGATTTTTATAATTAATGATATATTTTATGCTAAAACATACACAATTAAATTATTTAATTTAAATAAAAAACAAATAAACTATTTCGACGATTCGTTGGACACCAGGAGTTAGTTACACATTGACAGACTGATTACTATCATATAAATGAAGATGAAATGAGCTACGACAAAGCCACACGATATCGGGAAATATTTTCTCCGAGGCTATGAAATATGAAAAAAAAAATCCAAGAAATCAGAAAAAAGTACAAGAAAAAATCCCAATAAAGAATAAAACAAGGCTGAGGACTGGAATGTTCCTGCTGGAGTTCCACATATCTGTGTGTGTATAAAGCAGGTACTTTCATTTTGTTGAAATGTTTCCACAGTATGGACCTATGTTTCAACTCATCTAACATTTGAGAATTAAGCATGTTTATAATAATTATAATTTGATAATTGTGGCGAAGAAATTTTTCCTATTGTAATCTGTACTTTATGACGGTAAATGCGTTTCCTTAATAATTATGTTGTATATATTATAAATAATTATGTTATATATAGCTGTAAATCTTGCTACTGAATAATTGGAGTTTAAAATAATCGACAATGTGTCGAAACCATTTTATAACACCAAACTAAATTATCGCCTTAAGGGCGGCGTCTCCCTGTGTTAAATTCCCTATACAAACGCCGCCGACGACTTGGAGCAAATCTCAATAACTACGCAATCAATCTATTTGAAGTTTTGGGTGTGGATTAACAAATGTTTGATCTTTGACATGACATAGTTTTAAAGCCGTAATTTTATTTAATAACAAAGTGATTGATGATCAAACTAAGGTCATTTTCTACCATTTTTGTACAGCAAATAACTCAAAAAATAAAGAATATTTTGGTAAATGAAATATGTCATGTCAAAGTTTAGATATTTAACAAGACTGTACAGTAAAAATTTTCCGAGAAAAATAATTCGTTTTTTAGATTTGCTCCAAATTAGCAAATTAATAAAATTTCATACGTAAACCGAATAATCATAGAAATCTGTAAGTATCAGTGATTGGGGTGAAGGAAGGGGGGTATGTCATGTGTTCCACTCATTATTCATAGATGGCCTATTGACTGGACGTATTCAGGGAAATTTGTACATTTTTATACGTTATTATAGTAATAAAATTTGATTCATAATACTACTAATTTCAGAATTACAAATTGGCCACATGTAAGAAAGCCATGTGAGCCTGTATCATACAAGAAATTCAAAAATAATATATATTTTTTTAAAAAATATTGATAATTGATTATTCATCATTAATTAAATTTATGTGATGTAAAAATATATTATAATCTCATTATTTAAATAGTTATCAAATTATTTAAATAGTAAATTTTTAACCTGGAAATCTAAAATGAAAATTCTGCTTATTGTTCAATATAATATAATACAATACAATTTTCATTATCTGATAAATTAAAATCAAAACACTTTTTATATACAATATTGTTTGGTTTATAATTACAGTAAAGTAATGCGTAAACTTTATAATTTGAATGAAATTTATAGGAATGGAACGTAGCGAAACAAATTATTTCAAAAATTAATGTTTTATTAAAATGTCATTTTTTTTTTCTTTTCTTGCGCTTCTCTGATGTAGGATGGATCTAAACATTTTAAATTTCGCCCTCTTCTATTTAAAATTATCTCTGGCCCCAGACAATTCAAAAAGAATCTTTCCAATTTTGGAAGCATTTTGTTAATTCAAAAGTCTTCATCTTTAGGAATTACTTCGACGTGAATTTTATTTTTTGGCCCTGAATATACAATAAAATAGCATCGTTTAGCTCCTATAATATTTAGTTGGCCTTGTATTTGATAGTAATATTCGTGATTTTTCCTAAGTGCCATTTTATTGTCTTTCATTGACAAATATGGTATTTGTTTTCTTATAATCCCCTCTTCTAACGAATATCCAGATGTGAAGGTCTTATAAGAACACTTGACCTCCACAATTTCGTCTTCAGATATAATTCCTGAAAATATAAAAATTTAATTATAAAAATACACAATATAATTTATAAAAATTTGATACCATCAGGTGAAGCTCCTAAATATCCATGAAGAACGTCAACAAATAAACCGGCAGGCTTTACAATTTTATTGTATTCTTCTTCAAATTTTTTTATTGCTACCGTTTCATTTATTTTCCCGTACTTTGTAGCTTCAGTAGAAAAATTATTTTTTCTTAAAATTTTTTTAACTATACTATCACAAGATGTCGATTCTTTTAATTTTATAACATCTCCAAAATTGGAAGCAGTAAGCCGGTGCATTCTTTCCGTTAAATAATTTGGATTGTTAAATTGGCCAATTGTTTATTCGTTTATTTTAAACTGTTCTTCTTTAGTAATCTTTAAGAAAACTTGTTTAAAAATTATGTATATATACATAACGCATACACCACCTTCAAACGTTCGCACAAATTTTGTACTGATGAGTTGATATCATTATCTGAAACATATGTTTCCGCTATGTTAGGACCATAGTTAGAATCTCCTGAAAATTTGATCCTTTTTTTTACAGATTCCCTATCATAAGGATTTTTGCGCTTCCGCTCTTTTTCATTACCCTGAGCACTTATAAATTTTTACCTGGACTTTCATTAAAATATGATTTCCAAGGTTTTGTATGCCAATCTGAACCATAATTGTAAGAGAGGACGCTTAAATGAGCTCGTATTTGAAATGAATTTCTTTGAATCATGTTCAATCTTTTTCCCATATTGAAACGAGCCATTATATTCATAAAAATTTCTGCTTTATTGTTGGTTTCTTTATAAAGAAGTAAATCAGCCTTCATTAATAATTGCTCAATAGCACCAAAAAGATGGTGATGCAGGCCAGAAGATATAAGTTGAGTTGTTCGATCATTAGAAACGTCTCCAGTATTGGTGAACAAATACTGTTTGCAAGCACTGTGATTACCATAAACGTGATATATTGAATTTCTAATATCGGCTCTTAGATTTTCTGGATCCTGCGTATTTGCGTAAATTGCAGATTGAACTGATTTATTTAGTTCATTAATAGTATCGCTTTTTAACATCTTTCTGGCATCAACAGGGACCCCTTGAGTATCTTTTTTAATTTTGTAAAGGTTTTTACTGAAATTTTTTAATACATGGTTCATGCATTCAATTTTAACAACCTAAAAAGTATTGTGTAAATATTTGTAAAACTTATCTAACTATTATTTTATATTACAAGTTTACCTCGTGTCCATATGGTACCTTTTCTTTAATATTTTTAAAAACTGAGGAATCACCATCTGCAATAAATTTTAAGTATTTCAACCCATGCATTTCTATGCTGTTATTAAATCCCTCTACTATTATATCCTGTTCCATTGAAGATGATGAACCGGACCAATTTTTAAAACAAATATGTGTTTTAGCAGCTTCATTATTGTTTTCGGCTCTAGCGCAAATACAACAGTATTTATTCCTTACACCTACGAATAATACTTTTCCTGTTGTTTTCCCTATTATAACAGCCTACAAATTATAACATAAAATGTTATTTGTTACATATCCGAATATATTATAAACTTACAGCTCCAGAATTTGCATTATACGTATGTCCATAGCTTCGTTTAGACCATCCTCCATCTAAATATCCATCAGTTATATATGGAATGCCATGTGAATCTACATATCCTTCCTTAATTGCAGCTTCACGTTCTAATTTTCCAGCTTCTTCCAAAGCAAACCATAATGATTCTTTCCATACCTATAATATTTCATGTATAAAAACAATAAAAATTTCAGTAATGGTACTATAACACACCTGATCCAATTCATTTTGAATTTTATAATCCAAATTTTTAGATAAACATGGAATATCCATTACTTTCAATAATTCCATTAAATGTGCGTAGGTGCTTCCTACTGAAAATGTTCCCCATACAGCTGCTCTATTAATTTTGGACCTTGTTTTCGGATTTTCTGTTGAAACTGATACTTCTTTGTCACAAATGTTGCATTTTAAAATAAATGTGCTTCTTAACCCACATCGCACTTCTTTTAGATAAACTAATTGTCCACCAGTGCACCTCTTGTTGTGTTGTACTTGAATTTTAGTTGTTATATTTAGGAAGTATCTGATATCTACAATTCGATAACCTGTCAATGAATTGATTTCAGGAACAACTTCTATATCCAAAGGAAAATTTTCAATTCTAAAATAATACTAATTAAGTCGTCGCCGTCAGATATGGTTTCCAAAAAAGATGAATTTTGCCAATTTGAATAAAAACGTACCGTTCATATTCTTCATTTATTTCTGAAAACGTTTTTCTTTCACTTTTGCATGGGGTTAAATTAGACTTAGTTCTAACAGAACGTAACGGGGTTGTTGTACCACATGGACTAAGAGCTTCTTCGTTTGGACGTGAATTGAAAATATTATCTAGTATCTCATTTAAAATATATCGGGAACATTGGGTAGATTCTTTATAATTCTCAACTCGTTCTAAAAGTTTATCCACAATATATGATCCTATTTTCTCTACTTCCCTTTTTCTTTGTACATTTACTTGTCCAAGAAGCAAATCTACGCGTTTTCGGCATTTTCTAGAATTAATATTGCTTTTATTTTATTATTGTATACTATTATATATAAATACATTATAATATACAATGGTTCATGCTTCTTTGATTTTAAATTTCATAATTATGTGTCACTTGATATTCCAATTTTATAAAGTTAATTTAATTACATAAACTCGACCTTGGGGTGGTAATGCCATTCTGCAGCCGACTATATACTATATATGTAATAAAAATTTAAAACTATGATATTTATATTAAATTCACTAAATTCGATTTGAAATAAACATAATACATTCTTCAAATAAATCATTCTTTATTCATAATTTCACTGGGAGAAAAACCAACAACAAACAATGAACATGGAATATTGATGCAACCAATGGAAAACCAAGGACACAAAAATATGAAATAATATCAAAATTGTGACATATACAAGTAAAAATCAATTAATTGATGATTTCTTTGTTTGAAACTATGACTGTTTCTTCAACCACCAAAACTGAACTAAAATTTCTGGCTCGTTTTAAATGTATACTGAATCGCACCCCTCTCATTGACCACTTAACTCAAGTACTACCCGAACAGAAAAATTCCATCCGTTTTGTTGATGTTATCACATTTCACTTAAATTTCGACACAAAAATACACGCAGGTCACATGCACTGGTTTGTATCACTCCTCACTCTAAGGGTGCGAAAGTAATTTTCGTGGCGCCAAGAGTATGTACTAAATGCAAATTTAGAGATAAGGTCACTATCCTACACAATCAAAATCGAAACAATAAGAATCGATTAAAGATTAACTTTGAGATCATTTTTTTAAATTAATAATAGATTGTAAATCGACATCCGTATTTGTATATCGTATTTATTATATTTGTTTATATGATAAAATGTGATTGGTTTAGAACTAACTATACGACACAAACCCCATTAGTAACTGTATACATTATTATATTTTTCATATATATTATTGTATCATATATTAATTTTATATAATTTTAATTAATAAAAATATATTAAGAATTCATTACTATTATAAATTTCATAATCTATTTACAACCAATAAATTCGTTATAAATATGAGATCTCGAGTGCGGTCCTGTCCCATGCAAAAAATTGTGCACACGAACGTTTTAAAACCGAATGTTTGTTTGATTTCGTGGCGGCACCACATTACGGGCTATGTTTTGTTTTGCGTCCTTTTCTGACCGAAAGTGCGATTCCTTGTCTAGTAAACGCCGCTGTTAAGTTAAACTAAGCAATTTTATTTGTAAAGTTAAGTTATATTTAATTATTTGTGAATCTCATTTATAGTCTTCCAGTGTAGGTTGAAATATAAGGATGAGATTGATTCGAAACATTTCTACCATCAACAATATTATATCAAATCGAAAAATCATCACGATATTCCTTTGCTCTGTCAATTTGCTGACACTGTGGATTAAAACGAATAGAATTATAAGAAAAGATATAACTGAACCACAATTTGGTAAAATATTAATACAATATAAGAATCAAATCAAGTTTTGCTTGGGAGAAGACAACTTTGTTCTAAATTACATACTTGTGACATGTGTCATAAGGAAACGTAATCTTAGCAACATAAATGTTATTTAATTTTTTTACAAACAATTGGTTGCTATTGAAGCTTGAAATAAATGTCGACGAGAGATCTGCAACTGATTTGATTTCAGTGATTCTCAGGCCACGTAATATAAATATTCAGACAGGAAGTTGCTATTTTTGTAACTGTTTAAATATTTCACCTTTTTAAATCAACAGTAAATTCACGTAGGTGATTCTCTCAGCTTGAATAACTGAGCGACAGATTTCAACTATGCACTTTCTTTTTCACCATTGGTTATCACCCTCAAATGATATACTAATCTTTCCATATTTCATACTTTTATATCGCACATTATTTAGATTCTTCATGTCTGGATGACAAATTCAAATAATATCAACACAATTCATAAACCAAATCATAAAATAGTGATTACTATTTTACAATTTTCTGCGTAAATATTGATTTGCAATCTTAGTTCGGTTGAAACTTATAATTAATGGCTTTATCATTTGCAGTTCTGCTAAAATTTTCATCTACTTTGGTGCACATATATTTTTGGTGTCTCCATATTTTCTTGAGAGTATGCGTGATTTGACAACACACTGACAACATCGAGAACTAAAGATGGAATATTTTTGTTCTGCTTATTCGCTGATCATTTAATCGCGATACTGATCATAGAAGATCATTTTATACTACCACACATCGCGGAGCCTTGTATCCTATTAAGCAGTATTCTTCTAAAATATCTGTAATAATGATAATAATATCATAAATGAAAAAAAAGTTTATGCTCCTATAGACATTCAAGATAAAGTAAATTGTGTTTCACCTCTTGAAAGTTTATAAAGATTTTTTAGAAAAGTACTACTTAATAGGATCCCAGGTTCCTATAATCGCGATTATAAATCAGCAACTAAGGCCAAGTTGTCCAATTTGTCAGCTCTCAAGAAAACGTGGAGACACTTAAAATATATATGCACAAACGTAGATGAAAATTTCAACAAAATTACAAATGATACAGCTATTAATTATAAATTTCATCTGAACAAAGATTGCAAATCAGCAAATTGTAAAGTAGAAATCACTTTTTCATGATTTTGTTAATAAAATGTGCTGACATTATATGAAGTTGTCATCTAGAGATGAGGAATCTAATTAAATTTTGACATAAAATTAGCAAATTTGGAAAGATTGGTATCTTAGTGTTATTTGAGGGTAATAATCCAACCAAACGTGATAGAAAAATTTCAGTACCTAGTTGAAATTTGCCACTCACAAATTCTTGCTTAAAGAATCAACTAGGTGAATTATCTTTTGATTTAAAAAGGTGAAATATTTAAACATTTACAATACTAGCAACCTACTGTCTGAAGGTTTCGATTACGAGTCACTGAAATCAAATCAGTTGCAGATCTCTCGTCGACATTTATTTTGAATCAAAGAAATACTGTCTGTGATTCTGCAGATAATTAACATGTGAATAGAAATTGTTTTTGTTAACATTGTTAACTTTATACTTAAATGCCGATATATATATTGTTGCTAAGAGAGGTGAGGGATGAAATTGAATGGAAGATAACTAGCCTGATGTATACATAAATAAAATTTTAATTAATTAGTAATTACAAAAATAAACGGACATTTGGGACTGAGTATTGGATTGAGTAACGTTTTGCAGACTTTCATGTTTCAATAGAAACGAAGGAAGTTTGTTTGTCAAATAAAAGAAAATAACAATTATGTTGCTAAGATTACGTCACCTTATAGCATGTCACCCTGTCCAATTATAGGCAAGAGTTATGGTTAATTCAATTAATCCTAATTCGAAATATGTAGTTTAGAAACACGTTGTCGTCTTTCAAGTAAATTTGAATTGATCTTGCATTGTATTAATATTACATCAAGTTGTGGTTCAGTTATATTTTTTGGTATAATTCTATTCGTTTGAATCCACAGTGTCAACAAATTGACAGAGCAAAGAAATATCGAGATGAGATGAGTTATACTAAATGGTAGAACTGTTTCGAATGAAATTCTTCCTTATATTTCAAGCTACACTAAATGACTATAAATGTGATTCACAAATATTCATATATAATATAACTTTTCAAATAAAACTACTTTGTTTACCTTTAAGTTATGTGGTTAATTTAATATAAGTTTGGTTGTTAATAAATGGATTCGACCCATTGTCGATTTTTTTAACCTTCAACTATTCAGTGGAGGTACTTAAAAGTTATATGCAACATATTTTTTAGGAAACACATTTAGTGATTACAGTACAGATTAAAATTTAAGGAAGAATTACTTCGGCACTAATCTAAAATTATAATTGCTATAAACAAGCTTCATTCTCAGATGATAGATGAGTTGAAACCTAGATCCACACTATGGAAACATTTCCATAAAATGAAAGTACCTGCTATATACAGAGATAGATATGTGGAACTCCAACGGGAACATTCTAGACATCAACCTTTTTGGTAGAATTTTTGAAGACGGTTTCTTGGTAATGCTGTTTACTTCTTTATTGTGATTTTTTCTTGTACTTTTTTCGGATTTTTTGGATTTTTTTTCATATTTCATAGCCTCAGAGAAAATATTTCCCGATGTCGTCAGGTTTCGTCATGGCTCATTTCATCTTCATTTATATGATGGTAATCAGCCTTTCCATGTGACAGTAACTCCGCGTGCCCAACGAATCGTCAAAATACCTTAAAAAAGATATATAAAATTATTAAAGATTAATCATATTATATATACCAATTTTATTTGTTTTTCATTTAAATTAAATAATTTAATTGTGTGTGTTTAAACATAAAATATGTCATTAGTTATAAAAATCTTGAATGCAGATGAAAATTATACTTACATTTAAATCCAATTCTTGGGCCACTAGAATCTTTACATCATTTGCCTTTTGCATCGTACTTTAAGATTTCAATCTTAATTTATTCTGAAAACAAATTAATTAGGTATTAATGTGTTGTTTTAAGGAGCGTCATATACATGAAAGTACTTATTCTTTGTTTAGTTGGGAATTCCTGTAAGTAAATTAATGAATTTAGACAAAAATATTCCCTAAAAATAACAGTTTGATACGATCTGTTTCATTTCTAGCATTACTATACACAAGTATTTCTTCCGATTATCATTTCCAATGAGGCAGGGACTCATTAATAAAAGCGAGAATATTTATCTAATAATTTTGAATTGAAGCGTAGGAGCAACTTCAGAGAGATGTGGTTCGTATGAAACAAAAGTTTGAACTGATTAAAGTTTGGTGGTAAACAAGTAAAGAAAACTTTTTGGTCTACCTGATTTTATGAACAAAATTGAAATTAGTTTATGACAACGAAATTCAAATGTCTACAAATGAATAACGAATAGTTAATGTTATAAGCTCTTTAGAGAACAACTTAGGAAACTTAGTTTTTAATTTTTTTACATGTAGATAAAGTAGGAACATATTGTATAGAATTTCATAAGACACAATCAACCAATGATAATTGATAGTTTAAAGTGTAAACCTCAGTACTCATGCAAACACTATACTTACTCATCATTGGTCCAATTCACTCGAGGCAAGTTATGTTAGAATATCTAGACATCGTGTATAACGGTTGTGATGACAACGGAGAATAAAAACAACAGAAGAGCGTAGTTATAGAAACAGAGTTAAGTTGTAAGAGCAGAGTTAGTTGTATACAGCCCACCAATGTTGTAAAATAGTCAATAAGCGTTTTACTGAGTACCTTGCATTATCATTCCACGTCGCCTTGTAAGCAGGCATATTCTAACTATTAACTTTTGTATTTTGACCTTAATGGAAACAAATACTTCCAGTGCTTCCGTGTCCTTTCGGTGAGCACAGGGGTGCGTCGTCAGGATTTCGAGAACACCTCCATAGGCTTATTTGTGGAAGACTTCTGCGTTTTGGAGGTGTGGGGTGGCTGGTCGGGAGGAAGGATTGGTGTTAGGGTAAGAAGTAGGAGTACTTCCAGGATTTACCGATGGTATCTGTAGCTTAGCAGACAGCTTAATGCATTACTTACTTTCATTCGTTGTAATTCACCCTCTAGTTCCGAGATTTTAATCTTAACGTCTAGTTTTCAGGTACCTCTTGGCTTATCTTTTTCGCGGACTCTACACATGGTTTATTGGTTTAGTAACCGAGGTTACCAGCCAAATTAACAACTCTTCTCTTTTGTCTGAATATGGCAACTCTTATAACTAAATTCAAACAGAAGGACGAACGTTATCTCTAACTCCATTTGGGGGTCTGATGTCGGTGTGGCGCTTTGCCGAATTTTGCTGTTGTTACTTACTTTAGATAGTTAACTCTTTCGGAACTTCGAACGGAGTCGTGCTCAGGGTTTACCGCGCGGTTGACCTTTCTTTCTGCCAATAGAACCTGGATTTGAACCGCCTTTTCCTTTTCTTCATTCACGGTTTTTGTCTCTTTGTATGAACTTCTTGTGGAACGGAACTGGCGATGTGCCGTCCGGTTCCAATAGGATTCGGAACCACTCGACCTTTTGCAGGCACACTTGCTGTTTTCGCATTTCATTATCGCTAATTCGGTTATTAAACTGTTTATAGTACGAAAAATTTAATTCAGTTGTTTCTTGGATTGGTAACCAAGGTTACCAGACAAGTAAACAAATTTTTTCATTTGTCTGAATTTGGTAACTAACTAAATTCAGACAAAAGAGGGACACTAAATAAAAACAAAAATATCACTACAAACACTTTTGAAAACTGAGGTGTGAGTGTGATGAGAATAATAGTCGATGTTACAAGAAAACTAATCGTTTATTATATTATTACAAAGTGTGCACTCGGCTAGAAACGTCAAAGACTATAAACTAAGAACTAAAAACCCTTCGTAGCATGACGCTTGCGTTAGGGCATCTATACAGAGGGGTTCCAAGTATCAATGTGCAATTTCATTCCTTAACAAACACTTTTCCGTAGTTGCTACTCAAATTTGGATAAATGACGATTGTTACCGCTGCCATTGGTAACGACAGAAAGGTCTCTTATTGTTAGCGACAGGAAATATTGTTGATAGTAACAATTTTTGTTTGAGTTGTTCGTCCTTCCTCTGCCTGCATTTAGTTATAATAGTTACCATAATCGAAAGAGAAAAGTTGTTAACGCTAATCCCAAATCTTTATCCCAACCAGCCACCCCCACTCCTGCAAAGTCTTCCAGCTCCAAAACGCAGGAACTCGGTCACCCCCAAGGAGGTGATGTCGAAATTGTCTAACTACGATGCACCAGTTATGGTTCAGTATTCAAATTTATGTATATTGAATTGTATTAAAGTATTTTAGACCAAGTACACTAAGAATTAGAAGAGACTTCTCATAGAGAAGAAAATTTTAAATTGGTTTGGGAAAAACAAATGATTAGCCGTCTCAGATCTCAGTTTCCGTTAATATTTTTTGACAGCTCATTGACAATCTTGGCAACTGATCTTTGTGTAATTTCGTTTCGTTTGGTGTCCAATAATATAATGCTCTTTGGCGAATTACTGAGAGAGGTTATTTCAATTTGCCAAAATATGCGGAAAGTAGGAAGGTCCTAATTATGTGATGTGAATTTATAAGTTTAACAAAATTGAAAAAAAGCAGCTAAAAAAGATGTTTAAGTTTTATTATTATCTTATCAAAGAAAATATATAAAATTTTGATATTTGTTAGGAATAGCAATCAGACAACAAAAGTATGTTTTACTTTTGATTAATAAACATATCGCCTTCATTGCTGTTGAAACCTGAATATGTACAAAATATCATTTGATTTCAAAACTGATCTTGAACAATTATTTGGTAACTTCTCAAAATTTCGTCATTGAAAAGACAAAAACAACAAAAGAAATAAGTATTTACACTTCGTTAGCTGTTTGTTTCACTTTTTTGCCTTCAATGCAGACACAAATCTAATATTTTTGTTTATATTCAAAACGTAATTATAATTTTGTCCAGATTGATGTTTTCAATGAACTCAGAAGTCTTTATTTATCTAGTAATAGAGGTCCTTATGATATTCTTTCTACAGTATTGAATGAATTGTGGATTTTCATTAACAAAGCCTCTAACAATGAAACTTAATATGTTTTTAAAATCTATTTATTTCCTAACGTACGTAAAAAATCAAATGATTTACAAATGTTATACCTATCTTAAAGGATGGAGATAGTTTACTTGTTGTTTTCCAAGATTGTCCAAAAAAATCATTTCCAAAATAATTATGCCATAGTTCCAAAATATTATAAATGAGAGTCTACATGAATTTTGCAAATATAAATCTTCCGCGACCAACCTTCTTATTTATAAACTCTCGACAGTTGGTGCTCTTGAAAATCATTTACAGGTTGATGCTGTTTATACAGACATTTAAAAGGCATTTGATAGAATCTGCCATGATTTATTGTTTGCTAAACTAAATGGGCTGGATTTGACAAGTAATTTTTCCACTGTAAATAATCATAACGATTGTAATGTAAAGTGATTAGTTTTTATAAAAAAATTAATCAACACCATATTCGCAAGTTATACTTTAGATAAAAGATATTAATGTAATGTGTTTGAAATTTAAAAATGAGTAATAGATTGGGCGGTAGTTTTTCTAGAAAAGTTGGTTCGGCTCAAGCTAAACTGAATTTGGGTAAATGTAAAAGAAAAACTGGAGAATATCTTGATGCGTTTGCCCACACATTAAAGTAGCTTTTTACACAAATACTGCTGTAGGATCCCAGGTTTTGCGATGTTTTGTCGTATAAAATAACCTCTTTCCATAATCGGTATCGCGATTATAAGTACAGCAATTAAGCAGAACGAAATACACTCACATTAGCTGTCAAAATTGCCAGAGTTGTCAAAACGTGCGGACTCCTTAGGAACTCGTTAGGAATATTTAAACAATTACAATAATGGCAACTTGATGCCATTATTGTGGAGATGTCGATTACTAGTCCTGAAAGTCACGGAAATCAAATTAGTTGCAGATCTATCGTCGACATACACAAACTGTCAATGATTCTGATAGATAATTAACATGTGAAAAGAAATTGTTTTTGTTAACTTTGTTAACTTTATATTTCCATTAGAATAGATTGCTGCTAAGAGAAGTTCCAACTATTATAATTTAGTTTGAATATGTGATACGGACGACGTGAGAGATGAAATTGAAAACAGGATAACTAGATGTATATACACATAAATAAAATTTTAATTAATTAGTAATTACAAAACTAAACGAACATTTGGGAGTGGGTGTTGGACTGAGTGACATTTTACGAACTTTCAAGTTTCAATAGCAACGAAGGAATTTTGTGTATCAAATAAAAGAAAATAATATTTATGTTGCTAAGATTACGATTCCTTGTGACATATGCCAGACGTTAAAATATAAACAAAACATCCAATGTCCAATTGAACCTTATTCGAAATATGTAATTTAGAAAAAAGTTGTCTTCTTTCAAGTAAATTTGATTTGTTTCTTCCATTTCTTCTTTTATTGATGATCCTTGGTCCTGTGTATCACCCTTACTTACTTTGTTTCTTGTGGTTGGTATTGTTGACTGAGAATACTGTTGGGTCACTTTCAGGTTGTTTAACATCTTGTGATAGTTTTGATTTCACAGAAATTGAAGTTATCTTCAAGCCGGAGCTTTCAATAGCAATAATCATTGGTTGATAGGACTCTGGTAGATCGGAGAGTAGCAATGTAACTAGCCATTCATCGTCAACTGCGAAACCAATGTTTCTCAGCTTGTGAGCAGTACTCATAATTTTGCTTACATATTTCTCTACGTTTTGACATAGAGTAAGTGAAGTATTATAGAGATCACGCAGCAGCCCATCACAGCGTGTCAACCAAGAGTCATCAAATACTTATGAAAACGTATCCCATACTTCTTTTGCAGTACTACTCTCTTGTATGTGCACGTAATTTATTTAGTCAACTAGTAAATTTATCTTAGTTTTTGCCTTTGTGTCTCGTTTTGTGTCCACAATGACACATGTGGTGGGGTCTATGCAGTATGATTTTAGAGCAAATCGCCACGTTACGTAATTATCTCGGCCGGTTAACTTTTCAATTAATGCCAATTGATTGTTTACTGACAATTTAAGAACCCTTATTCCAGATGTTACGAGAAAACACTTTTCAATTGTCGTATTGACGTTTTAGGTTAACTTCATTACTTTTCTCAGTAAGTAAACCATTCTCGGCTTCTCTGGGCTTTTCTGGCTCCATAACCTGTTAATTTTTCTTAAAAGAATTTTTTATATCAGGAGAAAAACTTATATTTAAGAATTTAGTGTTAAAATTACAACTTAACTGTCTACAAACGCACAATTCAAATTACAATTTTATCAGTTTATGTGTACTTTCAACAGGTCATCGCATCAGTTACAATTGGATTCCCAAGAGGAGATGAAACATTATTTGTTTTAAGTTGTGTTATAATTTTCCTTTCTATGTAATAGCGTAAGCTACATTGCGCTGTAAATTAGATTTTTTTGAGAAGAATGCTTCAGGTAAACTATTTTGGGTTAACAAGACAGCATTAAATTAACTGAGGAATGCATATTGTCGGAATTTGTAAGCTGGGTCATCTCCTTGATTAGTATTTATATGATCCCATTTTTCGCACTGAAATATCCTCTTTCTGTAATTCGCCAAAGAGCATTATAGGATCGGACACCAAACAAAACAAAATTACACAAAGATCAGTTGTCAAGATTGTCAGTGAGTTGTCAAAAAATACGAGCCGAAACTGAGACTGAGGCGGTTAGCCATAAGCGCTACCAAATAATTTCATTCAATTAGAAACGTTAAATAATTACTTTAATAACAAGGTTATATAAATGTTTGTGATTTAAAGTACTGTAACCTGTATTCCATTTCTATCTACACAGTTCTGCTATACTAATTTATGAGTTTATTTTCTATGAGAAGGCTCTTCTAATTCTTAGGGTACTTGGTCTAAAATACTTTAATACAATTCAATATACATAAATTTCAACACTGAACCATAAATGGTTCACAATTTCGACATCACCTCCTTGGGAGTGACCGAGTTCCAAGAAGTCTTCTGAGTTTTGGAGCTGGGAGACTTTGCAGGGGATGCAAGGGTGGCTAGTTGGGATAAAGATTTTGGATTAGCGTTAGGAGTAGGGGTACTATCAGAGTTTACCGATAGTATCCCTAGCTTAGACGACAAAGCTGTGTAAGCACTCTTTCACTCTCTGTATCTCACATTCTAGTTCCAAAATTTTATTCCTAACGAAATTGGGTACCTCTGGAAACGTCAGCAGACTTTTGGGTTTTATTGAGTTTTTCACTTAGCTTTTCTTTTTTCCGGACCCTACACATGGTTTATTGGTTTAGTAACCGAGGTTACAAGCCAAATTAACAGCTCTTCTCTTTCGATTATGGTAACTATTATAACTAAATTCAGACAAAAGAAGGACGAACAACTCAAAATAAATTGTAATTTTCAACAATATTCCCTGGTTGCTACCCACACTTTGAACAATTGACAAAAGTCGCTAACAATAAGAGACTTTTCTGTCGTTATCAATGGCAGAGGTAACGATCGTCATTTAACCAAGTTTCGGTAGCAACTACGGAAAAGTGTTGGTAGTGATATTTTTGTTTTTATTTAGTGACCCTATTAAAGTTCTTATTAAAAGACAAGAATCGTGAAATAAGAAAAGGAAAAGGAGGCTCAAATCCAGGTTCTATTGGCAGAAAGGAAGGCGGTACCACATCCAACGACACAACTAGTTATTGTAAAGCCCCAGTTTTGATCGGTTACATTAGAGTACATTAGAGTACCAATTAATTCTCTGTATCGTGCGGGGTCTTTGAATGGTTTTAAATATCTGTTAAATTTTGAGTGGCAGTCATACGGTGTTTTAATTAGATTGCAATCTACCATTCTGAATTTCTCTAAAATATATTTTTTTTGTTTTAGTGTTACTCCTTTCTTACTTTGATTAATTTCTATTCTAAAGAAAAACCTTGCAATCTATGATCATCAATTTCTCAGCTAATTCCCTCTTAATTTCATTACCAGTTTATTTTCGACAGTTCTTTTGTACTCCTTAAATTTTTCAAAAACTTCTCTCTTTGACTTAAGGAAAAAACCTGGCACCACCTATTATATTCGTCGATTAATGTAAGAAGATATCTTGATCCACCGCTGAATTTGACTCGCATTGGTCCGCAGATATCTGAATGGACAATATTCAGTAACTGCTTACTTTTTCCTTCTGTGTCAGTAAAGGGTTTCCTTGCTTGCTCACCTCGTTGACATTGTCACACCACATGGGTTATTTATCATTATCCAATTTATTACCGTGTACCAATCGCTTTCTGTAAAAATCCTGTACGCCTTGATAATGTAGGTACTCTAGTTGTTTATGCCACAGGACCATTTTGTTTGAATTTCTATGCATTATTCACTTGTAGACATTTGAATTTCGTTGTATATAAACATATTACAATATTTTTCATAAAATCAAGTAGCCCAAAAAGTTTTCTTTATTTGTTTACCACAAACCTCTAATCAGTTCAGACTTTTATTTCATAAGAAACACATCTTTCTGAAGTTGCTCCTACGCTTCAATTCAAAATTAATAGTTAAATATTCTCTCTTTATTAATGAGGTTCTTCCTCATTGAGAATTGTAATTAGCAGAAATACTTATGTTCAGTAGTGCTAGAAATGAAACCGATCGTACCAATCTGTTATTTTTAGGGAATAGTTTTGGCTAAATTCATTATTTATATTTACAGGAATTCCCAACTAAACACAAAATAAGGCTTCATAAAATAACACATTGATTTGTTTTCAGAATAAATTATGATTTTTTTTTTATTGGAGCAAAGAGGGGGAAATCTACAAGACGTAGTGCCGGACTTTACCGACTAAAAACCCCTCTCCGGACAATGATTCGAAGATCATGACCTAAGAGTAGTTAACCATAAAGGTTTAGGAAAATAGAAGTGAAAACTAAAGAGGTACGTAACAATCGCTACATAGTAAAGAAAAGATGTTCAAAAGAGACGCAGAGGTCTAGACAGCCAAGAGACAAGGTCTCTTGTATCTGTCGGATTCACAGGGTTGGATATCATGCAAGCATGCAATCTCCGGATTAGAGTGTTGAAAGATAGATCTCCGGAGATTGAGGGCATGCTATTTTCTCTGATGCTATGAAATATGAAAAAATATGCAAGAAATCCGAAAAAAGGTCAAGAAAAAGTTACAATAAAGGAGAAAACAGCAATACCAAGAAACCATCTTCAAAAGTTCTATCAAAAAGGCTGAGGACAGGAATGTTCCCGTTGGAGTTCCACATATCTGTCTGTGTATAAAGAAGGTACTTTCATTTTATGGAAAGTTTTCCATGGTATGGGCATACGTTTCAACTCATCTAACATCTGAGAATTAAGCATGTTTATAGTAATTATAATATTAGAATTGTGCCGTAATAGTTTTTACTTATATTTTAATCTGTAATTTATGACGGAAAATGTGATTCATAAATAATTATATTGTGTATATCTGTATATTTTTCCACTGAATAATTGGATGTTGAAAAAATCGGCAATGTGTCGAAACCATTTTATAACACCAAACTAATATTAAAATATCGACATAAGTTAAACAAAGTAGTTTTATTTGTATAGTTATGTTATATTTAAATATTTGGGAATATCATTTATGGTCATCCACTGTAGGTTGAAATACAAGGATGAGATTGATTCGAAACAGTTCTACCATCAAAAATATTATAACAAATTGAAAAATCATCACGATATTCCTTTGCTCTGTCAATTTGCTGAGACAGTGGATTAAAACGAATTATAAGAAAAGATATAACTGAACCACAATTGGGTGTTATATTAATACAATGTAAGAATCAAATCAAATATGCTTGAGAGAAGACAACTTTTTTATAAATTACATACTTCTGACATATGCCATAAAGAAACGTAATTTGACATGTTATTTTATTTTTTGACAAACAATTCGTTGCTATTGATACTTGTTTGCAAAATGTCACTCAATCACACACTCACTCGCTTTATTTTTTAATTAGAAATTAATTAAAATTTTATTTATGTGTATATACATCAGGCTAGTTATCTTGTTTTCAATTCTATCCCTCACCTATCACATATTAATTACCTGTCGAAAATAAATGTCGACGAGAGATCTGCAACTGATTTGATTTCAGTGACTTGCAGGGCTCGTAATCTAAACCTTCAGACGGTAAGTTGCTATTTTTGTAACTGTTTAAATATTTCACCTTTTTAAATCAACAGTAAATTCACGTAGTTGACTCTTTCAGCTTGAATAAGTGAGCGACAGATTTCAACTATGCACTGAATTTTTCTCCTTCACCTTTAATTATCACCCTCAAACAACACTAATTTACCAATCTTTCCATATTTGATAATTTTATGTCGCAAATTATTTAGATTCTTCATGTCTGGATGACAAGTTCAAATAATGTTAACACAATTTATAAACCAAATCATGAAATAGTGATTTCTATTTCATAATTTTCTGGGGAAATAAAGATTTGAAATCTTTGTTGTGTTGAAATTTATAATTAATAGATTTATCTGTTGCAGTTTTGTTAAAACTTTCATCCACTTTAGTGCATATATATTTTTAGTGTTTCCACATTTTCTTGGGAGTAGGCATATTTTGACAAAACACTGACAACATCATCGAGAACTAAAATTGTAGTATTTTCGTTCTGCTTATTCGGTTATCATATAATCGCGATACCGATCATGGAAAGAAGTAATTATATACAACCAAACATCGCGGAGCTTTGTATCCTATTAAGCAGTATTCTTCTAAAATATCTGTAATAAGGTATATCATAATGGAAAAGAAAGTTTATGCTCTTATAGACATTCAAGAAGTGAGACACAATTTACTTGCTTTACCTATATGCTCCATACTTGCTTTAAAAATATGTTAAAATCGTGGTAGTAACTTTCCATATGCGTTGGGATGTAGATGGAGTTCTTAAGATACTTTATTTAAAATTGCAATCTGTAAAAAGAAATAATTTTTGAGGGTATTGCAAAAATTATCTTCAAAAATTGATTGAATAAATCATATTGTAGAAGAGAATGAAAAACACAGTGACCAAAGATTTTTTTGAAAGAAGGAAAATAACGGAGCGATTTTTAATTAGGGATGTCTCAATTTGATTATACGGCGTTGTAGTACGTTGGTTCAGTCAACCAATGGGGCTATATACAGTGCAAAAATGCTAGTGCAAGTGCGCGCTTGCGCACAATATAAATTAATCTTAGCGAATGCATTTAGTAACTCTCTATATGCGATATTAAAAACAAAAATAAGTATTCTAAAAATAAAGTTCTTTTTTCAAAATAAAAAATATCCCAAAAATTAAATAAAATAAATAAATGCATAAGTAAAAAAACTAAAAATAATTAAATAAAGTGTTCAAAGACACCGACTCGTCTACGGAGACGAACCGCATGCTAAACTCAGCAAAACCAAATGATCCCCTCTAGTCAGTCCGGCCCGCCCACATAATTGCATGTATATCTTTCTTTTTTGTTTACAAAGGGGTGTTGATGTTCCGTCTCAATATGCGAGTAGACACGTTCATCATTTTTGATACTGTATAACAGGATATTTTACACTAAATACTCTCTCTACTCTGTAATATTGTATCACTTTGGTTAACTTTTGATATATATATACAAATCTGGATTCCTTTTTACAGTTTCTAATACATTTTGGAGTTTTGATAATATATCATATGCCTAACTTTACTTAAATGAATTTTAATATGATTGGTAATATTTTGATTCAGCAAAATTAAAGCCCACGGAAATTTTTCTTGTGGCTTGATTTCCGAGAATTTCATGATTAATTAACACTATTTGAAATCAGAGCTCTAAAATAGATATATTTTGTTTTAGTGTAACTGTTCCAATATGATTGATTAACTGCAATAAATTATTAAGGGAATTCAAATTTAAAAAACAATACAACACTTATTGTAAATTAGCAACTGTTATTTACAATTGTTCCTACAACTTAATTTCAAATATTAACAATTTCAACATTCAAGAGATGCTGTGAAACTTGAGAACACTAGGTATCTCATCATTCAAAAACTCAACAACTTCAAACACGCCATCAATTTATTTCAGAAGTAATTCATAAGGAATAACACATAATTTCTAAAAAAAGTCAACTTTGATTAACATCAATGGATTAAATTTAAATGGAAAATGTGTAGGGTTTAACATAATGGTTAAGGTTTGAGTAATACCATATGGAATAAATAATGAAATTATTTACTAACAATTTCTTAAAACAGGAGAATAAGTTTTTGAGAACTCTGGTCCTGTACGTTTGTTTTGACAACTAACTGACAACTGATATTTCAGTTATTTCATTTTGCTTGTTGGCCGATTTTATATTGGCGATACCAAATATAGAAAGATGATATTCTAAATTGTCGAGATATTCTGAACACAGGATTCTATAATAATAATCGAGGAGCTATCCTCCTGTGACAGTTAACAGTGAAGCATTCTTCTTATACAATTTAATTTACAATGCGAAAAAACATCTTATTATTGAAAATAAAGCTTACGCTATAACAGAGTCAAGAATTGAGACACAATTTTCTTAGAAAGGCATTTATTTGGAATACCGATCAGACATGTGTTAGATGATGATATTCTTCCAGGTAAATAGAAAGGAAGAATGTATGAATATTGAATGTGTTTCTTTTGTTTGATAAACAAACTGCCTTCGTTGTTATTGAACCCAGATTATGTACATAACTATTCTTTGGTAAATTTACCTTCTAAACTTGTTCATTTAATTATTGCGAAGAGCACAAAAAACTTTTATTTATCTTCTAAAGGGTTCTTATCCCATCAAATAACATTCGCAAAGTTCAATTTATATTGTGCATCACAATCTTCAAGTTTTGATTCACCACCACGATTTGAACTTTATTTTAAAGCAAGTATGGAGCATGTAGGTAAAGTAAATTGTGTTTCACCTCTTGAATGTTTATAAAGATTTTTTAGAAAAATACTACTTAATAGGATCCCAGGTTCCTATAATCGCGATTATAAATCAGAAACTAAGGCCAAGTTGTCCAATTTGTCAGCTCTCAAGAAAACGTTTAGACACTTAAAATATATATGCACAAACGTAGATGAAAATTTCAACAAAATTAAAAATGATAGAGCTATTAATTATAAATTTCAAGTGAACAAAGATTGCAAATCAGAAAATTGTAAAGTAGAAATCACTTTTTCATGATTTTGTAAATAAATTGTGTTGACATTATTTGAAGTTGTCATCTAGAGATGAGGAATCTAATTAAATTTTGACATAAAATTAGCAAACTTGGAAAGATTCATATCTTATTGTTGTTTGAGGGTAATAATCCAACCAAACGTGATAGAAAAAATTCAGTACCTAGTTGAAATTTGCCGCTCACTAATTCTTGCTTAAAGAATCAACTACGTGAATTATCTTTTGATTTAAATAGGTGAAATATTTAGACATTTACAATAATAGCAACCTACTGTCCTCGTCATCTAATTAGTGACGCGCATGAATGGATTAACGAGATTCCCACTGTCCCTACCCACTATCTAGCGAAACCACTGCCAAGGGAACTGGCTTGGAAAAATTAGCGGGGAAAGAAGACCCTGTTGAGGTTGACTTTAGTCTGGCACTGTAAGGAGACATGAGAGGTGTAGCATAAGTGGGAGATGGCAACATCGCCGGTGAAAAACCACTCGTTTCTTTACTTACTCGGTAAGGCGGAACGCGTGCGCCGTTCCTTTAACACAGGTTTCGGCTGTCATGGCATTCTAGAACCAAGCACGCAGAGTGGCGTTCCGTTCGCGTGTCACGATTCTTGATCGTTCCGTTAACGTTGGGGAGATCGTTCGCGCAGTTTTCTCTCGTTTCGGTCGGTCATGGGCTTGGCCGCGTTTCGGTCGTCGTTTAACGCTCCCGTGTGATCCGATTCGAGGACACTGCCAGGCGGGGAGTTTGACTAGGGCGGTACATCTGTCAAAGAATAACGCAGGTGTCCTAAGGCCAGCTCAGCGAGGACAGAAACCTCGCGTAGAGCAAAAGGGCAAAAGCTGGCTTGATCCCGATGTTCAGTACGCATAGGGACTGCGAAAGCACGGCCTATCGATCCTTTTGGCTTGAAGAGTTTTCAGCAAGAGGTGTCAGAAAAGTTACCACAGGGATAACTGGCTTGTGGCGGCCAAGCGTTCATAGCGACGTCGCTTTTTGATCCTTCGATGTCGGCTCTTCCTATCATTGCGAAGCAGAATTCGCCAAGCGTCGGATTGTTCACCCGTAAAAAGGGAACGTGAGCTGGGTTTAGACCGTCGTGAGACAGATTAGTTTTACCCTACTGATGACCGGTCGTTGCGATAGTAATCCTGCTCAGTACGAGAGGAACCGCAGGTTCGGACATTTGGTTCACGCACTCGCTCGAGCGGGCGATGGTGCGAAGCTACCATCCGTGCGATTATGCCTGAACGCCTCTAAGGCCGTATCCTTTCTAGTCAAAGGTGGCAACGATATTTCTTGGAGTTCCGAGAGTCGAAAGGCTCAAAACAATGTGACTTTTCTAGGCGGTCAACGTTCGCGTCTGTCGTCGCACGAGCCCCGTTTACCGCGCGCAGCCATCGGTCGACGGCAGGATCTATCTTGCTAAGTTCGACCAGGCTTCTTGGCGGTCTACCATGGGTGTTCAAACATTTCGATGTTGACTGTAACTAACAAAACACACGCAATGATCCCACATTCCTGTCAACCGACTCAATAATTACCAGCGACTGGATCAACTGAAACACCACTTTTGGCAACGTTGGCAAAAAGAGTACGTGTCCGAACTCCAAGCCAGGTTGAAATGGAAACAAGCGGGTCAACACATCCTCAAACCATGACATCTAGTCATCATTAAGGACGATCAACTGCCCCCTCTACAGTGGCGTATGGGACGCATTCTTGAGTTACATCCTGGTGAAGATGGAGAAGTGCGTGTAGTGAGTGTAAAAAGCAGAACCGGTGTGCTAAAACGAGCAATTTCGAAAGTGTGTGCGCTACCTTGTGATTGACTTTTCTATTATGACTCCTATTCTGATCTCCAATGTATTAATTATATTATTTGTCTATTGAAAATTGTATTTTCAAGGCGGGCGGCATGTTAGAGCATTTGTCAACATTGGCAACGTCTAATGCGCAACCCCCTCCTTTTTACTTACTTTTAAGTTAGCTCGAGAGCAACACACAACGTTCAGATGCTCCGAACAAAATAAACAGAAAAATCACAAACTTGGCAGTTTTATTAGTCCAGCACATACAAAACAACTACTTTGTTGACCTTTAAGTTATGTGGTTAATTTAATATAAGTTTGGTTGTTAATAAATGGTTTCGACCCATTGTCGATTTTTTTAACCTTCAACTATTCAGTGGAGGAACTTAAAAGTTATATGCAACATATTTTTTTAGGAAACACATTTAGTGATTACAGTACAGATTAAAATTTAAGGAAGAATTACTTCGGCACTAATCTAAAATTATAATTGCTATAAACAAGCTTCATTCTCAGATGATAGATGAATTGAGACCTAGATCCACACTATGGAAACATTTCCATAAAATGAAAGTACCTGCTATATACAGAGATAGATATGTGAAACTTCAACGGGAACATTCCAGTCCTCAGCCTTTTTGGTAGAACTTTTGAAGACGGTTTCTTGGTAATGCTGTTTTGTTCTTTATTGTGATTTTTTCTTGTACTTTTTTCGGATTTCTTGGATTTCTATTCATATTTCATAGCCTCAGAGAAAATATTTCCCGATGTCGTCAGGTTTTGTCGTGACTCATTTCATCTTCATTTATATGACGGTAATCAGCCTTTCCATGTGAATGTAACTCTTCGTGCCCAACGAATCGTCGAAATACTTTAAAAAAGATATATAAAATTAATATTAAAGATTAATTTTATTACATATACCAATTTTATTTGTTTTTCGTTTAAATTAAATAATTTAATTGTGTGTGTTTTAACATAAAATATGTCATTAATTATAAAATTCTTGAATACAGATGAAAATTATACTTACATATAAATCCAATTCTTGGGCCACTAGAATCTTTACACCATTTGCCTTTTGCATCGTACTTTAAGATTTCAATCTTAATTTATTCTGAAAACAAATTAATTAGGTATTAATGTGTTGTTTTAAGGAGCGTCATATACATGAAAGTACTTATTCTTTGTTTAGTTGGGAATTCCTGTAAGTAAATTAATGAATTTAGACAAAAATATTCACTAAAAATAACAGTTTGATACGATCTGTTTCATTTCTAGCATTACTATAAACAAGTATTTCTTCTGATTATCATTTCCAATGAGGCAGGGACTCATTAATAAAAGCGAGAATTTTTAACTAATAATTTTGAATTGAAGCGTAGGAGCAACTTCAGAGAGATGTGGTTCGTATGAAATAAAAGTTTGAAATGATTAAAGTTTGGTGATAAACAAGTAAAGAAAACTTTTTGGTCTACCTGATTTTATGAACAAAATTGAAATTAGTTTATGACAACGAAATTCAAATGTCTACAAATGAATAACGAATTAATAAATAAAACATTGAAATTTGTTTATGGGAACGGAATTCAAATGTCTACAAATGAATAACGAATAGTTAATGTTATAAGCTCTTTAGAGAACAACTTAGGAAACTTAGTTTTTAATTTTTTTACATGTAGATAAAGTAGGAACATATTGTATAAAATTTCATAAGACACAATCAACCAATGATAATTGATAGTTTAAAGTGTAAACCTCAGTACTCATGCAAACACTATACTTACTCATCATTGGTCCAATTCACTCGAGGTAGGTTATGTTAGAATATCTAGACATCGTGTATAACGGTTGTGATGACAACGGAGAATAAAAACAACAGAAGAGCGTAGTTATAGAAACAGAGTTAAGTTGTAAAAGCAGAGTTAGTTGTATACAGCCCACCAATGTTGTAAGATAGTCAATAAGCGTTTTACTGAGTACCTTGCATTATCATTCCACGTCGCCTTGTAAGCAGGCATGTTCTAACTATTAACTTTTGTATTTTGACTTTAATGGAAACAAATACTTCCAGTGCTTCCGTGTCCTTTCGGAGAGCACAGGGGTGCGTTGTCAGGATTTCGAGACCACCTCCATAGGAGTATCCCACTTTGTGGAAGACTTCTGCGCTTTGGAGGTGTGGGGTGGCTGGTCGGGAGGAAGTATTGGTGTTAGGGTTAGAAGTAGGAGTACTTCCAGGATTTACCGATGGTATCTGTAGTTTAGCAGACAGCTTACTGCATTACTTACTTTCATTCGTTGTAATTCACCCTCTAGTTCCGAGATTTTAATCTTAACGTCTAGTTTTCGGGTACCTCTTGGCACTACGCCGTTTTGCTTCCGATATTGTGGACGGATCGTCACCAACAAATCGTTCTGCTGATAACACTAGTGATTCACCTTCGATGGATGATAGTGCCATATGCTCATCACATTCAGGTGCATAATTACCGTAACGCCTTTCCTACTCTCCCGCTCTTTCGTTGAGTTACCTCGCTGATACCCATGTTATCCAAATAAACGCCGTTACCAACACAAGCCAAATTAGTACTGTGGATTTCTCCAGTTTTATCAGTACGCGACTGTTCATCATCATTTGGTTGAACTGCTTTACCGTCACACGTACTCCCACTATCTGTAACCGCCTCTGAACCGATTATCTCTACTAACTTTGATCGATTTAATACCGATGATTCATTGAATGTTACATTTCGACTAAAAATCAGCTTCTATTGTTCAATATCCCAAAGTTGATACGTACCAAACGTCGCACCATAACCAAGCATAATACATTTTGTTGCTTTTGCTTGTAATTTCAACCGCTTTTCATGTGGAATATGATTGTAACATTCAGAACCAAATATTCGAAGGTTTGACAGCTCCGGTTTCTTTCCAAACCAAATTTCTGCTGGTGTCTTGTCTTTAAACTGCTTTCCAACCGCGATCGTTGGCGATCGATTTTTGATATAATTTGCCGACATAATTGCTTCATTCCAAAACTTATTTTCCATCCTACTGGCCAAAAGCATTGTCGTAGCCTTGTTTTGCAGCGTTTCATTTAAACGTTCAGATACTGAACCAACGGTGACTAACATCTGAATACCCTTTTGTTTGCAGTATTCTTTAAATTCGTTTGACGTATATTCACCACCGCCATCATGTCTCAATTTTGACACCTTTGAGCCATGAAGTGCCTCAGCCATTGCAACAAATTCCTTGAATTTACCAAACGTTTCACTTTTCTTTCTTTTTCACTTGATGCAATAGACCATGGATGCTCTCGAATAATCATCCATGAATGTCACAAAATAACGTGACCCATCGTATGCATTCGTTGGATACGGTCCACAAACATCACTGTGAATCAATTCCAAAACTCGCAATGAACGTGTATTTGAATTTCTTGGAAACGGTGAACGAACATGTTTTCCAAGTACGCACGATTCGCACAACTGTGTATCCTTTTTTTTTACGTTACTCATACCAATAGCCATACAATTGACTAACTTTTTCATGTCATTTCGATTGAGATGACCAAGTCTAAAATGCCATAAATTCTGTGATATTGTATTCAATTTATTCACTCCTGTAAATCCCGCAAACACATTGTTGTCAACGTACAAAGTCACTTCATACATTCTTCCATTTACGCGTCCGACAAACTTTTCGATACCATTCAGCGATACATAGGCATAATCACCCTCAAACACAATTCGATATCCCTTTTGTGTTAGTCTTCGGATTGACATCAAGTTGCATTTCAAATCATTCACGAATAGAACGTCCTCCATTGTTTTTACCGATGTGTCACCATGGTGAAATGTTTTAACGAGAATGTCACCACGTTGCTTTGCAACAATGCTTTGATTTTTCTTGGCAACCGAAATGCTTATTTCGTCAATTGGTTCCAAATTTATCGAAGAACATCTTCTGATTCACCATATGCTGAGTCGCTCCAGAATCTAAAACAAATTTTATTTCCGCGTAATTACCGCTATTCTGCTGCAATTGAGCGTTAAATGCCTTCGATTCTGCCAAATTCTCTTTGGTACCATCTTCAGCAATTGCATACATCGATGAACCGCTTGCTCTGTTTGCGCTTTCTCTATTTGACCTCTCTTTTTTGTTTTTATTGCGAAAACATTGAGCCTATTTGTGTCCAGGTTTTTTACACAAATGACATATAATTGTCTTATTCCCAGCAAACATTGCTCCAGGCTCAATTGATTTACTTGAACCATTTCCACCAGTCCGCTTATTGTACTCATCCATTAACCGAGTTTAAACAAATTCTACAGTTAACTTTGATTGATCCATCGTTTCCGATGGTGTCACTAGGTTATCATAACCTCTTGGCATAGTAATCAACAAATGTACAACCACATCAAGCTCTTCCATTTTAGCTCCCGTTGAATTTAACTCTCGAATTCTCTTACCAAATTGCAAAAGGTACCTTATCATATCATCCGACTCATTGTATTTCATTGTCAGTAATTGTTTTCGTAATAAAACTTGCGACGCCACACTTTTCCTTTCGAAAATCGTGCATAATGTGTCGAACATGTCCTTTGCCCGAGCTTTTTCGCGAACATACTCAAGTTGGCTATCATGAACTGACTGTCCTAATATCGAAACACATTTCCTTTCATTCAACTTAATCGTAGGATGTTTTGTCACATCTTTTTCCGCTGTAAGAATGACCTCCAACGATTCCTCGATGAATCTTCTCAACTCCATTTCATCAAGAAAAATTCCCACACGATATTTCCAATTGCTAAAATTCGTCCCATCGAATTGTTGAATTTTTAGAATGTTATTTACAGTAACGTTCGCCATCTTTGTCTGTTGCCTTCACCACAATTGACTTTCAACCTCAATTGTATAACTTTAACCTGCACGCACTGGGCCCATAACCTCAGAGAATATGCAAGAAATTGCAGTAATTTATTCAATCAAATAATTGAAATACAAAGGATGAATCAACAAAAAAGACGGCTACTACTGAGCTCTTGAGCTGTTTCTCTCAAACTGACTCTCACTGTTTCTTGATCACCAAGGTTACCTCGGTCGCCTTCATTTGTCAATTGTTATTGTTTTTTAACATACTTTATTCTATTTTATTGTTTATATTAACGTTATGTCTAGTAACTCCATTTGGGGGTCTGATGTCGGTGAGGCGCTTTGCCGAATTTTGCTGTTGTTACTTACTTTAGATAGTTAACTCTTTCGGAACTTGGAACGGAGTCGTGCTCAGGGTTTACCGGGCGGTTGACCTTTCTTTCTGCCAATAGAACCTGGATTTGAACCGCCTTTTCCTTTCCTTCTTTCACGGTTTTTGTCTCTTAGTAGGAACTTCTTGTGGAACGGAACTGGCGATGTGCCGTCCGGTTCCAATAGGATTCGGAACCACTCGACCTTTTGCAGGCACACTTGCTGTTTTCCCATTTCATTATCGCTAATTCGGTTATTAAACTGTTTATAGTACGAAAACAAAAATTTAATTCAGTTGTTTCTTGGATTGGTAACCAAGGTTACCAGACAAGTAAACAAATTTTTTCATTTGTCTGAATTTGGTAACTAACTAAATTCAGAAAAAAAGATGGACACTAAATAAACACAAAAATATCACTACAAACACTTTTGAAAACTGAGGTGTGAGTGTGATGAGAATAATAGTCGATGTTACAAGAACACTGATCGTTTATTATATTATTACAAAGTGTGCTAAAAACGTCAAAGACTAAAAACTAAGAACTAAAAACCCTGCGTAGCATGACGCTTGCGTTAGGGCATCTATACAGAGGGTTCCAAGTATCAATGTGCAATTTCATTCCTTAACAAACACTTTTCCGTAGTTGCTACTCAAATTTGGATAAATGACGATTGTTACCGCTGCCATTGGTAACGACAGAAAGGTCTCTTATTGTTAGCGACTTTTGTCAATTGTTCAAAGTGCAACCAGGGAATATTGTTGATAGTAACAATTTTTGTTTGAGTTGTTCGTCCTTCTTCTGTCTGAATTTAGTTATAATAGTTACCATAATCGAAAGAGAAGAGTTGTTAACGCTAATCCCAAATCCTTATCCCAACCAGCCACCCACACTCCTGCAAAGTCTTCCAGATCCAAAACTCAGGAACTCGGTCACCCCCAAGGAGGTGATGTCGAAATTGTCTAACTACGATTCACCCCACCAGTTATGATTCATTGTTCAAATTTATGTATATAGAATTGTATTAAAGTATTTTAAACCAAGTACACTAAGAATTAGAAGAGACTTCTCATAGAGAAGAAACTTTTAAATTGGTTTGGGAAAAACCAGCGCTAATGATTAGCCGTCTCAGATCTTAGTTTCGGTTAATATTTTTTGACAGCTCATTGACAATCTTGGCAACTGATCTTTGTGCAATTTCGTTTTGTTTGGTGTTCAATCCTATAATGCTCTTTGGCGAATTACTGAGAGAGGTTATTTCAATTTGCCAAAATATGCGGAAAGTGGGAAGGTCCTAATTATGTGATGTGAATTTATAAGCTTAACAGAATTGAAAAAAGCAGCTAAAAAAGATGTTTAAGTTTTATTATTATCTTATCAAAGAAAATATATAAAATTTTGATATTTGTTAGGAATAGCAATGTCTAATTAACAATTCACACACTTTTGTCGATGCATATTCTTCAGACAACAAAAGTTTGTTTTACTTTTGATTAATAAACATATCGCCTTCATTGCTGTTGAAACCTGAATATGTACAAAATATCATTTGATTTCAAAACTGATCTTGAACAATTATTTGATAACTTCTTACAATTTCGTCATTGGAAAGACAAAAACAACAAAAGAAATAAGTATTTACACTTCGTTAGCTGTTCACTTTTTAGCCTTCAATGCAGACACAAATCTAATATTTTCGTTTATATTCAAAAAGTTAATTATAATTTTGTCCAGATTGATGTTTTCAATGAACTCAGAAGTCTTGATTTATCTAGTAATAGAGGTCCTTATGATATTCCTTCTACAGTATTGAATGAATTGTGGATTCTCATTAACAAAGCCTCTAACAATGCAATTTAAAATGTTTTTAAAATCTACTTTATTTCCTAACGTACGTAAAAAATCGTTTGTTATACCTACCTTAAAGGATGGAGGTAGTTTACTTGTTGTTTTCCAAAATTGTCCAAAAAAATAATTTCCAAAATAATTATGCCATAGTTCCAAAATATTATAAATGAGAGTCAACATGAATTTTGCAAATGTAAATCTTCTGCGACCAACCTTCTTATTTATAACCTCTCGACAGTTGGTGCTCTTGAAAATCATTTACAGGTTGATGCTGTTTATACAGACATTTAAAAGGCATTTGATAGAATCTGCCATGATTTATTGTTTGCTAAACTAAATGGGCTGGATTTGACAAGTAATTTTTCCACTGTAAATAATCATAACGATTGTAATGTAAAGTGATTAGTTTTTATAAAAAAATTAATCAACACCATATTCGCAAGTTATACTTTAGATAAAAGATATTAATGTAATGTGTTTGAAATTTAAAAATGAGTAATAGATTGGGCGGTAGTTTTTCGAGGAAAGTTGGTTCGGTTCAAACTACAATGGATTTGGGTAAATGTAAAAGAAAAGCTGGAGCATATCTTGGTGCTTTTGCCCACACATTAAAGAAGCTTTTTACACAAATACTGCTGTAGGATCCCAGGTTCTGCGTTGTTTTGTCGTATAAAATAACCTCTTTCCATAATCGGTATCGCGATTATAAGTACAGCAATTAAGAAGAACGAAATACTCTCACATTAGCTGTCAAAATTCCCAGAGTTGTCAAAACGTGCGGACTCCTTAGGAACTCGTTAGGAATATTTAAACAATTACAATAATGGCAACTTGATGCCATTATTGTGGAGATGTCGATTACTTGTCCTGAAAGTCACCGAAATCAAATTAGTTGCAGATCTATCGTCGACATACAAAAACTGTCTGTGATTCTGACAGATAATTAACATGTGAAAAGAAATTGTTTTTGTTAACTTTGTTAACTTTATATTTCCATTAGAATAGATTGCTGCTAAGAGAAGTTCCAACTATTATAATTTAGTTTGAATATGTGATAACGACGACGTGAGGGATGAAATTGAAAACAGGATAACTAGATGTATATACACATAAATAAAATTTTAATTAATTAGTAATTACAAAACTAAACGAACATTTGGGAGTGGGTGTGGGATTGAGTGACATTTTGCGAACTTTCAAGTTTCAATAGCAACGAAGGAATTTTGTTTATCAAATAAAAGAAAATAACATTTATGTTGTTAAGATTACGTTTCTTTGTGACATATGCCAGACGTTAAAATATAAACGAAACATCCAATGTCCAATTAAACCTTATTCGAAATATGTAATTTAGAAAAAAGTTGTCTTCTTTCAAGTAAATTTGATTTGTTTCTTTCATAGTATTAATATTACATCAAATTGTGGTTCAGTTATATTTTTAATATATTTCTATTTGTTTTAATCGAAAGTGTCAACAAATTGACAGAGAAAAGAAATATCGAGATGATTTTTCGATTTGTTATAATAACTTTAATGACAGTGATTCATTTATTTAATGACCACGTTACAAATCACATCTGTGTGTGAAATGATATGGTCAAATGTCACGTGTTGATTACCAGGAAACTTTTGCACAAACAGTCAGGTGAGATTCAATACGATTGTTACTATCTGTGGCTGTACAAAATAATCACAAAATCAAGTAACTAGACGTAAAGACAGCATTTTTATATGGAGAACTTGAACACACCTATTTATGACTTAACAAGAAGGGTTGGATCATGACGAAAACATGGTATGTAAATTGAACAAGTCACTATATGGGTTAAAACAATTCCCTCGCTGCTGGAATGCAAAATTCGACTCTACACCGAAAAGAGTTTTAGTAGTAGTTTTAGTATTTATACGGAACAAATTTTAAACAGATTTGAAATGACTAATGCTAATCCTAATACTGTTCCAGTCGACCCTCACATAAAGCCACAGTGGGAAGACTACCTCACTTCTGCTGTTCATAATAACACAGCTTGTTCCGTCAAATTTTATTTGGCTACCATCGCAAATAATCTGACTTAGAGACAATAGATTTGTTGCCAGTTTAGGAACACATAATACTTTTGTAAAAAGCACCTTTTTGTTTTGACCTTCATCGTCATAATGGTCCAACCTCACTTGTACTGAACATTGCACAGATTATACTTTGTTGTCTGCGACTCTGATTTTATGTATGACAGGAGCCGTCATATTTTCAAGCATGTTCTTACGTCTTGTCATGTGTGACGATGCACCGGAAGCCACTTGCCATGGGTCATTTTGGCTGGATGTTGCCTCAAACACAACAGCATATGATGAACTACTTGCTTTTTGTTGAACATGCTTGGTCCTGGATTTGCATTTGAGGACTTTTATGACCTTACTTATTACAAGTGTAGCTCCCTTACTTACTTTGTTTCTTGTGGTTGTTCTTGTTGACTGAGAATACTGTTGAGTCACTTTCAGATTGTTTAACATCTTGTGATAGTTTTGATTTCAGAGAAATTGAAGTTATCTTCATGCCGGAGCTTTCAATAGCAATAATCATTGGTTGATAGGACTCTGGTAGACCGGAGAGTAGCAATGTAACTAGCCATTCTTCGTCAACTGCGAAACCAATGTTTCTGAGCTTGTGAGCAATACACATAATTTTGCTCACATATTTCTCTACGTTTTGACATACAGTAAGTGAAGTATTATAGAGATCACGCAGCAGCCCATCACAGCGTGTCAACAAAGAGTCATCAAATACTTATGAAAACGTATCCCATACTTCTTTTGCAGTACTACTCTCTTGCATGTGCACGTAATTTATTTAGTCAACTAGTAAATTTATCTTAGTTTTTGCCTTTGTGTCTCGTTTTGTGTCCACAATGACACATGTGGTGGGGTCTATGCAGTTCCACAACTCCTCTTGCTGTAGGTATGTTTTTAGAGCAAATCGCCATGTTACGTAATTATCTCGGCCGGTTAACTTTTCAATTAATGCCAATTGATTGTTTGCTGACAATTTAAGAACCCTTATTCCAGATGTTACGAGAAAACACTTTTCAATTGTCGTATTGACGTTTTAGGTTAACTTCATTACTTTTCTCAGTAAGTAAGCCATTCTGGGCTTCCCTGGGCTTTTCTGGCTCCATAACCTGTTAAATTTTCTTAAAAGAATTTATTATTTCAGAAGAAAAACTTATATTTAAGAATTTTGTGTTAAAATTACAACTTAACTGTCTACAGGCACACAATTCAAATTACAATTTTAACAGTTTATGTGTAGTTTCAGTACACTTCTACAGGTCATCACAACAGTTACAATTGGATTCCCAAGAGGAAATGAAACATTATTTGTTTTAAGATGTGTTATAATTTTTCATTCTTTATAATAGCCTAAGCTACATTGCGCTGTAAATTGAGAAGAATGCTTCAGGTAAACTACTTTTGGTTAACAAGACAGCATTAAATTAACTGAGGAATGCATATTATCGGATTTTGTAAGCTGGGTCAGCTCGTTGATTAATATTTATGTGATCCCATTTTCCGCACATTTTGGCAGACTGAAATATCCTCTTTCTGTAATTCGCCAAAGAGCATTATAGGATCGGACACCAATCAAAACAAAATTACACAAAGATCAGTTGTCAAGATTGTCAGTGAGTTGTCAAAAAATACGAGCCGAAACTGAGACTGAGACGTCTAGCCATTAGCGCTACCAAATAATTCCATTCAATTAGAAACGTTAAATAATTACTTTAATAACAAGGAGTTTATTTTCTATGAGAAGGCTCTTCTAATTCTTAGGGCACTTGGTCTAAAATACTTTAATACAATTCAATATACATAAATTTCAACACTGAACCATAAATGGTGGGGTGCGTCGTAGTTACACAATTTCGACATCACCTCCTTGGGGGTGACCGAGTTCTAAGAAGTTTTCTGAGTTTTGGAGCTGGGAGACTTTGCAGGAGTAGGGGTGGCTAGTTGGGACAAAGATTTGGGATTAGCGTTAGGAGTAGGGGTAACATCAGAGTTTACCGATAGTATCCCTAGTTTAGACGACAAAGCTGTGTAAGCACTCTTTCACTCTCTGTATCTCACCTTCTAGTTCCAAAATTTTATTCCTAAGGAAATCGGGTACCTCTGGAAACGTCAGCAGACTTTTGGGGTTTATTGAGTTTTTCACTTAGCTTTTCTTTTTTCCGGACCCTACACATAGTTTATTGGTTTAGTAACTGAGGTTACAAGCCAAATTAACAACTCTTCTCTTTCGATTATGGTAACTATTATAACTAAATTCAGACAAAAGAAGGACGAACAACTCAAAAAAAATTGTAATTTTCAACAATATTCCCTGGTTGCTACCCACACTTTGAACAATTGACAAAAGTCGCTAACAATAAGAAACTTTTCTGTTGTTATCAATGGCAGAGGTAACGATAGTCATTTAACCAAGTTTCGGTAGCAACTACGGAAAAGTGTTGGTAGTGATATTTTCGTTTTTATTTAGTGACCCTATTAAAGTTCCTATTAAAAGACAAGAGCCGAGAAATAAGAAAAGGAAAAGGAGGCCCAAATCCAGGTTCTATTGGCACAAAGGAAAGCGGTACCACATCCAACGACACAGCTAGTTATTGTAAAGCCTCAGTTTTGATCGGTTACCTTAGAGTACATTAGAGTACCAATTAATTCTCTGTATCGTGTGGGGTCTTTGAATGGTTTTAAATCTCTGTTAAATTTTGAGTGGCAGTCATACAGTGTTTTAATTGGATTGCAATCTACCATTCTGAATTTCTCTGAAATATATTTTTTTTGTTTAAGTATTACTCCTTTCTTACTTTGGTTAACTTCTATTCTAAAGAAAAACCTAGCAATCTTTGATCTTCAATTTCTCAGCTAATTCCCTCTTAATTTCATTACCAGTTTGATTTTCGACAGTTCTTTTGTACTCCTTAAATTTTTCAAAAACTTCTCTCTTTGACTTAAGGAAAAAACCTGGCACCACCTATTATATTCGTCTATTAATGTAAGAAGATATTTTGATCCACCGCTGAATCTGACTCGCATTGGTCCGCAGATATCTGAATGAACAATATTCAGTAACTGCTTACTTCTTCCTTCTCTATCAGTAAAGGGTTTCCTTGCTTGCTTACCTCGTTGACATTGTCACACCACATGGGTAATTTATCATTTTCCAATTTATTACCGTGTACCAGTCGCTTTCTGTACAAATCCTGTACGCCTTTATAATGTAGGTACTCTAGTTGTCTATGCCACAGGACCATTTTGTTTGAATTTCTATGCATTATTCACTTGTAGACATTTGAATTTCGTTGTATATAAACATATTACAATACTTTTCATAAAATCAAGTAGCCCAAAAAGTTTTCTTTATTTGTTTACAACAAAACTCTAATCAGTTCAGACTTTTATTTCATAAGAAACACATCTTTCTGAAGTTGCTCCTACGCTTCAATTCAAAATTAATAGTTAAATATTCTCTCTTTATTAATGAGGTTCTTCCTCATTGAGAATTGTAATTAGCAGAAATACTTATGTACAGTAGTGCTAGAAATGAAACCGATCTTACCAAACTGTTATTTTTAGGGAATAGTTTTGGCTAAATTCATTATTTATATTTACAAAAATTCCCAACTAAACACAGAATAAGGCTCCATAAAATAACACATTGATTTGTTTTCAGAATAAATTATGATTATTTTTTTATTGGAGCAAAGAGGGGGAAATCTACAAGACGTAGTGCCGGACTTTACCGACTAAAAACCCCTCTCCGGGCAATGATCCGAAGATCATGACCTAAGAGTAGTTAACCATAAAGTTTTAGGAAAATAGAAGGGAAAACTAAAGAGGTACGTAACAATCGCCACATAGTAAAGAAAAGATGTTCAAAAGAGACGCAGAGGTCTAGACAGCCAAGAGACAAGGTCTCTTGTATCTGTCGGATTCACAGGGTTGGATATCATGCAAGCATGCAATCTCCGGATTAGAGTGTTGAAAGATAGATCTCCGGAGGTTGAGGGCATGCTATTTTCTCTGAGGCTATGAAATATGAAAAAATATGCAAGAAATCCGAAAAAAGGTCAAGAAAAAGTCACAATAAAGGAGAAAACAGCAATACCAAGAAACCGTCTTCAAAAGTTCTATCAAAAAGGCTGAGGACAGGAATGTTCCCATTGGAGTTCCACATATCTGTCTGAGCATTTTCCAATTTATTACCGTGTACCAGTCGCTTTCTGTACAAATCCTGTACGCCTTTATAATGTAGGTACTCTAGTTGTCTATGCCACAGGACCATTTTGTTTGAATTTCTATGCATTATTCACTTGTAGACATTTGAATTTCGTTGTATATAAACATATTACAATACTTTTCATAAAATCAAGTAGCCCAAAAAGTTTTCTTTATTTGTTTACAACAAAACTCTAATCAGTTCAGACTTTTATTTCATAAGAAACACATCTTTCTGAAGTTGCTCCTACGCTTCAATTCAAAATTAATAGTTAAATATTCTCTCTTTATTAATGAGGTTCTTCCTCATTGAGAATTGTAATTAGCAGAAATACTTATGTACAGTAGTGCTAGAAATGAAACCGATCTTACCAAACTGTTATTTTTAGGGAATAGTTTTGGCTAAATTCATTATTTATATTTACAGGAATTCCCAACTAAACACAGAATAAGGCTCCATAAAATAACACATTGATTTGTTTTCAGAATAAATTATGATTATTTTTTTATTGGAGCAAAGAGGGGGAAATCTACAAGACGTAGTGCCGGACTTTACCGACTAAAAACCCCTCTCCTGGCAATGATCCGAAGATCATGACCTAAGAGTAGTTAACCATAAAGTTTTAAGAAAATAGAAGGGAAAACTAAAGAGGTACGTAACAATCGCCACATAGTAAAGAAAAGATGTTCAAAAGAGACGCAGAGGTCTAGACAGCCAAGAGACAAGGTCTCTTGTATCTGTCGGATTCACAGGGTTGGATATCATGCAAGCATGCAATCTCCGGATTAGAGTGTTGAAAGATAGATCTCCGGAGGTTGAGGGCATGCTATTTTCTCTGAGGCTATGAAATATGAAAAAATATGCAAGAAATCCGAAAAAAGGTCAAGAAAAAGTCACAATAAAGGAGAAAACAGCAATACCAAGAAACCGTCTTCAAAAGTTCTATCAAAAAGGCTGAGGACAGGAATGTTCCCATTGGAGTTCCACATATCTGTCTGTGTATAAAGAAGGTACTTTCAATTTATGGAAAGTTTTCCATAGTATGGGCATACGTTTCAACTCAAATAACATCTGAAAATTAAGCATGTTTATAGTAATTATAATATTAGAATTGTGCCGTAGTAGTTTTTACTTATATTTTAATCTGTAATTTATGACGGAAAATGTGATTCATAAATAATTATATTGTGTATATCTGTATATTTTTCCACTGAATAATTGGATGTTGAAAAAATCGGCAATGTGTCGAAACCATTTTATAACACCAAACTAATATTAAAATATCGACATAAGTTAAACAAAGTAGTTTTATTTGTAAAGTTATGTTATATTTAAATATTTGGGAATCTCATTTGTGGTCATCCACTGTAGGTTGAAATACAAGGATGAGATTGATTCGAAACAGTTCTACCATCAAAAATATTATAGCAAATTGAAAAATCATCAGGATATTCCTTTGCTTTGTCAATTTGCTGAGACAGTGGATTAAAACGAATTATAAGAAAAGATATAACTGAACCACAATTGGGTGTTATATTAATACAATGTAAGAATCAAATCAAATATGCTTGAGAGAATACAACTTTTTTATAAATTACATAGTTCTGACATATGCCATAAAGAAACGTAATTTGACATGTTATTTTCTTTTTTGACAAACAATTCGTTGCTATTGATACTTGTTTGCAAAATGTCACTCAATCACACACTCACTCGTTTTATTTTTTAATTACAAATTAATTAAAATTTTATTTGTTTTCAATTCTATTCCTCACCTTATAGTAGTTGAAACTTCTCTTAGCAGCAATCTATTCTAATGGAAATATAAAATTAACAAAGTTAACAAAAACAATTTCTTTTCACATATTAATTACCTGTCGAAAATAAATGTCGACGAGAGATCTGCAACTGATTTGATTTCAGTGACTTGCAGGGCTCGAAATCTAAACCTTCAGACGGTAAGTTGCTATTTTTGTAACTGTTTAAATATTTCACCTTTTTAAATCAACAGTAAATTCACGTAGTTGATTCTTTCAGCTTGAATAAGTGAGCGACAGATTTCAACTATGCACTGAATTTTTCTCCTTCACCTTTAATTATCACCCTCAAACAACACTAATATACCAATCTTTCCATATTTGATAATTTTATGTCGTAAATTATTTAGATTCTTCATGTCTGGATGACAAGTTCAAATAATGTTAACACAATTTTTAAGCCAAATCATGAAATAGTGATTTCTATTTCACAATTTTCTGGGGAAATAAAGATTTGAAATCTTTGTTGGGTTGAAATTTATAATTAATAGATTTATCTGTTGCAGTTTTGTTAAAACTTTCATCTACTTTAGTGCATATATATTTTTAGTGTTTCCATATTTTCTTGGGAGTAGGCATGTTTTGACAAAACACTGACATCATCGAGAACTAAAGTTGTAGTATTTTCGTTCTGCTTATTCGGTTATCATATAATCGCGATACCGATCATGGAAAGAAGTAATTATATACAATCAAACATCGCGGAGCCTTGTATCCCATTAAGCAGTATTCTTCTAAAATATCTGTAATAATGTATATCATAATTGAAATGAAAGTTTATGCTCTTATAGACATTCAAGAAGTGAGACACAATTTACTTGCTTTACCTGTATGCTCCATACTTGCTTCAAAAATATGTTAAAATCGTGGTAGTAACTCTCCATATGCGTTGGGATGTAGATGGAGTTCTCAGATACTTTATTTAAATTTGCATTCTGTAAAAAGAAATAATTTTTGAGGGTATTGCAAAAATTATCTTCAAAAATTGATTGAATAAATCATATTGTAGAAGAGAATGAAAAACACAGTGACCAAAGATTTTTTTGAAAGAAGGAAAATAACGGAGCTATTTTTAATTAGGGATGTCTCAATTTGATTATACGGCGTTGTAGTGCGTTGATTCAGTCAACCAAAGGGGCGGTATATATAACACGATATTTTACACTAAATACTCTCTGTACTCTGTAATATTGTATAACTTTGGTTAACTTTCGATATATATACAAATCGGGATTTTTTTTTACAGTTTCTAAGACATTTTGGTGTTTTGTTAATATATCTTATCTCCTAACTTTATTTAAGTGAACTTTAAATATAATTGGTAATATTTTGATACAGCAAAATAAAAGCCCACGGGAAATTTTCATGTGGCTTGATTTCCGAGTATTTCATGATTAATTAACACTATTTGAAATCAGAGCTCTGAAATAGATATATTTCGTTATTAATGTAATTGTTACAATATTCCCAAATTTAAAAAAACAATAGAACACTTGTTGTAACCTAGCATCTGTAATTTACAACTGTTCCCAAAACTTAATTTAAAATATTAACAATTTCAACATTCAAGAGATGCTGTGAAACTTTAGAACAGTAGGTGTCTCACCATTCAAAAAATCAACAACAACATACGCGCCATTAACTTATTTCAGATGTAATTCATAAGGAATAACACATAATTTCTAAGGAAAGTCAAATTTGATGATTAACATCAGTGGATCAAATTTAAATGGAAAATGTGTGTGGTTTAAATTAACGGTTAAGAGTTGAATAATACTATTTGGAGTAAATAATTAAATTATTTATTAACAATTTCTTAAAACGAGAGAATAAGTTTTTGAGAACTCTGGTTCTGTACGTGTGTTTTGACAACTAATTGTCAACTGATGTTGGAGATTTTGCTTGTTGGACGATTTTATAATGGCCTTACCAAGTACACAAAGTTGTTCTTCCAAATTGTCGAGATATTCTGAACACAGGATCCTATAATAATAATCGAGGAGCTATTTTCCTGTCACAGTTAACTGTGTAGCATTCTGCTGATATAATTTAATTTACAATGCGAAAAAATATCTTATTCTTGAAAATAAAGCTTACGCTATAACAGAGTCAAGAATTGAGACGCAATTTACTTGGAAAATCATTTATTTAGAATACCGATCAGACATGTAGTAGATGTTAAGATTCTGCATATAGCATATAGATAAACCAAGTAAATTGTGTGTCACCTCTTGAATGTTTATCTTTCTTTTCAGTTATGTTATACCTTATTGCACGGTAAAGTAGTTTTTTTAGAAAAATACTACTTAAAATGATCCCAGGTTCCTATAATCGCGATTATAAGATTAGCAACTAATTAGAATGAAAATACCCCAACATGCCCAAGTAGTCTAATTTGTCAGCCAGTTATCAAAACGTGTGTAGCGGTTACGAGCTCTCAAGAAAACGTGGAGACACTTAAAATATATATGCACTAAAGTAGATGAAAATTTCATCAAAATTACAAATGAGCTATTAATTATAAATTTCAACTCAACAAAGATTGCAAATTTTTACACAGAAAATTGTGTTTTGATTTTGTTTATAAATTGTGTTGTCATTATTTGAACTTGTCATCTAGACATGAGGAATCTAAATAAATTTTGACATAAAATTAGCAAAATTAGAAAGATTGGTATCTTAGTGTTGTTTGAGGGTGATAATCCAACCAAACGTGAAAGAGAGAAATTCAGTACCTAGTTGAAATTTGCCGCTCACTAATTCTTGCTTAAAGAATCAACTACGTGAATTATTTTTTGATTTAAAAAGGTGACATATTTAAACAGTTACAATAATAGGAACCCACTGTCCGAAGGTTCCGATTACGAGTCACTGAAATCAAATCAGTTGTAGATGTCCCGACGACATTTATTTTCCATCAAAGGAATACTGTCTGTGAATCTGACAGATAATTAACATGTGAATAGAAATTGTTTTCATTAACTTTATACTTAAATGCAGAAATATATATTGCTACTAAGAGACGTGGGGGATGAAATTGAAAACAAGTAACTTGCCTGATGTATATACACATAAATAAAATTTTAATTAATTAGTACTTACAAAATAAAACGAACATTTTGGAGTGAGTGTTGTATTGAGTGATATTTTGCAATCTTTCATGTTTCAGTAGCAACGAAGGAAGATTGTTGGTCAAATAAGAGAAAATAACATTTATGTTGCTAAGATTACGTCACCTTATGATATATGTCAGCCTGTCCAATTATAGGCAAGAGTTATGGTTAATTCAATTAAACCTAATTCGAAATATGTGGTTTGGAATCAAGTTGTCTTCTTTCAAGTAAATTTGATTTGATCTTATATTGTATTAATATTACATCAAATTGTGGTTCAGTTATATTTTTTGTTATAATTCTATTCGTTTGAATCCACAGTGCCAACAAATTGACAGAGCAAAGAAATGTCGAGATGAGTTATAATAACTTTAATGGTAGAACTGTTCCGAATCAACTTCATCCTTATATTTCAACTTACACTAAATGACTATAAATGTGGTTCCCAAATATTTAAATATAATATAACTTTCCAAATGAAACTACTTTGTTTAAGTTTTGTGGTTAATTTAATTAATTTTAACCTCCAATTAGTTAGTGGAAAGAAGTACTTAAAAGATATATGCGACATAATTTTTTAGGAAACACATTTACTGATTACAGTACAGATTAAATTTTAAGGAAGAATTACTTCGGCACTATTCTAAAATTATAATTAGAATAAACAAGCTTAATTCTCAGATGTATGATGAGTTATAAGGTAGGTCCATACTATCGAAACATGGGACTCGAGATGGCGATCTGTGGTACAAGAATTGAACTTCTATCCAAAGAAAATTTCGACACGAAGCGGATTCAGGTAGAGGCGTTACTTACCAAAATCGATACCTGGAATTTCGTTAATGAAGTATCAAAGTCAGTTAGATGTCAGGGTGACAAAAAAAGTGAATCAGCGCTTAAAACGTGGATGTAAATAAGATAAAAAGGTAAATGCGGCCATAATCCTATGCATAAGCCCATCGGACCTCAGGAGTATCAAAGGATGCGAGATTTCCAAAGATGTATGGCACTTTTGAAACAATTATTTTATATATTTATATATTTTATATATTTTATATTATTTGATTAAGTATAAATAAAATTGGATAACGATAAATTACCCACGTGGTGTGGCATATATCAATGAGGTAAATATGCAAGGACACCCTTTACTGCCAGAGAATTAAGAAGTAAGCAGTTACTGAATATTGTTCATTCAGACATCCGCGGACCAAGGCGAGTTAGAACCAGAGGTGGATCAAGATATCTTCGAACATTTATAGACGATAATAGTGGATGGTGCAAGGTGTATTTTCTCATGTCAAAAGGAGAATATCTTGAAAAATTTAAGGAGTACAAAAGAACTGCTGAAAAACGAACTGGTAATGAAAGTAAGAGAGAATTAGCTGAGAAATTGAAGATCAAAGAATGCTAGGTTTTTTTTGGAATAGAAATTAACCAAAGTAAGAAAAGAGTAACACTTAAACAAAAAAAATATATTTTAGAAAGTTAACAGAGATTTAAAAATGTTCAAAGACTCCACACGATACAGAGAATTAATTGGTACTCTAATGTACTCTAATCCAGCCGATCAAAACTGGGGCTTTACAATAATTAGCCGTGTCTTTCTGACAATCGAACCTGGATTTGAGCCGCCTTTTCATTTTCTTATTTCACGGTTTTTGTCTCTTAATAGGAACTTCTTCTGAAATGAAACTGGCGATGTGCCGTGTGGCCCCAATAGGACTCTGAAGCACTCAAACTTCTTGCAGGCACGCTTGCTGTTTACTCATTTCATGACCGCTAATTCAGTTATTAAACTGTTTATAGTACGAAAACCTAAACATAATTCAGTTGTTTCTTGGATTGGTAACCAAGGTTACCAACCAGGTAAACAAATTTTTTTATTTGTCTGAATTTAGTAACTAACTAAATTCAGACCAATTCAGTTACCATATTCGAAAGAGGAGAGTTGCTGGTAACTTCGGTTACTAAATCAATAAACTATGTGTGTGAACTATGTGTAGTGTCCGGAAAAGAGACAAGCTAAGTGAAAATCTCAATAAAAACCAAATGTCTGCCGACGTTTCCAGAGGTACCCGATTTCCTTAGTGTTCAAATTTATGTATATTGAATTGTATTAAAGCATTGCATATTCTTCAGACAACAGAAGTATGTTTTACTTTTGATTAATAAACATATCGCCTTCATTGCTGTTGGAACCTGAATATGTACAAAATGTAATTTGATTTCAAAACTGAACTTGAACAATTATTTGGTAACTTACAATTTCGTCGTTGAAAAGACGAAAACTACAAAAGAAATAAGTATTTAGTCTTTACACGTGAGCTGTTTGTTTCGTTTTTTAGCTTTCAATGCAAACACAAATTTAAGCAATATCGTTTTGTCATGAAAATATTTTGGTTTATATACAAAAAATAATAATAATTTTTTCCAGATTGATGTTTTTAATGAACTCAGAAGTCAGATTTATCTAGTAATAGAGGTCCTTATGATATTCCTTCTACAGCATTGAATGAATTGTGGATTATCATCAACAAAGCTTCTAAAAATGGAATTTAACTTGTTTTTAAAATGTGCTTTATTTCCTAATGTACAGAAAAAATCATTTATTACACCTACCTTAAAGAATGGAGATAGTTTACTTGTAACAAATTTAGGCCTGTACGAAAAATGTTTTGTATTCCATAATTGTCCAAAAAAATTCATTTTCAAAATAGTTCCAAAATATTATAAATGAGAGTCAACATGGATTTTGCAAATGTAAATCTTCTGTGACCAACCTTCTTATTTATAACAATTCGACAGTTGTTGCTCTTGAAAATCATTTACAGGTTGATATTGTTTATACAGACTTTTAAAAGGCATCTGATAGAATCTGCCATGATTTTTTGTTTGCTGAACTAACTGGGCTGGAGTTGTCAAGTAAGTTTTCGACTGTAGATAATCATAACGATTGTAATGTAAAGTGATTAGTTTTTTAAAAAAAATAAATCAACATTATTTTCGAAAGTTACACTTTACATAAAAGATTTTAATGTAATATGTTTGAAATTTAGAAATGTGTAACAGATTAGGCGGTAGTTTATCTAGAAAAGTTGGTTTGGCTCAAACTAAAATAAATTTGCGTAAATGTAAAAGAAAAACTGGTGAATATTCTGGTGCACTGATTGCAGAACAATTTTTAGATGGGATGGACAGTAATTTAGCATATAAATTCCAGCTTAAAGTATGCGTTATTGTTGAAGAAGAAATAATGTGTAGAAATAGTTAATCTTTCCATTTCTCTGTTAACATCAACTATTATTGACTAATAATTAATAGGTCAACTTAGTTGTCACGCCCTTCCATATTCTGTCATTGTCAAAACTTTTCGGGTTATTCATCAAACTCTCTAATACCCTCAAAAATTATTTCTTATTACAAATTGCAAATTTAAATAAAGCATCCTAAGAACTTCATTTACAACTCAACGCATATGGAGAGTTACTACCACAATTTTAATATATTTTTAAAGCAAGTATGGAACATATAAGTAAAACAAGTAATCGTGTCTCACTTCTTGAATGTCTATAATTACGTAAGCGTTCCTTTTAATTATGTTGCCCTTGTTGCACTATAAAGTAGATTTTTAGAAAAATAATGGTTAATAGGATTCCAGGTTCTGCGATGCTTTGTCGTATAAAATAACCTCTTTTTATAATCGGTATCGCGATTATAAGATCAGCAATTAACCAGAACGGAAATACTTCAACATTAGTTGACTAAGTTGTCAGAAAGTTGTCAAAACGTGCGTACTCGATAGCAACTCTCAAGAAAACGTGGAGACACTAAAAATATATATGTAATAAATCAACAAAAGAATGCTATTACTTATAAATTTCTATTGTAAAAAGATTGCAAATCTTTACGCAGAAAATTGTAGAATAGAAATCAATATTTCATGATTTGGTTTAAAAGATGTGTTGACATTATTTGAACTTGTCATCCAGACATAAGGAATCTAAATAATTTTCGTCATAAAATTAGCAACTATGGAAACATTGGTATCTTAGTGTTGTGGGAGAGTGATAACCCAACCAAAAGTGAAAGAGAAAAATTCAGTGCATAGTTGAAAATTGTCGCTCACTAATTCAAGCTGAAAGAATCAACCACGTTAATTTACTGTTGATTTAAAAAAGTGAAATATTTAAACAATTACAATAATGGCAACTTTTTGTTTGAGGATTTCGATTACGAGTGCTGAAAAATCACGGAAATCACGAACTTTCAAGTTTCAGTAGCAACGAAGGAATTTAGTTTATCAAATAAAAGAAAATAAAATTTATGTTGCTAAGATTACGTTTCCTTGTGACATGTGCCACACGTTACAATATAAACTAAACGTCCAATGACCAATTAAACCATATTCGAAATATGTAATTTAGAAAAAAGTTGTCATCTTTCAAGTAATTTTGATTTGTTTCTTTCATTGTATTAAAATTACATCAAATTGTGGTTATATTTTTATTATATTTCTATTTGTTTTAATTGACAGTGTCATCAAATTGACAGAGAAAAGAAATATCGAGATGATTTTTCGATTTGTTATAATAACTTTAATGACAGTGATTCATTTATTTAATGACCACGTTACAAATCACATCTGTGTGTGAAACGATATGGACAAATTGCACGTGTTGATTACCAGGAAACTTTTGCACAAACAATCAGTTCAATACGATCGTTACTATCTTTGGCTGTACAAAATAATCACAAAATCAAGTAACTAGACGTAAAGACAGCATTTTTATATGGAGAACTTGAAGACACCTATTTATGACTTAACAAGAAGGGTTGGATCATGACGAAAACATGGTATGTAAATTGAACAAGTCACCATATGGGTTAAAACAATTCCCTTACTGCTGGCATGCCAAATTCGTCTCTACACCGAAAAGAGTTTTAGTATTTATATGGAACAAATTTTAAACTGAATTGAAATGACTAATGCTGATCCTAATACTGTTCCAGTTGACCCTAACATAAAGCTACAGTAGGAAGATACTACCTCACTTCTGCTCTTCATAATAACACAGCTCGTTCCGTCAAATTTTATTTGGCTACCATCGCAAATAATCTGAATTAGAGACAATAGATTTGTTGCCAATTTAGGAACACATAATACTTTTGTAAAAAGCACCTTTTTGTTTTGACCTTCATCGTCATAATGGTCCAACCTCACTTGCTCTGAGCATTGCACAGATTATACTTTGTTGTTTGCGACTCTGATTTTATGTATGACAGGAGCCGTCATATTTTCAACCATGTTCTTACGTCTTGTCATGTGTGACGATGCATCGGAAGCCACTTACCATGGGTTATTTTGGCTGGATGTTGCCTCAAACGCAGCAGCATATGATGAACTACTTGCTTTTTGTTGAACATTCTTGGTCCTGGATTTGCATTTGAGGACTTTTATGACCTTACTTGTTACAAGTGTAGCTTACTTTGTTTCTGTGGTTGTTTTTAATTTTCTTGATGACTGACAATACTGTTGAGTCACTTTCAGGTTGTTTAACATCTTGTGATAGTTTTGATTTCACAGAAACAGAAGGTATCTTCATGCCGGAGCTTTCAATAGCAATAATCATTGGTTGATAGGATTCTGGTAGACCGGAGAGTAGCACTGTAAATAGCCATTCATCGTCAACTTCGAAACCAATGTTTCTGAGCTTGTGAGCGGTACACATTATTTTACTCATATATTTCTCTACGTTTTAACATGCAGTATGTGAAGTATTACAGAGATCATGCAGCAGCCCATCACAGCGTGTCAACCAAGATTTATCCCATACTTATTTTGCAGTACTACTCTCTTGTATGTGCACGTAATTTATTGAGTCAACTAGTAAATTTATCTTAGTTTTTGCCTTTGTGTCTCGTTTTGTGTCCACAATGACACATGTGGGGGGTTTTATGCAGTCCACAACTTCTCTTGCTGTAGATGTGTTTCTATAGCAAATAACCAGGTTACGTAATTATCTCGGCCGGTTAACTTTTCAATTAATGCCAATTGATTGTTTGCTGACAATTTAAGAACCCTTATTCCAAATGTTACGAGAAATCACGTTTCAATTGTCGTATTGACGTTTTAGGTTAACTTTATTACTTTTCTCAGTAAATAAGTCTTTCTGAGCTTAAAAGAATTTATTATTTCTCAAGAAAAATTTATATTTAAGAATTTAGTGTTAAAATTACAACTTAACTGTCCACAGGCGCACAATTCAAATTACAATTTTAACAGTTTATGTGTAGTTTCAGTGCACTCCTACCTGGTCATCGCATCAGTTACAATTGGCATCCCAAGAGGAGATGAAACATTATTTGTTTTAAGTTGTGTCAAAATTGTTCATTCTTTATAGTAGTGTAAGCTACATTGCGCTGTAAATTAGATTTTTTTTTAGAAGAATCCTTCAAGTAAACTAATTAGGGTTAACAAGACAGCATTAAGTTAACTAAGGAAAGCATATTATCAAATTTAGTACGCTGGGTCAGCATCAGTAATATTTATACGAAACACATTCTCCACATTTTGGCAGATTGAAATAACCTCTTTCCGTAATTCGCCAAAGAGCATTATTGGATCGGATACCGAACAAAATAAAATTACACAAAGATCAGTTGTCAAGATTGTCAAGGAGTTGTCAAAGAATACGAACCGTATTCCATATCAGTCTTCACAATATTGCCAAACTAATTTAAGTGTTTCTTTTCTATGAAAACTTTTTTCTAAATGTTAGTGTATTGACCTTTTTGCTTTAATTCAATTCAAAATACATAAATTTGAACACTGAACAATTTCTAACATTATCTCAGTCATCTAAATCTTATCAATATTAAAATTTGCCCTAATATATATTATTCTTTTCCTTGAAAAATATTACATTTTACCAGTGTGCGTTTATATTCGGATTCAAACTCAGATAAATAAACTATATGTAGTTTGAGGAGAAAAGACAAGCCAAGTGAAAATCTCAATAAAACCCAAAAGTCTGCCGGTGCTTCAAGAGGCCTTAAGATTAAAATATCGGAACTAGAGGGTGAACTACAACGAATGAAAGTAAGTAATGCAGTAAGCTGTCTGCTAAACTACAGACACCTTCGGTAAATCCTGGAAATACTCCTACTTCTAACACCAATCCTTTCTCCCAACTAGCCACCCCACACCTCCAAACCGCAAGTTTTCCACGAAGTGGGTCACGCCTATAAAGGTGATATCGAAATCGTCTGATGATGACGCATCCCTGTGCTCACCGAAAGGACATGAAAGTACTGGAAGTCTTTATATCCATTAAGGTCAAAAGCCAAAAGTGAATAATTGGAACAGTTTACCAGCATCTGGTTCTGATTTTTATTCCAATCATTGTGCATCAGTGGATATATTTTTAGTAACTGGAGATTGAAACCTGCCCCGAGTGAATTGGACTAATGTTGAGTATAGTGTTTTCATGATTTCTGAGGTTTACTCATTAAACTATCACTTGTCATTAGTTGATTGGGATTTACTTTTTAGCAATATGGATGTTAATGATTGTGAGCACAAATCTTATGAAATTTTATAAAATATTTTCCAACTTGATCTACCTGTAAAAATATTTAAGAACTATGTTTCTTAAGTTGTTCTATAAAGGGCTTATGACATTAACAATTCGTTATTCCTTTGCAGATATTTGAATTTCGTTGTCATAAACAAATTTGAATATTTTTCATAAAATCAAGTAGCACAAAAAGATTTCTTTATTTGGTTACCACCAAACTTTAATCAGTTCGTATCGAAACATACCTCTCTTATACATAATTTGTTTTCAGAATAAATTCAATAAATTAAGATTGAAATCTGAAAGTACGATGTAAAAGGCAAATGCTGGAAAGATTCTAGTGGCCCAAGAATTGGATTTAAATGTACGTATAATTTTCATCTGTATTCAAAATTTTTATAATTAATGATATATTTTATGCTAAAACACACACAATTAAATTATTTAATTTAAATAAAAAACAAATAAGCTATTTCGACGATTCGTTGGACATCAGGAATTGACACATTGACAGACTGATTACTATCATATAAATGAAGATGAAATGTGCTATGACAAAGCCACATATCGGGAAATATGAAAAAAAAATCCAAGAAATCAAAAAAAGTACAAGCAAAAATCCCAATAAAGAAGAAAACAGCATTACCAAAAGTTCTACCAAAAAGGCTGAGGACTGGAATGTTCCCGTTGGAGTTCCACATATCTGTCTGTGTATAAAGCAGGTACTTTCATTTTGAGAATTAAGCATGTTTATAATAATTATAATTTTATAATTGTGGCGAAGAAATTTTTCCTATTGTAATCTGTACTCTATGACGGTAAATTCCTATATAATTATGTTGTATATATTATAAATAATTATGTTATATATAGCTGTAAATCTTTCTACTGAATAATTGGAGGTTGAAAAATTCGACAATGTGTCGAAACCATTTTATAACACCAAACTAAATTTTCGACTTAAGTTAAACTAAGTAATTTTATTTGTAAAGTTAAGTTATATTTAATTATTTGTGAATCTCATTTATAGTCTTCCAGTGTAGGTTGAAATATAAGGATGAGATTGATTCGAAACAGTTCTACCATCAACAATATTATAACAAATCGAAAAATCATCACGATATTCCTTTGCTCTGTCAATTTGCTGACACTGTGGATTAAAACGAATAGAATTATAAGAAAAGATATAACTGTACCACAATTTGGTGAAATACAATATAAGAATCACATCAAGTTTTGCTTGGGAGAAGACAACTTTTTTGCTAAATTACATACTTCTGACATATGTCATAAGGAAACGTAGTCTTAGCAACATAAATGTTATTTTATTTTTTGACAAACAATTGAAACTTGAAATAAATGTCGACGAGAGATCTGCAACTGATTTGATTTCAATGACTTTCAGGGCACGTAATCTAAACCTTCAGACAGTAAGTTGCTATTTTTGTAACTGTTTAAATATTTCACCTTTTTAAATCAACAGTAAATTCACGTAGGTGATTCTCTCAGCTTGAATAACTGAGCGACAGATTTCAACACTGAAATTTTCTTTTTCAACATTGGTTATCACCCTCAAATGATATACTAATCTTTCCATATTTGATAATTTTATATCGCAAATTATTTAGATTCCTCATGTCTGGATGACAAATTCAAATAATATCAACACAACTTATAAACCAAATCATAAAATAGTAATTTCTATTTTACAATTTTCTGCGTAAATATTGATTTGCAATCTTTGTTCGGTTGAAACTTATAATTAATGGCTTTATCATTTGCAGTTCTGCTAAAATTTTCATCTACTTTGGTGCATATATATTTTTGGTGTCTCCATATTTTCTTGACAGTATGCGTGTTTTGGCAACACACTGACAACATCGAGAACTAAAGATGGAGTATTTTCGTTCTGCTTATTCGCGATACTGATCATAGAATGAAGGGATTTTATACTACCAAACATCGCGGACCCTTGTATCCTATTAAGCAGTATTCTTCTAAATTATCTATAATAATAATAATAATAATATCATAATTGAAATGTAAGTTTATGCTCTTATAGACATTCAAGAAGTGAGACACAATTTACTTGCTTTACCTATATGCTCCATACTTGCTTTAAAAATATGTTAAAATCGTGGTAGTAACTCTCCATATGCGTTGGGATGTACATGGAGTTCTTAGGATGCTTTATTTAAATTTGCCATCTGTAAAAAGATATAATTTTTGAGGGTATTGCAAAAGTTATCTTCAAAAATTGATTGAATATATCATATTGTAGAAGAGATTGAAAAACACAGTGACCAAAGGTTTTTTGAAAGAAGGAAAATAACGGAGCGATTTTTAATTAGGGATGACTCAATTTGATTATACGTCGATGTAGTGCACTGATTCAGTTAACCAAAGGGGCGGTATATATAACACGATATTGTACACTAAATACTCTCTGTACTATGTAATATTGTATAACTTTGATTAACTTTTGATATATATACAAATCGGAATTCTTTTTTACAGTTTTTAAGACATCTTGGTGTTTTGAAAATATATCATATGCCTAACTTTACTTAAATGAATTTTAATATGATTGGTAATATTTTGATTCAGCAAAATTAAAGCCCACGGGAATTTTTCATGTGACTTGATTTTCGAGAATTTCATGACGAATTAACACTATTTGAAATCAGAGCTCTAAAATAGATATATTTTGTTATTAGTGTAACTGTTCCAATATGATTGAATAAATGCAACAAATTATGTAGCTAAGGGAAATCAAATTTAAAAAACAATACAACACTTATTGTAAATTAGCAACTGTTATTTACAATTGTTCCTACAACTTAATTTGAAATATTAACAATTTCAACATTCAAGAGATGCTGTGAAACTTGAGAACACTAGGTATCTCATCATTCAAAAACTCAACAACTACAAACACGCCATCAATTTATTTCAGATGTAATTTGATGATTAACATCAATGGATTGTATTTAAATGGAAAATGTGTAGGGTTTAACATAATGGTTAAGGCTTGAGTAATACCATATGGAGTAAATAATGAAATTATTTACTAACAATTTCTTAAAACAGGAGAATAAGTTTTTGAGAACTCTGGTCCTGTACGTTTGTTTTGAAAACTAACTGACAACTGATATTTCAGTTATTTCATTTTGCTTGTTGGTCGATGTTATATTGGCGACACCAAATATAGAAAGATGATATTCTAAATTTTCGAGATATTCTGAACACAGGATTCTATAATAATAATGGAGGAGCTATCCTTCTGTGACAGTTAACAGTGAAACATTCTTCTGATACAATTTAATTTACAATGCGAAAAAACATCTTATTATTGAAAATAAAGCTTACGCTATAACAGAGTCAAGAATTGAGACACAATTTTCTTAGAAAAGCTTTTATTTGGAATACCGATCAGACATGTGTCAGATGATGATATTCTTCCAAGGTAAATAGAAAGGAAGAAGAACTGCCTTCGTTGCTATTGAACCCAGATTATGTACAAAACTATTTTTTGGTAAATTTACCTTCTAAACATGTTCATTTAGTTATTGCGAAGAGCACAAAAAACTTTTATTTATCTTCTAAAGGGTTCTTATCCCATCAAATAACATTCGCAAAGTTCAATTTATATTGTGCATCACAATCTTCAAGTTTTGATTCACCACCACGATTTGAACTTTATTTTAAAGCAAGTATGGAGCATGTAGGTAAAGTAAATTGTGTTTCACCTCTTGATTGTTTATAAAGATTTTTTAGAAAAATACTAATTAATAGGATCCCAGGTTCCTAGAATCGCGATTATAAATCAGCAACTAAGGCCAAGTTGTCCAATTTGTCAGCTCTCAAGAAAACGTGGAGACACTTAAAATATATATGCACAAACGTAGATGAAAATTTCAACAAAATTACAAATGATAGAGCTATTAATTATAAATTTCATCTGAACAAAGATTGTAAATCAGCAAATTGTAAAGTAGAAATCACTTTTTCATGATTTTGTTAATAAAATGTGCTGACATTATTTGAAGTTGTCATCTAGAGATGAGGAATCTAATTAAATTTTGACATAAAATTAGCAAATTTGGAAAGATTGGTATCTTAGTGTTATTTGAGGGTAATAATCCAACCAAACGTGATAGAAAAATTTCAGTACCTAGTTGAAATTTGCCGCTCACAAATTCTTGCTAAAAGAATCAACTAGGTGAATTATCTTTTGATTTAAAAAGGTGAAATATTTAAACATTTACAATAATAGCAACCCACTGTCTGAAGGTTTCGATTACGAGTCACTGAAATCAAATCAGTTGCAGATCTCTCGTCGACATTTATTTTGAATCAAAGAAATACTGTCTGTGATTCTGCAGATAATTAACATGTGAATAGAAATTGTTTTTGTTAACATTGTTAACTTTATACTTAAATGCCGATATATATTTTGTTGCTAAGAGAGGTGAGGGATGTCGTCTTTCAAGTAAATTTGATTTGATCTTACATTGTATTAATATTACATCAAGTTGTAGTTCAGTTATATTTTTTGGTATAATTCTATTCGTTTGAATCCACAGTGTCAACAAATTGACAGAGCTAAGAAATATCGAGATGAGATGAGTTATACTAAATGGTAGAACTGTTCCGAATCAAATTCATCCTTATATTTCAACCCACACTAAATGACTATAAATGTGTTTCCCAAATATTTATATATAATATAACTTTCCAAATAAAACTACTTTGTGTACCTTTAAGTTATGTGGTTAATTTAATATAAGTTTGGTTGTTAATAAATGGTTTCGACCCATTGTCGATTTTTTTAACCTTCAGCTATTCAGTGGAGGTACTGAGTTATATGGAACATATTTTTTTAGGAAACACATTTAGTGATTACAGTACAGATTAAAATTTAAGGAAAAATTACTTCGGCACTAATCTAAAATTATAATTGCTATAAACAAGCTTCATTCTCAGATGATAGATGAGTTGAAACCTAGATCCACACTATGGAAACATTTCCATAAAATGAAAGTACTTGCTATATACAGAGATAGATATGTGGAACTCCAACGGATACATTCCAGTCCTCAGTCTTTTTGGTGGAACTTTTGAATACGGTTTCTTGGTAATGATGTTTTCTTCTTTATTGTGATTTTTTTTTGTACTTTTTTCGGATTTCTTGGATTTTTATTCATATTTCATAGCCTCAGAGAAAATATTTGCCGATGTCGTCAGGTTTTGTCGTGGCTCATTTCATCTTCATTTATATGATGATAATCAGCCTTTCCATGTGAACGTAACTCGTCGTGCCCAACGAATCGTCGAAATACTTTAAAAAAGATATATAAAATTAATATTAAAGATTAATTTTATTTTACCAATTTTATTTGTTTTTCATTTAAATTATATAATTTAATTGTGTGTTTTAACATAAAATATGTCATTAATTATAAAAATCTTAAATACAGATGAAAATTATACTTACATTTAAATCCAATTCTTGGGCCACTAGAATCTTTACACCATTTGCTTTTTGCATCGTACTTTAAGATTTCAATCTTAATTTATTCTGAAAACAAATTAATTAGGTATTAATGTGTTGTTTTAAGGAGCGTCTATACATGAAAGTTCTTATTCTTTGTTTAGTTGGGATTCCTGTAAGTAAATTAATGAATTTAGACAAAAATATTACCTAAAAATAACAGTTTGATACGATCTGTTTCATTTCTAGCATTACTGTACACAAGTATTTCTTCCGATTATCATTTCCAATGAGGCAGGGACTCATTAATAAAAGCGAGAATATTTAACTAATAATTCTGAATTGAAGCGTAGGAGCAACTTCAGAGAAATGTGGTTCGTATGAAATGTTTGAACTGATTAAAGTTTGGAGGTAAACAAGTAAAGAAAACTTTTTGGTCTACCTGATTTTATGAACAAAATTGAAATTTATTTATGGGAATGGAATTCAAATGTCTACAAATGAATAACGAATAGTTAATTTTATAAGCTCTTTAGAGAACAACTTAGGAAACTTAGTTCTTAATTTTTTTACATGTAGATAAAATAGGAACATATTGTATAAAATTTCATAAGACACAATCAACCAATGATAATTGATAGTTTAAAGTGTAAACCTCAGTACTCATGCAAACACTATACTTACTGATCATTGGTCCAATTCACTCGAGGCAAGTTATGTTAGAATATCTAGACATCGTGTATAACGGTTGTGATGACAACGGAGAATAAAAACAATAGAAGAGCGTAGTTATAGAAACAGAGTTAAGTTGTAAGAGCAGAGTTAGTTGTATACAGCCCACCAATGTTGTAAGATAGTCAATAAGCGTTTTACTGAGTACCTTGCATTATCATTCCACGTCGCCTTGTAAGCAGGCATGTTCTAACTATTAACTTTTGTGTTTTGACCCTAATGGAAACAAATACTTCCAGTGCTTCCGTGTCCTTTCGGTGAGCACAGGGGTGCCTCGTCAGGATTTCGAGAACACCCCATAGGCAGACAGCTTACTGCATTACTTACTTTCATTCGTTGTAATTCACCCTCTAGTTCCGAGATTTTAATCTTACCGTCTAGTTTTCGGGTACCTCTTGGCTTATCTTTTTCGTGGACTCTACACATGGTTTATTGGTTTAGTAACCGAGGTTACCAGCCAAATTAACAACTCTTCTCTTTTGTCTGAATATGGCAACTCTTATAACTAAATTCAAACAGAAGTACGAACGTTATGTCTAACTCCATTTGGGGGTCTGATGTCGGTGTGGCGCTTTGAAGAATTTTGCTGTTGTTACTTACTTTAGATAGTTAACTCTTTCGGAACTTGGAACGGAGTCGTGCTCAGGGTTTACCGGGCGGTTGACCTTTCTTTCTGCCAATAGAACCTGGATTTGAACCGCCTTTTCCTTTCCATCTTTCAAGGTTTTTGTCTCTTAGTAGGAACTTCTTGTAGAACGGAACTGGCGATGTGCCGTCCGGTTTCAATAGGATTCGGAACCACTCGATTTTTGCAGGCACACTTGCTGTTTTCCCATTTCATTATCGCTAATTCGGTTATTAAACTGTTTATAGTACGAAAACAAAAATTTAATTCAGTTGTTTCTTGAATTGGTAACCAAGGTTACCAGACAAGTAAACAAATTTTTCATTTGTCTGAATTTGGTAACTAACTAAATTCAGACAAAAAGGGACACTAAATAAAAACAAAAATATCACTACAAACACTTTTGAAAACTGAGGTGCGAGTGTGATGAGATTAAAAGTCGATGTTACAAGAACACTAAACGTTTATTATATTATTACAAAGTGTGCACTCGGTTAGAAATGTCAAAGACTAAAAACTAAGAACTAAAAACCCTGCGTAGCATGACGCTTGCGTTAGGGCATCTATACAGAGGGGTTCCAAGTATCAATGTGCAATTTCATTCCTTAACAAATTCTTTTCCGTAGTTGCCACTCAAATTTGGATAAATGACGATTGTTACCGCTGCCATTGGTAACGACAGAAAGGTCTCTTATTGTTAGCGACTTTTGTCAATTGTTCAAAGTGCAACCAGGGAATATTGTTGATAGTAACAATTTTTGTTTGAGTTGTTCGTCCTTCCTCTGTCTGAATTTAGTTATAATAGATACCATAATCGAAAGAGTAGAGTTGTTAACGCTAATCCCAAATCTTTATCCCAACCAGCCACCCCCACTCCTGCAAAGTCTTCCAGCTCCAAAACTCAGGAACTCGGTCACCCCCAAGGAGGTGATGTCGAAATTGTCTAACTACAATGCACCAGTTATGGTTCAGTGTTCAAATTTATGTATATGGAATTGTATTAAAGTATTTTAGACCAGGTACACTAAGAATTGGAAGACACTTCTCATAGAGAAGAAACTTTTAAATTGGTTTGGGAGAAAAAAATGATTAGCCGTCTCAGATCTCAGTTTCGGTTAATATTTTTTGACAGCTCATTGACAATCTTGGCAACTGATCTTTGTGTAATTTCGTTTCGTTTGGTGTCCAATAATATAATGCTCTTTGGCGAATTACTGAGAGAGGTTATTTCAATTTGCCAAAATATGCGGAAAATAGGAAGGTCCTAATTATGTGATGTGAATTTATAAGTTTAACAATATTGAAAAAAAGCAGCTAAAAAAGATGTTTAAATTTTATTATTATCTTATCAAAGAAAATATATAAAATTTCGCCTTCATTGCTGTTGAAACCTGAATATATACAAAATATCATTTGATTTCAAAACTGATCTTGAACAATTATTTGGTAACTTCTTACAATTTCGTCATTGAAAAGACAAAAACAACAAAAGAAATAAGTATTTACACTTCGTTAGCTGTTTGTTTCACTTTTTAGCCTTCAATGCAGACACAAATCTAATATTTTTGTTTATATTCAAAACGTAATTATAATTTTGTCCAGATTGATGTTTTCAATGAACTCAGAAGTCTTGATTTATCTAGTAATAGAGGTCCTTATGATATTCCTTCTACAGTATTGAACGAATTGTGGATTCTCATTAACAAAGCCTCTAACAATGAAATTTAATATGATTTTAAAATCTACTTTATTTCCTAACGTACGTAAAAATTCATTTGTTATACCTACCTTAAAGGATGGAGATAGTTTACTTGTTGTTTACCAAGATTGTCCAAAAAAATCATTTCCAAAATAATTATGCCATAGTTCCAAAATATTATAAATGAGAGTCAACATGAATTTTGCAAATGTAAATCTTCTGCGACCAACCTTCTTATTTATAACCTCTCGACAGTTGGTGCTCTTGATAATCATTTACAGGTTGATGCTGTTTATACAGGCATTTAAAAGGCATTTCATAGAATCTGCCATGATTTATTGTTTGCTAAACTAAATGGGCTGGATTTGACAAGTAATTTTTCCACTGTAAATAGTCATAACGATTGTAATGTAAAGTGATTAGTTTTTATAAAAAAATTAATCAACACCATATTCGCAAATTATACTTTAGATAAAAGATTTTAATATAATGTGTTTGAAATTTAAAAATGAGTAATAGACTGGGCGGTAGTTTTTCTAGAAAAGTTGGTTCGGCTCAAGCTAAAATGACTTTGGGTAAATGTAAAAGAAAAGCTGGAGCATATCTTGATGCGTTTGCCCACACATTAAAGTAGCTTTTTACACAAATACTGCTGTAGGATCCCAGGTTCTGCGATGTTTTGTCGTATAAAATAACCTCTTTCCATAATCGGTATCGCGATTATAAGTACAGCAATTAAGCAGAACGAAATACTCTCACATTAGCTGTCAAAATTCCCAGAGTTGAAAAAACGTGCGGACTCCTTAGGAACTCGTTAGGAATATTTAAACAATTACAATAATGGCAACTTGATGCCATTATTGTGGAGATGTCGATTACTGTTCCTGAAGGTCACGGAAATCAAATTAGTTGCAGATCTATCGTCGACATACAAAAACTGTCTGTGATTCTGATAGATAATTAACATGTGAAAAGAAATTGTTTTTGTTAACTTTGTTAACTTTATATTTCCATTAGAATAGATTGCTGCTAAGAGAAGTTCCAACTATTATAATTTAGTTTGAATATGTGATACGGACGACGTGAGGGATGAAATTGAAAACAGGATAACTAGATGTATATACACATAAATAAAATTTTAATTAATTAGTAATTACAAACATTTGGGAGTGGTTGTTGGACTGAGTGACATTTTACGAACTTTCAAGTTTCAATAGCAACGAAGGAATTTTGTGTATCAAATAAAAGAAAATAACATTTATGTTGCTAAGATTACGATTCCTTGTGACATATGCCAGACCTTAACATATAAACAAAACATCCAATGTCCAATTGAACCTTATTCGAAATATGTAATTTAGAAAAAAGTTGTCTTCTTTCAAGTAAATTTGATTTGTTTCTTCCATTTCTTCTTTTATTGATGATCCTTGGTCCTGGATTTGCATTTGAGGACTTTTATGACCTTACTTATTACAAGTGTAGCACCCTTACTTACTTTGTTTCTTGTGGTTGGTATTGTTGACTGAGAATACTGTTGAGTCACTTTCAGGTTGTTTAACATCTTGTGATAGTTTTGATTTCACAGAAATTGAAGTTATCTTCATGCCGGAGCTTTCAATAGCAATAATCATAGGTTGATAGGAGGACTCTGGTAGACCGGAGAGTAGCAATGTAACTAGCCATTCATCGTCAACTGCGAAACCGATGTTTCTGAGCTTGTGAGCAGTACACATAATTTTGCTCACCTATTTCTCTACGTTTTGACATACAGTAAGTGAAGTATTATAGAGATCACGCAGCAGCCCATCACAGCGTGTCAACAAAGAGTCATCAAATACTTATGAAAACGTATCCCATACTTCTTTTGCAGTACTACTCTCTTGCATGTGCACGTAATTTATTTAGACAACTAGTAAATTTATCTTAGTTTTTGCCTTTGTGTCTCGTTTTGTGTCCACAATGACACATGTGGTGGGGTCTATGCAGTTCCACAACTCCTCTTGCTGTAGGTATGTTTTTAGAGCAAATCGCCACGTTACGTAATTATCTCGGCCGGTTAACTTTTCAATTAATGCCAATTGATTGTTTGCTGACAATTTAAGAACCCTTATTCCAGATGTTACGAGAAAACACTTTTCAATTGTCGTATTGACGTTTTAGGTTAACTTCATTACTTTTCTCAGTAAGTAAGCCATTCTGGGCTTCCCTGGGCTTTTCTGGCTCCATAACCTGTTAATTTTTCTTAAAAGAATTTATTATTTCAGGAGAAAAACTTATATTTAAGAATTTAGTGTTAAAATTACAACTTAACTGTCTACAGGCGCACAATTCAAATTACAATTTTAACAGTTTATGTGTAGTTTCAGTACACTCCTACAGGTCATCGCATCAGTCACAATTGGATTCCCAAGAGAAAATGAAACATTATTTGTTTTAAGTTGTGTTATAATTTTTCATTCTTAATAATAGCCTAAGCTACATTGCGCTGTAAATTGAGAAGAATGTTTCAGGTAAACTACTTTGGGTTAACAAGACAGCATTAAATTAACTGAGGAATGCATATTATCGGAATTTGTAAGCTGGGTCATCTCCTTGATTAACATTTATATGATCCCATTTTTCGCACATATTGGCAGACTGAAATATCCTCTTTCTGTAATTCGCCAAAGAGCATTATAGGATCGGACACCAAACAAAACAAAATTACACAAAGTTCAGTTGTCAAGATTGTCAGTGAGTTGTCAAAAAATACGAGCCGAAACTGAGACTGAGACGACTAGCCATTAGTGCTACCAAATAATTCCATTCAATTAGAAACGTTAAATAATTACTTTAATATCAAGGAGTTTATTTTCTATGAGAAGGCTCTTCTAATTTTTAGGGTACTTGGTCTAAAATACTTTAATACAATTCAATATACATAAATTTCAACACTGAACCATAAATGGTGGGGTGCGTCGTAGTTACACAATTTCGACATCAGCTCCTTGGGGGTGACCGAGTTCCAAGAAGTTTTCTGAGTTTTGGAGCTGGGAGACTTTGCAGGAGTAGGGGTGGCTAGTTGGGACAAAGATTTGGGATTAGCGTTAGGAGTAGGGGTACTATCAGAGTTTACCGATAGCATCCCTAGTTTGGACGACAAAGCTGTGTAAGCACTCTTTCACTCTCTGTATCTCACCTTCACTTAGCTTTTCTTTTTTCCGGACCCTACACATAGTTTATTGGTTTAGTAACCGAGGTTACTAGCCAAATTAACAACTCTTCTCTTTCGATTATGGTAACTTTTATAACTAAATTCAGACAGAAGAAGGACGAACAACTCAAACACAAATTGTTACTATCAACAATATTCCCTGGTTGCTACCTTGCCCACACTTTGAATAATTGACAAAAGTCGCTAAAAATAAGAGACTTTTCTGTAGTTATCAATGGCAGAGGTAACGATCGTCATTTAACCAAGTTTCGGTAGCAACTGCGGAAAAGTGTTGGTAGTGACATTTTCGTTTTTATTTAGTGACCCTATTAAAGTTCCTATTAAAAGACAAGAACAGTGAAATAAGAAAAGGAAAAGGAGGCTCAAATCCAGGTTCTATTGGCAGAAAGGAAGGCGGTACCACATCCAACGACACAGCTAATTATTGTAAAGCCGGTTACATTAGAGTACATTAGAGTACCAATTAATTCTCTGTATCGTGTGAGGTCTTTGAATGGTTTTAAATCTCTGTTAAATTTTGAGTTGCAGTCATACAGTGTTTTAATTGGATTGCAATCCACCATTCTGAATTTCTCTAAAACATATTTTTTTGTTTAAGTGTTTCCTTTCTTACTTTGGTTAATTTCTATTCTAAAGAAAAACCTAGCAATCTTTGATCTTCAATTTCTCAGCTAATTCTCTCTTAATTTCATTACCAGTTTGATTTTCGACAGTTCTTTTGTACTCCTTAAATTTTTCAAAAACTTCTCTCTTTGACTTAAGGAAAAAACCTGGCACCACCTATTATATTCGTCTATTAATGTAAGAAGATATCTTGATCCACCGCTGAATCTGACTCGCATTGGTCCGCAGATATCTGAATGAACAATATTCAGTAACTACTTACTTCTTCCTTCTCTGTCAGTAAAGGGTTTCCTTGCTTGCTTACCTCGTTGACATTGTCACACCACATGGGTAATTTATCATTATCCAATTTATTACCGTGTACCAGTCGCTTTCTGTAAAAATCCTGTACGCCTTTGCAATGTAAGTACTGTAGTTGTCTATGCCACAGGAAATTAATAGTTAAATATTCTCTCTTTATTAATGAGGTTCTGTTAGAGCATTTGTCAACATTGGCAACGTCTAATGCGCAACACCCTCCCCTTAGTTATTTAGGGTGAATTAGCTTTAAGTTACTTACTATTAAGTCAGCTCGAGAGCAACACACAACGTTCAGATGCTCTGAGCAATATAAACAGAAAAATCACAAACTTGGCAGTTTTACTAGTCCAGCACATACAAAACATTGGTCCTTCGAGCAGAAACTATTACACATACAAAACATTGGTCCTTCGAGCCGGATTTACGTGTACAAGATTAGCAAGATTCACAATCATATTAAAGCCATTTTCGATCATCCAAATGTTACAAAGGAATCACATGTTCAATTGCGAGATCTCTGCGACTCTGTGACAAAAAACTTGCGTGCTCTAAAATCTTTGGGCGAGCCGACAGATACGTGGGATACTCTTATAATTTACATAATCGCAACCAAAATGGACGATATTACCCGACGCGAATGGGAGATCGTCAACAACAACTCACAAATTCCAAACATGGCGGATATGTATAAATTTCTAAAAGGGCGTTGTGAGCTTTTAGAGAAACTGGAACATGAAAGGTCTAAAAAGCCAAAGAACAAACCATTCAAATCAAGCGCATATGCCACTGTGTCTGTCAAGGTCAGTGGTTATTATTGTAAAAGGGATCATGCAATTTAAAACTGTAATAAATTTAAAGGGCTCTCAATAAATGACCGTATCTCAGAAACTAAAAGGCTTAAGCTGTGTCTAAACTGTTTAAGACAGGGACACAACATAAAAACATGCCATTCATTTAGTTGTCGAAAATGTGGCAAAAGGCATAATACCTTACTACATATTGAGACACATGTTGGCAGTGAAATTGTCACTGACACTGAAGTGCCAGTTACCATTGTCAATCACTCGGTGGCAAATGAACAAAGGCAAGTCTACTTGTCAACAGTCTTAATTCATGTAACAGATGCACAAGGCAACAATCAAGTTCTACGTGCACTACTTGACAACGGGTCCCAAAGTTCATTTGTGACTGAAAGGGCTGTTAAAATGTTAAATTTAAATAAACACAAAACCCAATTTAAAATTTCTGGTGTTGGTCAAACTATATCGGAGATTCAATATCAAACAATACTCGACATTTCTTCTGTTCAAGGTTCATTCAAAACATGCGTTTCATGTTTAATTATGAATAAGATCACAGAACCCATACCTTCTACTACAATGCCAAAATATAACTTTACACTTCCAAGTCGTATTACTTTGGCAGATCCTACTTTCAATATATGCAATGATATCGACATCCTATTGGGTGCCGACATATTTTGGAAGGTTCTACTGCCTGAGCGTGTTTCACTGGGAAAACATAATCCTATGCTGCAAAATACGTCCTTTGGGTGGATCGTTATAGGAGGTTGGAGTAAAGGGAATCAGAGGCATTCAGTCAATTGTTTAGTCGTAAACAAAACTGATGAAATCGTGAAGCGTTTTTGGGAAATAGAGGAAATAGGTGATTCGTATCAAATATTTAATGAAAGGGAACAGTTTTGCGAGAATCATTTTAAAGATCATTATGAGCGCGACTCGTCTGGCAGATTCATTGTACGAATTCTGTTTAACGACAAAAAAGGTCTGCTAGGCGAATCAAGGCAAGGAGCATTAAATAGATTTCAGTCTCTAGAAAGAAAATTAGCGAAAAATAGCCATTTAAAACAAAGTTACGATGAATTCATGCAAGAATATATCGACCTAGGACACATGAAACAAGTCGAGGATGTAGGTGATGAGAAGATTGGTACTCAATATTATTTACCTCATCATGCGGTTTTAAATGAATCAAGTTTGACAACAAAAATACGTGTTGTATTTGATGCGTCGGCCAAGACAAGTAACGGTCTTTCGCTAAATGATGTTCAATGCAGCGGCCCGACCATACAAAATGAGTTGTTTTCCATACTATTGAGATTCCGAATTAATCAATATGTTCTCACAGGAGATATATCAAAAATGTATCGTCAAGTTCTAGTTCATTTTGATGAACGATGCATGCAAAGAATATTTTGGAGATTCAACAAAAATGAAGCAATACAAACCTATGAGCTGGCAACCGTAACTTACGGCACAGCATCAGCACCATTCTTAAGTGTTAGATGTTTGAAACAATTAGCTATGGATCACTCAACAGAGTTTCCCGAAATTAGCAGGATCATTGAGAATGATTTCTATGTAGACGATGTGATTACGGGTGCTAATTCAAAGGCAGAGTTACTGCGCATTCAGCGAGAACTGTCAAACATCTTACAACGGGGCAAGTTCGAACTGCGCAAATGGTTGTGTAATGATTCAGAATTGTTATCTAAATTTCAAGTAAATAACAATTTAAATGTTGGATTAATTCATTTGGGACCAAATGACAATAATAAGACGCTTGGTATACTATGGAATGCTTGTAACGACATTATTCAATTTGAAACAAGTCAGCTTAAATATTCTCAACAATTTCCAACCAAACGTTTCATTTTGTCAACAATAGGTCAAATATTTGATCCTTTGGGATTGATTGCACCTATCACAATTTTGGGAAAAATCCTTATTCAAAAATTGTGGTTACAAAAACTAGATTGGTATGATCCCATATCTGTTCATTTATCCAGTCTATGGTCAGAATTTGTAAATAATATTCAAAATTTGAATAACTTGAAGATTGATCGGTTTGTGTTGAAGCCAGAGTACGAGGAATGTGAGCTCCACGGTTTTGCAGACGCGTCTGAAGCGGCTTACGGTGCCTGTATTTACCTACGATGTAAGGTTAAAAATCAGTACTTTGTTCAAATGCTTTGTTCCAAATCAAAGGTTGCGCCAATTAAACAGGTATCATTGTCAAGGCTTGAATTATGCGCTGCAACATTACTCGCAAAATTAACAGACAAGGTACGACGATCAATCAGACTCAACATTCAAGCACAATTATTTTGGTCAGATTCCACGATTGTTCTTTGTTGGATACGAGGTTGTCCATCGCGTTGGAATACCTTTGTTGCAAATCGCGTGGGTGTGATTCAGTCACTTACAAAACAAGAACAATGGAATCATGTAAGGTCTCAGTTAAATCCTGCAGATTTATTATCACGAGGTACGAATGCAGATGTTTTAAAAACCTCCACGTTTTGGTCAAATGGCCCACAGTGGCTCATTAAAGATAAGTCAGAATGGCCAGAATTTACGGAATCTGAACCGAATATAATTCCAGAGCAAAAAACTGTTTGTTTGCAAACAACCATTACAGACGAATCCATCTTCATACGATATTCGTCGATAACAAAATTAAAGCGCGTTGTTGCATACATGTTAAGATTTATTTCAAATTGTAAAGAAAAAAAACTATCTGGCCCTCTGAGCTGTACCGAATTAAAAAATTCTATGGTAGTTTTGCTACGTGTAATGCAACAAACTACATTTGTTACTGAGTATAATGATTTGGTAAATAAAAGGCCAATTAATAAAAAAAGCAGACTATTGTCTTTAAATCCGTTTATTGATAACGGCAATTTAATACGTGTGGGTGGTCGATTGGTTAACGGTGATTATAATTTTAACAAAAAACATCCTGTCATCTTACCAAAGAGTCATGTTTTAACAGAATTGTTCCTCAGAAATGAGCATGTCAGACTGTTACATTGCGGACCTCAACAATTATTATATTCCGTACGGGATAATTATTGGCCAATCTCAGGTCGCACCGTATGTCGAGGAATAATTCGGAAATGTATTCGATGTTTTAAGGCTAAGCCAACGAATACGGAATATTTGATGGGTAATCTGCCTGAATGCCGCGTTAATCAGTTCAATCCTTTCACAAACGTTGGTTGGATTACGCAGGACCATTTTTGTTGAAAGATAGAATAACAAGAGGTGCAAAAATCATAAAGGCTTATGTTTGTGTCTTCGTTTGCATGGCTTCAAAGGCTATCCATTTAGAATTATTAACTAATTTGAGCACAGAGGCATTTTTACAAATGTTAAAAAGGTTCATCGCTAGACGAGGTTTGCCCTCCAACATATAGTCCGACAATGCCACCACCTTTGTTGGTGCAGACTCCGCATTGAAAGAAGAATTTCTGTTTGTTGACACTAACGTAGATAATATTAATCAATTCTTGAATAAAGAAGGTATTACGTGGCATTTCATTCCTGTGCGATCACCTAATTTTGGAGGTATATGGGAAGCTGGTGTTAAAAGCTTTAAACATCACTTGAGGCGAATATTAGGCAATGGTAAGTTTACGTTTGAAGAGTTTTATACGGTAATGTCACAGATTGAAGCAGTTTTCAACCCGCGTCCAATAAGTCCATTATCAACAAATCCAGATGATTTATCTCCGTTAACGCCGGGTCATTTTCTAATTGGCAAATGTTTAACTTCAATTCCTGAACCTGTCCTTTCCCACATTCCTGTCAACCGACTCAATAATTACCAACGACTGGATCAACTGAAACACCACTTTTGGCAACGTTGGCAAAAAGAGTACGTGTCCGAACTCCAAGCCAGGTTGAAATGGAAACAAGCGGGTCAACACATCCTCAAACCAGGACATCTTGTCATCATTAAGGATGACCAACTGCCCCCTCTACAGTGGCGTATGGGACGCATTCTTGAGTTACATCCTGGTGAAGATGGAGAAGTGCGTGTAGTGAGTGTAAAAAGCACAACCGGTGTGCTAAAACGAGCAATTTCGAAAGTGTGTGCGCTACCTTGTGATTGACTTTTCTATTATGACTCCTATTCTGATTATCAATGTATTAATTATATTCTATTTGTCTATTGAAAATTGTATTTTCAAGGCGGGCGGCATGTTAGAGCATTTGTCAACATTGGCAACGTCTAATGCGCAACTCCCTCTCCTTAGTTAGTTAGGGTGAATTAGCTTTAAGTTACTTACTTTTAAGTCAGCTCGAGAGCAACACACAACGTTCAGATGCTCCGAGCAAAATAAACAGAAAAATCACAAACTTGGCAGTTTTACTAGTCCAGCACATACAAAACATTGGTCCTTCGAGCAGAAACTATTACACATACAAAACAGGTTCTTTCTCATTGAAAATTGTAATTAGAAGAAATACTTATGTACAGTAGTGCTAGAAATGAAACCGATCTTACCAAACTGTTATTTTTAGGGAATAATTTTGGCTAAATTCATTACTTATACTTACAGGAATTCCCAACTAAACACAGAATAACGCTCTATAAAACAACACATTGATTTGTTTTCAGAATAAATTATGATTTTTGTTTATTGGAACAAGGAGGCCTCTCCGGGCACCGATGCGAAGATCATGGCCTAAGAGTAATTAACCACAAAGGTTTAGGAAAATAGAAGGGAAAACTAAAGAGGTACGTAACAATCGCTACATGGTAAAGAAAAGATGTCCCAAAGAGACGCAGAGGTCTAGACAGCCAAGAGACAAGGTCTCTTGTATCTGTCGGATTCACAGGGTTGGATATCATGCAAGCATGCAATCTCCGGATTAGAGTGTTGAAAGATAGATCTCCGGAGATCGAGGGCATGCTATTTTCTCTGAGGCTATGAAATATGAAAAAATATGCAAGAAATCCGAAAAAAGTACAAGAAAAAATCACAATCTATCAAAAAGGCTGAGGACTAAAGCAGGTACTTTCATTTTATGGAAAGTTTTCCATAGTATGGGCATACGTTTCAACTCATCTAACATCTGAGAATTAAGCATATTTATAGTAATTATAATATTAGAATGGTGCTGTAGTTGTTTTTGCTTATATTTTAATCTGTAATTTATGACGGAAAAGGTGTTTCCTAAATAACTATATATATATATATATATATATATATATATATATATATATATATATATATATATATATATATATATATATATATCTGTATATTTTTCCACTGAATAATTGGAGGTTGAAAAAATTGGCAATGTGTCGAAACCATTTTATAACACCAAACTAGTATTAAAATATCGACATAAGTTAAACAAAGTAGTCTTATTTGTAAAGTTATGTTATATTTAAATATTTGGGAATCTCATTTATGGTCATCCACTGTAGGTTGAAATACAAGGATGAGATTGATTCGAAACAGTTCTACCATCAAAAATATTATAACAAATTGAAAAATCATCACGATATTCCTTTGCTCTGTCAATTTGCTGAGACCGTGGATTAAAACGAATTATAAGAAAAGATATAACTGAACCATAATTTGGTGTTATATTAATACAATGTAAGAATCAAATCAAATTTGCTTGAGAGAAGACAACTTTTTTCTAAATTACATACTTCTGACATATGCCATAAAGAAACATAATTTGACATTTTATTTTATTTTTTGACAAACAATTCGTTGCTATTGAAACTTGAAAGTTTGTAAAATGTCACTCAGTCACACACCCACTCGTTTTATTTTGTAATTACAAATTAATTAAAATTTTATTTATGTGTTTATACATCAGGCTAGTTATCTTGTTTTCAATTCTATTCCTCACCTTATAATAGTTGAAACTTCTCTTAGCAGCAATCTATTCAGCAGCAATAAATGTCAAAGAGGGATCTGCAACTGATTTGATTTCAGTGACTCTCAGGGCTAGTAATCTAAACCTTCAGACGGTAAGTTGCTATTTTTGTAACTGTTTAAATATTTCACCTTTTTAAATAAACAGTAAATTCACGTAGTTGATTCTTTCAGCTTGAATAAGTGAGCGACAGATTTCAACTAAGCACTGAATTTTTCTCCTTCACCTTTATTTATCACCCTCAAACAACACTAATATATCAATCTTTCCATATTTGATAATTTTATGTCGCAAATTATTTAGATTTTTCATGTCTGGATGACAAGTTCAAATAATGTTATCACAATTTATAAACCAAATCATGAAATAGTAATTCACACTATTTCACAATTTTCTGGGAGCCTTGTATCCTATTAAGCAGTATTCTTCTAAAATATCTGTAATAAGGTATATCATAATTGAAATGAAAGGATATGCTCTTATAGACATTCAAGAAGTGAGACACAATTTACTTGCTTTACCTGTATGCTCCATACTTGCTTCAAAAATATGTTAATATCGTGGTGGTAACTCTACATATGCGTTGGGATGTAGATGGAGTTCTTAAGATACTTTATTTAAATTTGCAATCTGTAAAAAGAAATAATTTTTGAGGGTATTGCAAAAATTATCTTCAAAAATTGATTGAATAAATCATATTGTAGAAGAGAATGAAAAACACAGTGACCAAAGATTTTTTTGAAAGAAGGAAAATAACGGAGCGATTTTTAATTAGGGATGTCTCAATTTGATTATACGGCGTTGTAGTGCGTTGATTCAGTCAACCAAAGGGGCGGTATATATAACACGATATTTTACACTAAATACTCTCTGTACTCTGTAATATTGTATAACTTTGGTTAACTTTTGATATATATACAAATCGGGATTCTTTTTTACAGTTTCTAAGACATTTTGGTGTTTTGTTAATATATCTTATCTCCTAACTTTATTTAAGTGAACTTTAAATATAATTGGTAATATTTTGATACAGCAAAATTAAAGCCCACGGGAAATTTTCATGTGGCTTGATTTCCGAGAGTTTCATGATTAATTAACACTATTTGAAATCAGGGCTCTAAAATAGATATATTTCGTTATTAATGTAATTGTTACAATATTCCGCCTTGATTAACTGCAATAAATTATGCATCTAAGGGAATCCAAATTTAAAAAACAATAGAACACTTGTTGTAACCTAGCAACTGTTATTTACAACTGTTCCCAAAACTTAATTTAAAATATTAACAATTTCAACATTCAAGAGATGCTGTGAAACTTTAGAACAGTAGGTGTCTCACCATTCAAAAAATCAACAACTACATACACGCCATTAATTTATTTCAGATGTAATTCATAAGGAATAACACATAATGTCTAAGGAAAGTCAAATTTGATGATTAACATCAGTGAATCAAATTTAAATGGAAAATGTGTGTGGTTTAAATTAATGGTTAAGACTTGAATAATACTATATGGAATAAATAATGAAATTATTTATTAACAATTTCTTAAAACGAGAGAATAAGTTTTTGAAAACTCTGGTTCTGTACGTGTGTTTTGACAACTAACTGTCAACTGATGTTGGAGATTTTGCTTGTTGGCCGATTTTATAAAGGCCTTATCAAGTATACAAAGTTGTTATTATAAATTGTCGAGATGATTCTAAATAAATGATTCTGAACACAGGATCCTATAATAATAATCGAGGAGCTATTTTCCTGTCACAGTTAACTGTGAAGCATTCTGCTGATATAATTTAATTTACAATGCGAAAAAATATCTTATTCTTGAAAATAAAGCTTACGCTATAACAGAGTCAAGAATTGAGACGCAATTTACTTGGAAAATCATTTATTTAGAATACCGATCAGACATGTAGTAGATGTTAAGATTCTGCATATAGCATATAGGTAAACCAAGTAAATTGTGTGTCACCTCTTGAATGTTTATCTTTCTTTTCAGTTATGTTATACCTTATTGCACGGTAAAGTAGTTTTTCTAGAAAAATAATATGATCCCAGGTTCCTATAATCGCGATTATAAGATTAGCAACTAAGCAGAATGAAAATACCCCAACATGCCCAAGTTGTCTAATTTATCAGCAAGTTGTCAAAACGTGCGTGGTGGTTACTAGCTCTCAAGAAAACGTTGAGACACTTAAAATATATATGCACTAAAGTAGATGAAAATTTCATCAAAATTACAAATGATAGAGCTAGATTGCAAATTTTTACACAGAAAATTGTCACTTGAATTTGTTTATAAATTGTGTTGTCATTATTTGAACTTGTCATCTAGACATGAGGAATCTGAATAAATTTTGACATAAAATTAGCAAAATTAGAACGATTGGTATCTTAGTGTTGTTTGAGGGTGATAATCCAACCAAACGTGAAAGAGAGAAATTCAGTACCTAGTTGAAATTTGCCGCTCACTAATTCTTGCTTAAAAAATCAACTACGTGAATTATTTTTTGATTTAAAAAGGTGACATGTTTAAACAGTTACAATAATAGCAACCTACTGTCCGAAGGTTCCGATTACGAGTCACTGAAATCAAATCAGTTGTAGATGTCTCGACGACATTTATTTTCCGTCAAAGGAATACTGCCTGTGAATCTGACAGATAATTAACATGTGAATAGAAATTGTTTTCATTAACTTTATACTTAAATGCAGAAATATATTTTGCTACTAAGAGAGGTGGGGGATGAAATTGAAAACAAGTAACTTGCCTGATGTATATACACATAAATAAAATTTTAATTAATTAGTACAAAATTAAACGAACATTTTGGAGTGAGTGTTGTATTGAGTGACATTTTGCAATCTTTCCTGTTTCAGTTGCAACGAAGGGAGATATGTTAGTCAAATAAGAGAAAATAACATTTATGTTGCTAAGATTACGTCACCTTATGATGTATGTCAGCCTGTCCAATTATAGGCAAGAGTTATGGTTAATTCAATTAAACCTAATTCAAAATATGTGGTTTGGAAACACGTTGTCTTCTTTCAAGTAAATTTGATTTGATCTTATATTGTATTAATATTACATCAAATTGTGGTTCAGTTATATTTTTTGTTATAATTCTATTTGTTTGAATCCACAGTGTCAACAAACTGACAGAGCAAAGAAATGTCGAGATGAGTTATAATAACTTTAATGATAGAACTGTTCCAAATTAATTTCATCCTTATATTTCTACTTACACAAAATGACTATAAATGTGGTTCCCAAATATTTAAATATAATATAACTTTCCAAATAAAACTACTTTGTTTAAGTTTTGTGGTTAATTTAATTAATTTTAAACTCCAATTAGTTAGTGGAAAGAAGTACTTAAAAGATATATACGACATAATTTTTTAGAAAACACATTTACTGATTACAGTACAGATTAAATTTTAAGGAAGAATTACTTCGGCACTATTCTAAAATTATAATTAGAATAAACAAGCTTAATTCTCAGATGTAGGATGAGTTATAACGTAGGTCCATACTATCGAAACATGGGACTCGAGATGGCGATCTGTGGGACAAGAAGTGAACTTCTGTCCAAAGAAAATTTCGACACGAGGCGGATTCAGGTAGAGGCGTTACTTACCAAAATCGATACCTGGGATTTCGTTAATGGTGAAGTATCAAAGCCAGTTATATGTCAGGGTGACACAAAAAGTGAATCAGCGCTTAAAACGTGGATGTAAATAAGATAAAAAGGTAAATGCGGACATGATCCTATGCATAAGCCCATCGGACCTCAAGAGTATCAAAGGATGCGAGATTTCCAAAGATGTATGGCTGAAATTGGACTAAATCCATGCTTCAAATGGACCGGCACTATTGAAACAATTATTTTATATATTTTATATATAATATTTATTTAAGTATAAATAAAATTGGATAACGATAAATTACCCACGTGGTGTGACATATATCAACGAGGTAAACAAGCAAGGACAAACTTTACTGCCAGAGAATTAAGAATTAAGCAGTTACTGAATATTGTTCATTCAGACATCTGCGGACCAATGCGAGTTAGAACCAATGGTGGATCAAGATATCTTCTAACATTTAGGTGTATTTTCTCATGTCAAAAGGAGAATTTCTTGAAATATTTAAGGAGTACAAACGAACTGTCGAAAATCAAACTGGTAATGAAATTAAGAGAGAATTAGCTGAGAAATTGGAGATCAGAGAATGCTAAGTTTTTTTTGGAATAGAAATTAACCAAAGCAAGAAAGGAGTAACACTTATATATATATATATATATATATATATATATATATTAGAGAAATTCAGAATGGTAGATTGCAATCCAGTTAAAACACCGTATGACTACCACACAAAAGTTAACAGAGATTTAAAAATGTTCAAAGTCCCCACATGATACAGAGAATTAATTGGTACCCTAATGCAGCCGATCAAAACTGGGGCTTTACAATAATTAGCTGTGTCTTTCTGACAATCGAACCTGGATTTGAGCCGCTTTTTCAGTTTCTTCTTTCACGGTTTTTGTCTCTTAATAGGAACTTCTTCTGAAATGGAACTGGCGATGTGCCGTGTGGTCCCAATAGGACTCTGAAGCACTCGAACTTCTTGCATGCTTGCTGTTTTCGCATTTCATGACCGCTAATTCAGTTATTAAATTGTTTATAGTACGGAAACCAAAACTTAATTCGGTTGTTTCTTGAATTGGAAACCAAGGTTACCAACCAAGTAAACAATTTTTTTTATTTGTCAGAATTTAGTAACTAACTAAATTCAGACAAAAGATGGACAGATTTCAGTAGTTGCTACCCAAACTTGGATAAATGACGATTGTTACCGCTGCCATTGGTAACGACAGAAAAGTCTTTTATTGTTAGCAACTTTTGTCAATTGTTCAAAGTGTGGTTAGCAACCAGGGAATATTGTTGATAGTAACAATTTTGGTGTGAGTTGATTGTCATTCTTCTATTTGAATTTAGTTATAATAGTTACCATATTCGAAAGAGAAGAGTTGTTAATTTGGCTGGTAACATCGGTTACTAAATCAATAAACTATGTGTAGTGTCCGGAAAAGAGACAAGCTAAGTGAAAAACTCAATAAAACCCAAAAGTCTGCCGACCTTTCCAGAGGTACCCGATTTTCTTAGTGTTCAAATTTATGTATATTGAATTGTATTAAAGCATTGCATATTCTTCAGACAACAAAAGTATGTTTTGCTTTTGATTAATAAACATATCTCCTTCATTGCTGTTGGAACCTGAATATGTACAAAATGTAATTTGATTTCAAAACTGAACTTGAACAATTATTTGGTAACTTACAATTTCGTCGTTGAAAAGACGAAAACTACAAAAGAAATAAGTATTTACTTTTTACACGTGAGCCGTTTGTTTCATTTTTTAGCTTTCAATGCAAACACAAATTTAAGCAATATCGTTTTGTCATGAAAATATTTTGGTTTATATTCAAAAAATAATAATAATTTTTTCCAGATTGATGTTTTTAATGAACTCAGAAGTCAGATTTATCTAGTAATAGAGGTCCTTATGATATTCCTTCTACAGTATTGAATGAATTGTGGATTATCATTAACAAAGCCTCTAACCATGAAATTTAACTTGTTTTTAAAATGTGCTTTATTTCCTAATGCACAGAAAAATTCATTTATTATACGTACCTTAAAGAATGGAGATAGTTTACTTGTAACAAATTTAGGCCTGTATGAAAAATGTTTTGTATTCCATAATTGTCCAAAAAAATTCATTCCCAAAATTATTATGCCATAGTTCCAAAATATTATAAATGAGAGTCAACACGGATTTTGCAAATGTAAATCTTCTGCGACCAACCTTCTTATTTATAACAATTCGACAGTTGTTGCTCTTGAAAATCATTTACAGGTTGATGTTGTTTATATAGACTTTTAAAAGGCATCTGATAGAATCTGCCCTGATTTATTGTTTGCTGAACTAACTGGGCTGGAGTTGTCAAGTAAGTTCTCCACTGTAGATAATCATAACGATTGTAATGTAAAGTGATTAGTTTTTAAAAAAAAATAAATCAACATTATTTTCGAAAGTTACACTTTACATAAAAGATTTTAATGTAATATGTTTGAAATTTAGAAATGTGTAATAGATTAGGCGGTAGTTTATCTAGAAAAGTTGGTTTGGCTCAAACTAAAATGAATTTGCGTAAATGTAAAAGAAAAGCTGGTGAATATTCTGGTGCTGAAAGAGTTCAAACACAGAGGTTCAAGAATACAGATATTATTAAAAAGCACTGATTGCAGAACAATTTTTAAATGGGATGGACAGTAATTTAGCATATAAATTCCAGCTTAAAGTATGCGTTATTGTTGAAGAAGAAATTATGAGTAGAAATATTTAATCTTTCCATTTCTCTGTTAACATCATCTATTACTGACTAGTAATTAATAAGTCAACTTAGTTGTCACGCCCTTCCAAATTCTGTCAATGTCAAAACTTTTCGGGTTATTCATCAAACTCTCTAATACCCTCAAAAATTATTTCTTTTTACAAATTGCAAATTTAAATAAAGCATCCTAAGAACTCCATTTACAATTCAACGCATATGGAGAGTTACTACCACGATTTTAACACATTTTTAAAGCAAGTATGGAACATATAAGTAAAACAAGTAATCGTGTCTCACTTCTTGAATGTCTATAATAGTGTAAGCGTTCCTTTTAATTATGTTGCCCTTGTTGCACTATAAAGTAGATATTTAGAAAAATACTAGTTAATAGGATCCCAGGCTCTGCGATGCTTTGTCGTATAAAATAACCAGAACGAAAATATTCCAACATTAGTTGACTAAATTGTCAGAGAGTTGTCAAAACGTGCGTACTCGTTAGGAACACTCAAGAAAACGTGGAGACACTAAAAATATATATGTAACAAACCAACAAAAAATGCTATTACTTATAAATTTCTACTGTAAAAAGATTGCAAATCTTTACGCAGAAAATTGTAGAATAGAAATCAATATTTCATGATTTGGTTTAAAAGTTGTGTTGACATTATTTGAACTTGTCATCCAAACATGAGGAATCTAAATAAATTTCGTCATAAAATTAGCAAATATGAAAACATTGGTATCTCAGTGTTGTGGGAGAGTGATAACCCAACCAAAATTGAAAGAGAAAAATTCAGTGCACCGTTGAAAATTATCGCTCACTAATTAAAGAATCAACCACGTTAATGGCAAGTTTTTGTCTGAAAATTTCGATTACGAGTCCTGAAAAATCACGGAAATCACGAACTTTCAAGTTTCAGTAGCAACGAAGGAAATTTGTTTATCAAATAAAAGAAAATAACATTTATGTTGCTAAGATTACGTTTCCTTGTGACATGTGCCAGACGTTACAATATAAACAAAACGTCCAATGTCCAAATAAACCATATTCGAAATATGTAATTTAGAAAAAAGTTGTCTTCTTTCAAGTAAATTTGATTTCAGTAAGAAGAAATGCTAGTTGTGTCTATGTTGATGATAGCCTGTTATTCTCAACTGATGAATCAGAACTAAATTAATTTAAAAGAGAACTGAAAAACACATTTGAAATTAAAATAATGGAAACCCCAAGTAATTATTTGGGAATGCAAATAGAAAGTTTTAGTATTTATGTGGAACAAATTTTAAACAGATTTGAAAAGACTAATGCTAATCCTAATACTATTCCAGTCGACCCTCACATAACACAGCCTGTTCCGTCAAATTTTACTTGGCTACCACCGCAAATAATCTGCCTTAGAGACAATAAATCTGTTGCCAGTTTAGGAACATATAATACTTTCGTAAAAAGCACCTTTTTGTTTTGACCTTCATCGTCATGGTCTAACCTCACTTGTACTGAGCATTGCACAGATTATACTTTGTTGTCTGCGACTCTGATTTTATGTATGACAGGAGCCGTCATATTTTCAAGCATGTTCTTACTTACACTTGCCATGGGTCATTTTGGCTGGATGTTGCCTCAAACACAACAGCATATGATGAACTACTTGCTTTTTGTTGAACATTCTTGGTCCTGGATTTGCATTTGAGGACTTTTATGACCTTACTTATTACAAGTGTAGCACCCTTACTTACTTTGTTTCTTGTGGTTGTTCTTGTTGACTGGGAAACCGAACAACACACACAGAAATTGAAGTTATCTTCATGCCGGAGCTTTCAATAGTAATAATCATTGGTTGATAGGATTCTGGTAGACCGGAGAGTTGCACTGTAAATAGCCATTCATCGCCAACTTCGAAACCAATGTTTCTGAGCTTGTGAGCGGTACACATTAGTTTGCTCACATATTTCTCTACGTTTTAACGTGCAGTAAGTGAAGTATTACAGAGATCATGCAGCAGCCCATCACAGCGTGTCAACCAAGAGTTATCAAATACTTATGAAAACGTATCCTATACTTCTTTTGCAGTACTACTCTCCTGTATGTGCACGTAATTTATTTAGTCAACTGGTAAATTTATCCTAGTTTTTGCCTTTGTGACTCATTTTGTGTCCACAATGACACATGTGAGGAGGTTTATGCAGTCCACAACTTCTCTTGCTGTAGATGTGTTTTTACAGCAAATCGCCAGGTTACGTAATTATCTCGGCCGGTTAACTTTTCAATTAATGCCAATTGATTGTTTGTTGACAATTTAAGAACCCTTATTCCAGATGTTACGAGAAATCACCTTTCAATTGTCGTATTGACGTTTTAGGTTAACTTTATTACTTTTCTCAGTAAATAAGCCTTTCTAGGCTTAAAAGAATTTATTATTTCTGAAGAAAAATTTATATTTAAGAATTTAGTGTTAAAATTACAACTTAACTGTCCACAGGCGCACAATTCAAATTACAATTTTAACAGTTTATGTGTAGTTTCAGTGCACTCCTAGCAGGTCATCGCATCAGTTATAATTGGCTTCCCAAGAGGAGATGAAACATTATTTGTTTTAAGTAGTGTCAAAATTTTTCATTCTTTATAATAGTGTAAGCTACATTGTGCTGTAAATTAGATTTTTTTAGAAGAATGCTTCAAGTAAACTAATTAGGGTTAACAAGACAGCATTAAGTTAACTAAGGAAAGCATATTATCATATTTTGTACGCTGGGTCAGCTCCTGGAGTAATATTTATACGATCCACATTCCGCACATTTTGGCAGATTGAAATAACCTCTTTCCGTAATTCGCCAAAGAGCATTATAGGATCGGATACAGAACAAAATAAAATTACACAAAGATCAGTTGTCAAGATTGTCAATGAGTTGTCAAAGAATACGAACCGTATTCCATATCAGTCTTCACAATTTTGCCAAACTAATTTAAGTGTTTCTTTTCTATGAAAACTTTTTTCTAAATGTTAGTGTATTTATCTTTTTGCTTTAATTCAATTCAATATACATAAATTTGAACACTGAACAATTTCTAACATTATCTCAGTCATCTAAATCTTATCAATATTAAAATTTGCCCTAATATATATTATTTATTTCCTTGAAAATTATTACTTTTTACCAGTGTGCGTTTATATTCGGATTCAAACTCAGATAAATCAAATGTATATGAAAAAATACATTCAAAATTTATAGTCAAATTATTTTATTATCATTAACCATTAGTGACAATAAAGTATGTATCTAAGGACATTTATATAATATTTAAAAAACAAAAGAAAACTTACTGCATTGTCCCGGATGTGAACTTTGGGCGCCGTGTTTGAAGGATATAACTGTACATATTATATATATATATCAGTTACTAAATCAATAAACTATGTGTAATTTGAGGAGAAATGACAAACCAAGTGAAAAACTCAATAAAACCCAAAAGTCTGCCGGCGCTTCAAGAGGTACCCGAAAACTATGCCTTAGGAATAAAATATCTGCTGTCTGCTAAACTACAGACACCTTCGGTAAATCCTGGAAATACTTCTACTTCTAACACCAATCCTTTCTCCCAACTGGCCACCCCACACCTCCAAAACGCAAAAGTTTTCCACGAAGTGGGTCACGCCTATGAAGGTGATGTCGAAATCGTCTGATGATGACGCACCCCTGCGCTCACCGAAAGGACACGAAAGTACCGGAAGTCTTTTTTCCATTAAGGTCAAAAGCCAAAAGTGAATAATTGGAACAGTTTACCAGCATCTGGTTCAGTTTTTGATTCCAATCATTGTGCATCAGTGGATATATTTTTAGTAACTGGAGATTGAAATCTGCCCCGAGTGAATTGGACTAATGATGAGTATAGTGTTTTCATGAGTACTGAGGTTTACTCATTAAACTATCACTTATCATTAGTTGATTGGGATTTACTTTTTAGCAATATGGATGTTAATGATTGTGAGCACAAATCTTATGAAATTTTATACAATATGTTCCATCTTGATCTACCTGTAAAAAATAATTAAGAACTATGTTTCTTAAGTTGTTCTATAAAGAGCTTATGACATTAACAATTTGTTATTCATTTGCAAATATTTGAATTTCGTTGTCATAAACAAATTTAAATATTTTTCATTAAATCAAGTAGCCCAAAAAGATTTCTTTATTTGGTGTATAAAGCAGGTACTTTCATTTTGTTGAAATGTTTCCACAGTATGGACCTATGTTTCATCTCATCTAACATTTGAGAATTAAGCATGTTTATAATAATTTTAATTTGATAATTGTGGCGAAGAAATTTTTCCTATTGTAATCTGTACTTTATGACGGTAAATGCGTTTCCTAAATAATTATGTTGTATATATTATAAATAATTATGTTATATATAGCTGTAAATCTTGCCACTGAATAATTGGAGTTTGAAATAATCGACAATGTGTCGAAACCATTTTATAACACCAAACTAAATTATCGCCTTAAGGGCGGCGTCTCCCTGTGTTAAATTCCCTATACAAACGCCGCCGACGACTTGGAGCAAATCTCAAAAACTACGCAATCAATCTATTTGAAATTTTGGGTGTGGATTAACAAATGTTTGATCTTTGACATGACATAGTTTTAAAGCCGTAATTTTATTTAATAACAAAGTGATTGATGATCAAACTAAGGTCATTTTCTACCATTTTTGTACAGCAAATAACTCAAAAAATAAAGAATATTTTGGTAAATGAAATATGTCATGTCAAAGTTTAGATATTTAACAAGACTGTACAGTAAAAATTTTCCGAGAAAAATAATTCGTTTTTTAGATTTGCTCCAAATTAGCAAATTAATAAAATTTCATACGTAAACCGAATAATCATAGAAATCTGTAAGTATAAGTGATTGCGGAGAAGGAAGGGGGGTATGTCATGTGTTCCACTCATTATTCATAGATGGCCTATTGACTGGACGTATTCAGGGAAATTTGTACATTTTTATTCGTTATTATAGTAATAAAATTTAGAAACTCTTTGATTCATAATACTACTAATTTCAGAATTACAAATTGGCCACATGTAAGAAAGCCATGTGAGCCTGTATCATACAAGAAATTCAAAAATAATATATATTTTTTTAAAAAATATTGATAATTGATTATTCATCATTAATTAAATTTATGTGATGTAAAAATATATTATAATCTCATTATTTAAATAGTTATCAAATTATTTAAATAGTAAATTTTTAACCTGGAAATCTAAAATGAAAATTCTGCTTATTGTTCAATATAATATAATACAATACAATTTTCATTATCTGATAAATTAAAATCAAAACACTTTTTATATACAATATTGTTTGGTTTATAATTACAGTGAAGTAATGCGTAAACTTTGTAATTTGAATGAAATTTATAGGAATGGAACGTAGTGAAACAAATTATTTCAAAAATTAATGTTTTATTAAAATGTCACTTTTTTTTCTTTTCTTGCGCTTCTCTGATGTAGGGTGGATCTAAACATTTTAAATTTCGCCCTCTTCTATTTAAAATTATCTCTGGCCCCAGACAATTCAAAAAGAATCTTTCCAATTTTGGAAGCATTTTGTTAATCCAAAAGTCTTCATCTTTAGGAATTACTTCGACGTGAATTTTATTTTTTGGCCCTGAATATACAATAAAATAGCATCGTTTAGCTCCTATAATATTTAGTTGGCCTTGTATTTGATAGTAATATTCGTGATTTTTCCTAAGTGCTATTTTATTGTCTTTCATTGACAAATATGGTATTTGTTTTCTTATAATCCCCTCTTCTAACGAATATCCAGATTTGAAGGTCTTATAAGAACACTTGACCTCCACAATTTCGTCTTCAGAAATAATTCCTGAAAATATAAAAATTTAATTATAAAAATACACAATACAATTTATAAAAATTTGATACCATCAGGTGAAGCTCCTAAATATCCATGAAGAACGTCAACAAATAAACCGGCAGGCTTTACAATTTTATTGTAGTCTTCTTCAAATTTTTTTATTCTACCGTTTCATTTATTTTCCCGTACTTTGTAGCTTCAGTAGAAAAATTATTTTTTCTTAAATTTTTTTTAACTATACTATCACAAGATGTCGATTCTTTTAATTTTATAACATCTCCAAAATTGGAAGCAGTAAGCCGGTGCATTCTTTCCGTTAAATAATTTGGATTGTTAAATTGGCCAATTGTTTTTTCGTTTATTTTAAACTGTTCTTCTTTAGTAATCTTTAAGAAAACTTGTTTAAAAATTATGTATATATACATAAAGCATACACCACCTTCAAACGTTCGCACAAATTTTGTACTGCTGAGTTGATATCACTATCTGAAACATATGTTTCCGCTATGTTAGGACCATAGTTAGAATCTCCTGAAAATTTGATCCTTTTTTTTACAGATTCCCTATCATAAGGATTTTTGCGCTTCCGCTCTTTTTCATTACCCTGAGCACTTATAAATTTTTTTAGATTTTTACCTGGACTTTCATTAAAATATGATTTCCAAGGTTTTGTATGCCAATCTGAACCATAATTGTAAGAGAGGACGCTTAAATGAGCTCGTATTTGAAATGAATTTCTTTGAATCAAGTTCATTCTTTTTCCCATATTGAAACGAGCCATTATATTCATGAAAATTTCTGCTTTATTGTTGGTTTCTTTATCAAGAAGTAAATCAGCCTTCATTAATAATTGCTCAATAGCACCAAAAAGATGGTGATGCAGGCCAGAAGATATAAGTTTAGTTGTTCGGTCATTAGAAACGTCTCCAGTATTGGTGCACAAATACTGTTTGCAAGCACTGTGATTACCATAAACGTGATATATTGAATTTCTAATATCGGCTCTTAGATTTTCTGGATCCTGCGTATTTGCGTAAATTGCAGATTGAACTGATTTATTTAGTTCATTAATAGTATCGCTTTTTAACATCTTTCTGGCATCAACAGGGACCCCTTGAGTATCTTTTTTAATTTTGTAAAGGTTTTTACTGAAATTTTTTAATGCATGGTTCATGCATTCAATTTTAACAACCTAAAGAGTATTGTGTAAATATTTGTAAAACTTATCTAACTATTATTTTATATTACAAGTTTACGTCGTGTCCATATGGTACCTTTTCTTTAATATTTTTAAAAACTGAGGAATCACCATCTGCAATAAATTTTAAGTATTTCAACCCATGCATTTCTATGCTGTTATTAAATCCCTCTACTATTATATCCTGTTCCATTGAAGATGATGAACCGGACAAATTTTTAAAACAAATATGTATTTTAGCAGCTTCATTATTGTTTTCGGCTCTAGCACAAATACAACAGTATTTATTCCTTACACCTACGAATAATACTTTTCCTGTTGTTTTCCCTATTATAACAGCCTACAAATTATAACATAAAATGTTATTTGTTACATATCCGAATATATTATAAACTTACAGCTCCAGAATTTGCATTATACGTATGTCCATAGCTTCGTTTAGACCATCCTCCATCTAAATATCCATCAGTTATATATGGAATGCCATGTGAATCTACATGTCCTTCCTTAATTGCAGCTTCACGTTCTAATTTTCCAGCTTCTTCCAAAGCAAGCCATAATGATTCTTTCCATACCTATAATATTTCATGTATAAAAACAATAAAAATTTCAGTAATGGTACTATAATACACCTGATCCAATTCATTTTGAATTTTATAATACAAATTTTTAGATAAACATGGAATATCCATTACTTTCAATAATTCCATTAAATGTGCGTAGGTGCTTCCTACTGAAAATGTTCCCCATACAGCTGCTCTATTAATTTTGGACCTTGTTTTCGGATTTTCTGTTGAAACTGATACTTCTTTGTCACAAATGTTGCATTTTAAAATAAATGTGCTTCTTAACCCACATCGCACTTCTTTTAGATAAACTAATTGTCCACCAGTGCACCTCTTGTTGTGTTGTACTTGAATTTTAGTTGTTATATTTAGGAAGTATCTGATATCTACAATTCGATAACCTGTCAATGAATTGATTTCAGGAACAACTTCTATATCCAAAGGAAAATTTTCAATTCTAAAATAATACTAATTAAGTCGTCGCCGTCAGATATGGTTTCCAAAAGAAATGAATTTTGCCAATTTGAATAAAAACGTACCGTTCATATTCTTCATTTATTTCTGAAAACGTTTTTCTTTCACTTTTGCATGGGGTTAAATTAGACTTAGTTCTAACAGAACGTAACGGGGTTGACATGGACTAAGAGCTTCTTCGTTTGGACGTGAATTGAAAATATTATCTAGTATCTCATTTAAAATATATCGGGAACATTGGGTAGATTCTTTATAATTCTGAACTCGTTCTAAAAGTTTATCCACAATATATGATCCTATTTTCTCTACTTCCCTTTTTCTTTGTGCATTTACTTGAACTTTTGATTTTTTTCCACGTCTCTTAGTCCAAGAAGCAAATCTACGCGTTTTCGGCATTTTCTAGAATTAATATTGCTTTTATTTTATTATTGTATACTATTATATATAAATACATTATAATATACAATGGTTCATGCTTCTTTGATTTTAAATTTCATAAATATGTGTCACTTGATATTCCAATTTTATAAAGTTAATTTAATTACATAAACTCGACCTTGGGGTGGTAATGCCATTCTGCAGCCGACTATATACTATATATGTAATAAAAATTTAAAACTATGATATTTATATTAAATTCACTAAATTCGATTTGAAATAAACATAATATATTCTTCAAATAAATCATTCTTTATTCATAATTTCACTGGGAGGAAAACCAACAACAAACAATGAACATGGAATATAGATTCAACCAATGGAAAACCAAGGACACAAAAATATGAAATAATATCAAAATTGTGACATATACAAGTAAAAATCAATTAATTGATGACATGAATTAACAAATATATATATACTAAACAATAATACAGCAATATAAATCAAAAATTGAATAAAAAACTTACCTTTAAGAGTTTACAATAAATTACACTTTGGCTCACGACTAAAATAAGACTAATTTGTTTCTTTGTTTGAAACTGTGACTGTTTCTTCAACCACCACAACTGAACTAAAATTTCTGGCTCGTTTTAAATGTATACTGAATCGCACCCCTCTCATTGACCACTTAACTCAAGTACTACCCGAACAGAAAAATTCCATCCGTTTTGTTGATGTTATCACATTTCACTTAAATTTCGACACAAAAATACACGCAGGTCACATGCACTGGTTTGTATCACTCCTCACTCTAAGGGTGCGAAAGTAATTTTCGTGGCGCCAAGAGTATGTACTAAATGCAAATTTAGAGATAAGGTCACTATCCTACACAATCAAAATCGAAACAATAAGAATCGATTAAAGATTAACTTTGAGATCATTTTTTTAAATTAATAATAGATTGTAAATCGACATCCGTATTTGTATATCGTATTTATTATATTTGTTTATATGATAAAATGTGATTGGTTTAGAACTAACTATACGACACAAACCCCATTAGTAACTGTATACATTATTATATTTTTCATATATATTATTGTATCATATATTAATTTTATATAATTTTAATTAATAAAAATATATTAAGAATTCATTACTATTATAAATTTCATAATCTATTTAAAACCAATAAATTCGTTATAAATATGAGATCTCGAGTGCGGTCCTGTCCCATGCAAAAAATTGTGCACACAAACGTTTTAAAACCGAATGTTTGTTTGATTTCGTGGCGGCACCACATTACGGGCTATGTTTTGTTTTGCGTCCTTTTCTGACCGAAAGTGCGATTCCTTGTCTAGTAAACGCCGCTGTTAAGTTAAACTAGGCAATTTTATTTGTAAAGTTAAGTTATATTTAATTATTTGTGAATCTCATTTATAGTCTTCCAGTTTAGGTTGAAATATAAGGATGAGATTGATTCGAAACATTTCTACCATCAACAATATTATATCAAATCGAAAAATCATCACGATATTCCTTTGCTCTGTCAGTTTGCTGACATTGTGGATTAAAACGAATAGAATTATAAGAAAAGATATAACTGAACCACAATTTGGTGAAATATTAATACAATATAAGAATCAAATCAAGTTTTGCTTGGGAGAAGACAACTTTGTTCTAAATTACATACTTGTGACATGTGTCATAAGGAAACGTAATCTTAGCAACATAAATGTTATTTTATTTTTTTACAAACAATTGGTTGCTATTGAAGCTTGAAATAAATGTCGACGAGAGATCTGCAACTGATTTGATTTCAGTGACTCTCAGGGCACGTAATATAAATATTCAGACAGGAAGTTGCTATTTTTGTAACTGTTTAAATATTTCACCTTTTTAAATCAACAGTAAATTCACGTAGGTGATTCTCTCAGCTTGAATAACTGAGCGACAGATTTCAACTATGCACTTTCTTTTTCACCATTGGTTATCACCCTCAAATGATATACTAATCTTTCCATATTTGATACTTTTATATCGCACATTATTTAGATTCTTCATGTCTGGATGACAAATTCAAATAATATCAACACAATTCATAAACCAAATCATAAAATAGTGATTACTATTTTACAATTTTCTGCGTAAATATTGATTTGCAATCTTAGTTCGGTTGAAACTTATAATTAATGGCTTTCAGTTCTGCTAAAATTTTCATCTACTTTGGTGCATATATATTTTTGGTGTCTCCATATTTTCTTGAGAGTATGCGTGATTTGACAACACACTGACAACATCGAGAACTAAAGATGGAATATTTTTGTTCTGCTTATTCGCTGATCATTTAATCGCGATACTGATCATAGAAGATCATTTTATACTACCACACATCGCGGAGCCTTGTATCCTATTAAGCAGTATTCTTCTAAAATATCTGTAATAATGATAATAATATCATAAATGAAAAAAAGTTTATGCTCCTATAGACATTCAAGATAAAGTAAATTGTGTTTCACCTCTTGAAAGTTTATAAAGATTTTTTAGAAAAGTACTACTTAATAGGATCCCAGGTTCCTATAATCGCGATTATAAATCAGCAACTAAGGCCAAGTTGTCCAATTTGTCAGCTCTCAAGAAAACGTGGAGACACTTAAAATATATATGCACAAACGTAGATGAAAATTTCAGCAAAATTACATATGATAGAGCTATTAATTATAAATTTCATCTGAACAAAGATTGCAAATCAGAAAATTGTAAAGTAGAAATCACTTTTTCATGATTTTGTTAATAAAATGTGTTGACATTATTTGAAGTTGTCATCTAGAGATGAGGAATCTAATTAAATTTTGACATAAAATTAGCAAATTTGGAAAGATTGATATCTTAGTGTTGTTTGAGGGTAATAATCCAACCAAACGTGATAGAAAAAATTCAGTACCTAGTTGAAATTTGCCGCTCACTAATTCTTGCTTAAAGAATCAACTACGTGAATTATCTTTTGATTTAAATAGGTGAAATATTTAAACATTTACAACTATAGCAACCTACTGTCTGAAGGTTTCGATTACGAGTCACTGAAATCAAATCAGTTGCAGATCTCTCGTTGATATTTATTTTGAATCAAAGAAATTCTGTCTGTGATTCTGCATATAATTAACATGTGAATAGAAATTGTTTTTGTTAACATTGTTAACTTTATACTTAAATGCCGATATATATTTTGTTGCTAAGAGAGGTGAGGGATGAAATTGAAAGGAAGATAACTAGCCTGATGTATACATAAATAAAATTTTTATTAATTAGTAATTACAAAAATAAACGGACATTTGGGATTGAGTATTGGATTGAGTAGCGTTTTGCAGACTTTCATGTTTCAATAGAAACGAAGGTAGTTTGTTTGTCAAATAAAAGAAAATAACAATTATGTTGCTAAGATTACGTCACCTTATAGCATGTCACCCTGTCCAATTATAGGCAAGAGTTATGGTTAATTCAATTAATCCTAATTCGAAATATGTAGTTTAGAAACACGTTGTCGTCTTTCAAGTAAATTTGAATTGATCTTGCATTGTATTAATATTACATCAAGTTGTGGTTCAGTTATATTTTTTGGTACAATTCTATTCGTTTGAATCCACAGTGTCAACAAATTGACAGAGCAAAGAAATATCGAGATGAGATGAGTTATACTAAATGGTAGAACTGTTTCGAATGAAATTCTTCCTTATATTTCAACCTACACTAAATGACTATAAATGTGATTCCCAAATATTCATATATAATATAACTTTTCAAATAAAACTACTTTGTTTACCTTTAAGTTATGTGCTTAATTTAATAGTTGTTAGTTTGGTTGTTAATAAATGGATTCGACCCATTGTCGATTTTTTTAACCTTCCACTATTCAGTGGAGGTACTTAAAAGTTATATGCAACATATTTTTTTAGGAAACACATTTAGTGATTACAGTACAGATTAAAATTTAAGGAAGAATTACTTCGGCACTAATCTAAAATTATAATTGCTATAAACAAGCTTCATTCTCAGATGATAGATGAGTTGAAACCTAGATCCACACTATGGAAACATTTCCATAAAATGAAAGTACCTGCTATATACAGAGATAGATATGTGGAACTCCAACGGGAACATTCTAGACCTCAACCTTTTTGGTAGAATTTTTGAAGACGGTTTCTTGGTAATGCTGTTTTCTTCTTTATTGTGATTTTTTCTTGTACTTTTTTCGGATTTTTTGGATTTTTTTTCATATTTCATAGCCTCAGAGAAAATATTTCCCGATGTCGTCAGGTTTTGTCATGGCTCATTTCATCTTCATTTATATGATGGTAATCAGCCTTTCCATGTGACCGTAACTCCTCGTGCCCAACGAATCGTCAAAATACCTTAAAAAAGATATATAAAATTATTAAAGATTAATCATATTATATATACCAATTTTATTTGTTTTTCATTTAAATTAAATAATTTAATTGTATGTGTTTTAACATAAAATATTGTAACGGGTTACCGATGATAATTCAGTTGGTATAACCAAAGTCTTTTTGAAAGACTCGTTACAACAGGTTAAAGGGAGCGATTTAATTTTACACAAAATATTTATGAGGTTAGACTATACAATTCTTACTCCATAATTAATTTCAATATCACTAACCTTTGTTTTTGTTGAACAGATCTTCTTCAACTAAGGTGATGTATTACACTCAATACTCACACCTTTCACCAAACCGAAATATTAGATAATTTCTACTCACTGTTTTATTGTTCTTTAATTTCTAGTTCGGAATTAATTAAAACTCAATTTTAATTAACCTAACTATATTAACAAAATAAATATAAGAAAAACAAAAACAAATAAATATAAATAGAAAAAAATTGAATAATTTAAATTTACTTAAATTCTTGGCAAAAAGGTTGAACTTTGACAAACAGTAAGTAAAAACAACTAAAAGAACTTCGATCTCGACACTTGAAAAATTCGGGTAAAAATCTACCAAAATAAATGAATCCCAGAGTTTTATAAACTCGGATTCTAGGAAGGGGTGAAGTAGGTGGTGACTTAAGACCCTTAAGAATCTGAATGTCTCCAACAACGATCCTACTTCAACCAATCAGATGAACTAAACAAATGTTCCTTTTCTCAACATTGTTGCCAAATTAATTTAAGAGTTTTTCTATATGAAACCCTAATCTAAATAATAATAATGTACTTGGTCTAAAAAACCTTAATGCAATTCAAAATACAATACAATTCATTGTTTCAATAATATTACAATTCTGATGTTATTTGCATAAGGAAAAACCATTGTACTTACAAACATTTTCAATCTTTTTTAAAAATCAATTCATTAACTTAAATAAGACAAAATAAAAGAACAAAGTTACAATTTTCTAAAATTTCCTGTTGGGGTAAATTATTACATTTTCCTTTAATTAATTTAATTTAATTACTGAATAAGTTCTACATAGAAATATCACTATTTAAACTTCGAACCCACTGTGCGACCACACCCTGACACTAGATAAGGGTTCGAAAAGAACACATGTGTTAAAAAAAATCAACGAACGTTTAGATTAAGATAAGTAATTTTTAAAATAAATTTTGTATTTTACGACTATTTTACGATTACCAAATGTAAGATTAATTTTAAGAAAACCCATAAAAATATGAAAAAATTCGTGAGAATCTAAACAAAGTGGTGGTCTAAAAATTCTCCCACGAAGTCATTTATTAACGGTTTTCTAGCTCTGTTACATTACTCCCCCTTTTAGAGAAAAGCAATTCTTTAAGTGACAACGTTAATGAATTGGTTTTATCAAAACAATAATCAAACTCGACATCTAAACCTAAACATCATTACATACATCTCAATACAATTCAAAACATTATAATTTCAATTACATGACCTAAGAACACATAACATTGACCAACAAAATATCATTCAAAATCTAGACAGCTAGGATTTATTTCGTTAGTTGATGGTCCTTGGTGAATCGTTCCTCTTAAGGTCCTGGTAGCTGATTCTGGTTGTTGCTCCTCATTATTGCTGATGTTTGTGCAATAATAATTATACAAAGAAATCCTTTCCTCTTCCAATGCTCTGGTTATCATTTTTCTGTTGACTCGTTCAGTCGTTGACCCGGTACTTGGCCCCTGGTGATTGGTTCCTGGACATCCGCTTCTTCGTCCTTCGTTTCTCATCCTTAATCATAGGCTCCTTGGTCCTTGATCGTTGTGGTGTAGCAGCAACCACAAGTCGTAAACAACTTCTTGGAAATAAAGAAATCTAAATATTCCTTTTCTTCTGTCTGCCTGGGACCCTCATGAAATAACTGTCCAGAGAAATTTCTTCTTTTTCCTCTCGTGGTATCAAGATTTGTAAACTTCGTTTATCGTATTCATCGTGTTGTTGTGTCTAATTGGAAGTCCTCTTGAAAAATCCTTGAGATCCTGGATCATTGATGTTGATAGATCCGTCATCTCGACACTGATGATTTTTTCAACATTTAAGAAAAACTTGGCAAAATAACTAAAACAGATAATAGTTAATATTGTTCTACGAACACATATTTTAAAATCCTTGGAGTTTATTATCGAATTTTTACAAATTCTTCTTTCAATTCATTTCTTCTTTCAATTGCACATGTACATTTTTTACATTGTTGTGATCTTGTAAGCGTTTCCGTATTCCACATTTCAATCCACTTTGATTGAAAAATACCCATGACTCACTTCCTCTTTGAAGTAGTCCGGAATACATATTTACTATACCTCGTCTCATTTCGACTCTAACTTCAGCAATTTCTCCAAAACATCATATCTTTCCACATATTTCCACATATTTCGTAAATCCGGTGCTCTGCGTAGGCTGCTATTCGACTTCCTTTAAGTCCTTTTCATTATACCTCAACCCAACTTACTAATGGGTACCTGTAAACTCTACAACTTTTCCTGCTACTTTGTCTACTTTCATTTCATCAATTCATGAGTAACCACTTTTACTCTCACACTTGCACCACATGTGTACATCTACACATACAACTACACCTACGCTAAAAAACTCAGTTGTGCCACGTGATGGATCACCGTAGTACGACGACTACACAAATACAAAGAGTTGCATATCAACCTCTCACCAAAACATCAATTCCGTATTGTGACTGCCAGGACACGTCACCCACTGCAAAACAAAGAAGTCACATTTTCTGCTCATTCAGACTATGTCTTCACGGATAATCCAACAACTGCAGGTACATCTGGAAACCCCTGGATCCACCAAGATGGGGTCACTCCGCGCGCGCGAAGCATTTACTTTTCTACAAAATTTCTAGTCTTCCACTCAAGACCTAGACCACTTAATACCTCTCCTTACCTTTAAAAGGAGGAACCAACTAACAAACGAACAAGTTACCCGAAAGTGTCAAGTTTTTATTGAAATATGTGATATATGACTGAGGTATTGTAAAATCTTGAAGAAATCTAACAACAGAGAATCTATTATTTCTATTTGTTTTCACTGAACTCGAAAACACAATAGAGCTAATAAGAGGAAGTCTTACTAGAAAAAATTGAGTGGTAATAAATCATAGTATTAAGGAATTTGCGCATAATTACGTTAATACTAAACATTAAAACCTTGAAATTTGCAAAAATAAACTACATCTTCAGATAATCTCACCACATTCGGGTGCTTGGAGCTAAAACCAAACGTACAGGAATCAAGATTGATCAGATCTTTACCAACATGAGAATATAGAAGAAAATTACTAATGCAAAACCTGTTGTTGTTAGATTCTTTTGGGCTATTGTAAATCCATTTTATTTAACTGAGCGACACTTCAGAAGACCATCTAATGTGAAAAGATTTTGACTTGTCTTATCACCGCCAAGCAATGAGGGCACGCCATTACCTGAACAGATCGTCTTCCGGTAAACCACAATGAACTGTGATTCATCGGCGTAACCGGAACGTAAACCTGCAGATTGTTTTATGTACTTTGTAAACCAAATACAACCTATAACCCTTCGTTTCGACTCATCATTTTTCTTTCAACAACTCAAAATTCTTAAAGACACTTATTTTCACTTTTTTTTTTAAAAATTTCATTTTCCTTTATGTTTAAGTTTACTTTCTCGTCTATTTTTCTTTAAGAAATAACAATTTTTCGATGTATGAGTTGTACTGTTGCACATTTTACAATTACTAAAACGACAATTAAGTCTATAATGACCTTTTTGACCACACGTATAACAAAATTGATTCTTTAACTTGCTTTTAATTTTTCGACCATTACTCGCCTTTACTTTTAAAATATGAACTTTACCATTATCTCGAACTCTATCATCTCTTTCACAATTTTCTGTCATTAGACTAGTTTTTTCAAATAAATTTTTATCAAATTCCTTTTTCTCTGGGGTCAGCTTTAATCTAAGAAAAATGTCTTCTTTTTCTGACGCTATACGGAAAGCTTCGTCTAAATTCAAAAATATGCCCTCCGCCCGAACCAAATTTGATAGCCTAGTATCTAAACCATCAACAAATTGCTGAGCGACCAACATATTCACAAATCTCGACAACTCGAATGGATCTGATTCTGTGACCATCTTTTCTGCAATTATTTTAAGTCTACACATAAAAGATCCTAATGATTCATTTGTTTTTCTTTTACATTTTGTTAGTTCATTTTTAGCCTCATAAAAATTAACTTTTTTATAAAAAACACTAGCTAACCAATTTTTCATATCTTTAAAAGTCTGAGGTCTACGAGAAGTTTCAATAGTAAAATAAAACTCTCTAGCTAAACCTTTCAATTTGAATTCAATAGCTGAGACCATTTGTTTTTCCGACCAATTATTGTCTTTACCAATTAATTCAACACTCTTGACGAAAACCCTGTAATCACTCTCACCATCAAAATCATCTATGAATGTAAGATTACTGTTCATAGCTAACCTTGACAAGGAATAACACAGTGCTTCCATCAAAGTATTACTGTTGGTATTACGTTTTGATGCTAACTGTTCTCTAGATGTTAAACTCAAACAAGTTTCATCAAAATTATTAACTGAATATTTATTAAAACTTGACTCGTCACGACTCATTTCCACAAACAATTATAAGATATTTTTTATATTACTTAATAGACTTGTATTTAGTTCACAGCGTTTTTGACCTTTTGCCCAAAAACAGTACAAATGGAAAATCAGTACTCTTTGCTCCCGGAATTGATAACTGAGTATACTACTAGAAATTGCTACGAAACCTTACAAATCAATGTACATGCAAATACTTTCTTCCTTTTACATTCAAAAAAAAACTACGGAAGACAAACTACTAATCAATAAAAATTAAACTATTTCTCTGAAAGAAAAATCTCAATTAATAAATCTGAAATAAATTCAGCGTTAATAATTCCAAATGGTTATGCGAACTTATAATCTTCCACTTGTATTATTGTCATAAGGAAATTTTGTTAAATTCTTACTTAATTAAATATTTTTTTTTTTTTTATGAAATACAATCATTATTATTCTTGAAATGTAAAACTACCTCTTTTTCTTTAACCAACCCCTCATAAATCTCAGTGACACTCACTCAAAAGCTTTACTACCTGCTTTTATTTATAGCTTACAGTCAACCACATTTGTCAAATTATAAGTTCCGTAAGACCATCACACTAAATTATTAGAAATATTGTTTCAATATTAAAGAAATAGGATTTTTACTTATATATAAACAATTATCAACAAAATTTGTACCATTTAAATGAACAATACTATCCAACCAAATATTAAAACAACTTCTAACAATTTATAACGACAAATGACGTGATTTTGTCAATGCCGGAGATTTCACCGATTTCCTGTGTCTTTTCTGTGTTGTTAAAATTTTATTTACTTATTCAATATTTTCCAATTACTATAAATTGAAACTAATCATTTTATTCTCAAATTTGACCTAAACTTCGATTTATTTTACAAAACCAATTTCACAAATATTAGCAATTAAAACAACAACAGACAGGTAAATGATACTAAAAATCAGAATAAAAATATGTATAGTCAACCACAGATCTTGTTTACTCTTGAACTTCTTAACAAATAAATTTTAATTTTCTTCTATCTTCAAATCTTTAAATTAAAACAGTCGACTCCAAAATTATGTGAACATTTTACACAAACTTTATACCATCAAATTTTATGTAACTATAATTAACATCAAATTATGTATTAAATTTACAATTGTACAAGCATAACATCAAACTATGTCTCAATTTTTATTTTTAGGGGAAACATCTGACACCAAATTATGTGTCAATTTTTATTTTTTACTTTTTTTTTTACCATTAGGAGGCACACCTGACACCAATTTATGTGTCAATTTTTAGGAGACACACCTGACACCAATTTATGTGTCAATTTTTAGGAGACACACCTGACACCAATTTATGTAACGGGTTACCGATGATAATTCAGTTGGTATAACCAAAGTCTTTTTGAAAGACTCGTTACAACAGGTTAAAGGGAGCGATTTAATTTTACACAAAATATTTATGAGGTTAGACTATACAATTCTTACTCCATAATTAATTTCAATATCACTAACCTTTGTTTTTGTTGAACAGATCTTCTTCAACTAAGGTGATGTATTACACTCAATACTCACACCTTTCACCAAACCGAAATATTAGATAATTTCTACTCACTGTTTTATTGTTCTTTAATTTCTAGTTCGGAATTAATTAAAACTCAATTTTAATTAACCTAACTATATTAACAAAATAAATATAAGAAAAACAAAAACAAATAAATATAAATAGAAAAAAATTGAATAATTTAAATTTACTTAAATTCTTGGCAAAAAGGTTGAACTTTGACAAACAGTAAGTAAAAACAACTAAAAGAACTTCGATCTCGACACTTGAAAAATTCGGGTAAAAATCTACCAAAATAAATGAATCCCAGAGTTTTATAAACTCGGATTCTAGGAAGGGGTGAAGTAGGTGGTGACTTAAGACCCTTAAGAATCTGAATGTCTCCAACAACGATCCTACTTCAACCAATCAGATGAACTAAACAAATGTTCCTTTTCTCAACATTGTTGCCAAATTAATTTAAGAGTTTTTCTATATGAAACCCTAATCTAAATAATAATAATGTACTTGGTCTAAAAAACCTTAATGCAATTCAAAATACAATACAATTCATTGTTTCAATAATATTACAATTCTGATGTTATTTGCATAAGGAAAAACCATTGTACTTACAAACATTTTCAATCTTTTTTAAAAATCAATTCATTAACTTAAATAAGACAAAATAAAAGAACAAAGTTACAATTTTCTAAAATTTCCTGTTGGGGTAAATTATTACATTTTCCTTTAATTAATTTAATTTAATTACTGAATAAGTTCTACATAGAAATATCACTATTTAAACTTCGAACCCACTGTGCGACCACACCCTGACACTAGATAAGGGTTCGAAAAGAACACATGTGTTAAAAAAAATCAACGAACGTTTAGATTAAGATAAGTAATTTTTAAAATAAATTTTGTATTTTACGACTATTTTACGATTACCAAATGTAAGATTAATTTTAAGAAAACCCATAAAAATATGAAAAAATTCGTGAGAATCTAAACAAAGTGGTGGTCTAAAAATTCTCCCACGAAGTCATTTATTAACGGTTTTCTAGCTCTGTTACAATATGTCATTAGTTATAAAAATCTTGAATGCAGATGAAAATTATACTTACATTTAAATCCAATTCTTGGGCCACTAGAATCTTTACATCATTTGCCTTTTGCATCGTACTTTATTACTATTATATACTATTATTACTTTTTTATTCTGAAAACAAATTAATTAGGTATTAATGTGTTGTTTTAAGGAGCGTCATATACATGAAAGTACTTATTCTTTGTTTAGTTGGGAATTCCTGTAAGTAAATTAATGAATTTAGACAAATATATTCCCTAAAAATAACAGTTTGATACGATCTGTTTCATTTCTAGCATTACTATACACAAGTATTTCTTCCGATTATCATTTCCAATGAGGCAGGGACTCATTAATAAAAGCGAGAATATTTAACTAATAATTTTGAATTGAAGCGTAGAAGCAACTTCAGAGAGATGTGGTTCGTATGAAATAAAAGTTTGAACTGATTAAAGTTTGGTGGTAAACAAGTAAAGAAAACTTTTTAGTCTACCTGATTTTATGAACAAAATTGAAATTAGTTTATGACAACGAAATTCAAATGTCTACAAATGAATAACGAATAGTTAATGTTATAAGTAGGAACATAATGTATAAAATTTCAGAAGACACAATCAACCAATGATAATTGATAGTTTAAAGTGTAAACCTCAGTACTCATGCAAACACTATACTTACTCATCATTGGTCCAATTCACTCGAGGCAGGTTATGTTAGAATATCTAGACATTGTGTATAACGGTTGTGATGACAACGGAGAATAAAAACAACAGAAGAGCACAGGGGTGCGTTGTCAGGATTTCGAGACCACCTCCATAGGAGTATCCCACTTTGTGGAAGACTTCTGCGTTTTGGAGGTGTGGGGTGGCTGGTCGGGAGTACAGATTGGTGTTAGGGTTAGAAGTAGGAGTACTTCCAGGATTTACCGATGGTATCTGTAGTTTAGCAGACAGCTTACTGCATTACTTACTTTCATTCGTTTTAATTCACCCTCTAGTTCCGAGATTTTAATCTTAACATCTAGTTTTCGGGTACCTCTTGGCTTATCTTTTTCGCGGACACTACACGTGGTTTATTGGTTTAGTAACCGAGGTTGCCAGCCAAATTAACAACTCTTCTCTTTTGTCTGAATATGGCAACTCTTATAACTAAATTCAAACAGAAGGACGAACGTTATGTCTAACTCCATTTGGGGGTCTGATATCGGTGTAGCTCTTTGCCGAATTTTGCTGTTGTTACTTACTTTTCAGAGAATATGCAAGAAATTGCAGTAATTTATTCAATCAATTAATTGAAATACAAAGGATGAATCAACAAAAAAGACAACTACTACTGTGCTCTTGAGCTGTCTCTCTCAAACTGACTCTCATGTTTCTTGATCACCAAGGTTACCTCGGTCGCCTTCATTTGTCAATTGTTATTGTTTTTTAACTTACTTTATTCTATTTTATTGTTTATATTAACACCGCCTCTCAATAGAATAGAATGAAGGCAATCCGAATCATAAAGACATTTCAATTATTTGTGATTGCTTTTCTTCCTCTAGGTAAGTCGCAAATAGACCTAGTATTGTTCTTTGCTAACGACTGCATCTCACAATTGATTACTTATTCCCACTCAGACCAGTCACTACGCCGTTTTGCTTCCGATATTGTGGACGGATCGTCACCAACAAATCGTTCTGCTGATAACACTAGTGATTCACCTTCGATAGATGATAGTGCCATATGCGCATCACATTCAGGTGCATAATTACCGTAACGTAGCGGTGCCTTTCTTACTCTCCCGCTCTTTCGTTGAGTTACCTCGCTGATACCCATGTTATCGAAATAAACGCCGTTACCAACACAATCCAAATTAGTACTGTGGATTTCTCCAGTTTTATCAGTACGCGACTATTCATCATCATTTGGTTAAACTGCTTTACCGTCACACGTACTCCCACTATCTGTAACCGCCTCTGAACCGATTAACTTTACTAACTTTGATCGATTTAATACCGATGATTCATTGAATGTTACATTTCGACTAAAAATTAGCTTCTGTTGTTCAATATCCCAAAGTCAATACGTACCAAACGTCGCACCATAACCAAGCATAATACATTTTGTTGCTTTTGCTTGTAATTTCAACCGCATTTCATGTGGAATATGATTGTAACATTCAGAACCAAATATTCGAAGGTTTGACAGCTCTGGTTTCTTTCCAAACCAAATTTCTGCTGGTGTCTTGTCTTTAAACTGCTTTCCACCCGCGTTTGTTGGCGATCGATTTTTGATATAATTTGCCGACATAATTGCTTCATTCCAAAACTTATTTTCCATCCCACTGGCCAAAAGCATTATCGTAGCCTTGTGTTGCAGCGTTTCATTTAAACGTTCAGATACTGAATTCGTTTCCGGATTGTATGCAACGGTGACTAACAACTGAATACCCTTTTGTTTGCAGTATTCTTTAAATTCGTTTGACGTATATTCACCACCGCCATCATGTCTCAATTTTGACACCTTTGAGCCATGAAGTGCCTCAGCCATTGCAACAAATTCCTTGAATTTACCAAACGTTTCACTTTTTCTCTTGATGCAATAGACCATGGATGCTCTCGAATAATCATCCATGAATGTCACAAAATAACGTGACCCATCGTATGCATTCGTTGGATACGGTCCACAAACATCACTGTGAATCAATTCCAAAACTCGCAATGAACGTGTATTTGAATTTCTTGGAAACGGTGAACGAACATGTTTTCCAAGTACACACGATTCGCACAACTGTGTATCCTTTTTTTTTACATTACTCATACCAATAGCCATATAATTGGCTAACTTTTTCATGTCATTTCGGTTGAGATGACCAAGTCTAAAATGCCATAGATTCTGTGATATTGTTTTCAAATTATTCACTCCTGTAAATCCCGCAAACACATTGTTGTCAACGTACAAAGTCACTTCATACATTCTTCCATTTACGCGTCCGACAAACTTTTCGATACCATTCAGCGATACATAGGCATAATCACACTCAAACACAATTCGATATCCCTTTTGTGTTAGTCTTCGAATTGACATCAAGTTGCATTTCAAATCATTCACGAATAGAACGTCCTCCATTGTTTTTACCGATGTATCACCATGGTGAAATGTTTTAACGAGAATGTCACCACGTTGGTTTGCAACAATGCTTTGATTTTTCTTGGCAACCGAAATGCTTATTTCGTCAATTGGTTCCAATTTATCGAAGAACATCTTCTGATTCACCATATGCTGAGTCGCTTCAGAATCTAAGACAAATTTTATTTCCGCGTAATTACCGCTATTCTGCTGCAATTGAGCGTTAAATGCCTTCGATTCTGCCAAATTCTCTTTGGTACCATCTTCAGCAATTGCATACATCGATGAACCGCTTGCTCTGTTTGCGCTTTCTCTATTTGACCTCTCTTTTTTGTTTTTATTGCGAAAACATTGAGCCTTTTTGTGTCCAGATTTTTTACACATATGACATATAATTGTCTTTTTCCCAGCAAACATTGCTCCAGGCTCAATTGATTTACTCGAACCATTTTCACCAGTCCGCTTGTTGTACTCATCCATTAACCGGGTTTTAACAAATTCTACAGTTAACTTTGATTGCTCCATTGTTTCCAATGCTGTCACTAGGTTATCATAACCTCATGGCATAGTAATCAACAAATGTACAACCACATCAAGCTCTTCCATTGTAGCTCCCGTTGACTTTAACTCTCGAATTCTCTTATCAAATTGCAAAAGTAAACTTATCATATCATCCGACTCATTGTATTTCATTGTCAGCAATTGTTTTCGTAATAAAACTCGCGACGCCACACTTTTCCTTTCGAAAATCGTGCATAATGTGTCGAAAATGTCCTTTGCCCGAGCTTTTTCGCGAACATACTCAAGTTGGCTATCATGAACTGACTGTACTAATATCGAAACACATTTCTTTTCATTCAACTTAATCGTAGGATGTTTTGTCACATCTTTTTCCGCTGTAAGAATGACCTCCAACGATTCCTCGATGAATCTTCTCAACTCCATTTCATCAAGCAAAATTCCCACACGATATTTCCATTTGCTAAAATTCGTGCCATCGAGTTGTTGAATTTTTAGAATGTTATTTACAGTAACGTTCGCCATCTTTGTCTGTCGCCTTCACCACAATTGACTTCCAACCTCAATTGTATAACTTTATCCTGCACGCAGTGGGCCCATAACCTCAGAGAATATGCAAGAAATTGTAGTAATTTATTCAATCAAATAATTGAAATACAAAGGATGAATCAACAAAAAAGACAGCCACTACTGAGCTCTTGAGCTGTTTCTCTCAAACTGACTCTCACTATTTCTTGATCACCAAGGTTACCTCGGTCGCCTTCATTTGTCAATTGTTATTGTTTTTTAACATACTTTATTCTATTTTATTGTTTATATTAACGTTATGTCTAACTCCATTTGGGGGTCTGATGTCGGTGTGGCCGAATTTTTCTGTTGTTACTTACTTTAGATCGTTAACTCTTTCGGAACTTGGAACGGAGTCGTGCTCAGGGTTTACCGGGCGGTTGACCTTTCTTTCTGCCAATAGAACCTGGATTTGAACCGCCTTTTTCTTTTCTTCTTTCACGGTTTTTGCTGGCGATGTGCCGTCCGGTTCCAATATAATTCGGAACCACTCGACCTTTTGCAGGCACACTTGCTGTTTTCCCATTTCATTATCGCTAATTCGGTTATTAAACTGTTTACAGTACGAAAACAAAAATTTAATTCAGTTGTTTCTTGGATTGGTAACCAAGGTTACCAGACAAGTAAACAAATTTTTTCATTTGTCTGAATTTGGTAACTAACTAAATTCAGACAAAAGATGGACACTAAATAATCACAAAAATATCACTACAAACACTTTTGAAAACTGAGGTGTGAGTGTGATGAGAATAATAGTCGATGTTACAAGAACACTGATCGTTTATTATATTATTACAAAGTGTGCTAGAAACGTCAAAGACTAAAAACTAAGAACTAAAAACCCTGGGTAGCATGACGCTTGCGTTAGGGCATCTATACAGAGGGTTCCAAGTATCAATGTGCAATTTCATTCTTTAACAAACACTTTTCCGCAATTGCTACTCAAATTTGGATAAATGACGATTGTTACCGCTGCCATTGGTAACGACAGAAAGGTCTTTTATTGTTAGCGACTTTTGTCAATTGTTCAAAGTGCAACCAGGGAATATTGTTGATAGTAACAATTTTTGTTTGAGTTGTTCGTCCTTCTTCTGTCTGAATTTAGTTATAATAGTTACCATAATCGAAAGAGAAGAGTTGATAACGCTAATCCCAAATCTTTATCCCAACCAGCCAACCACACTCCTGCAAAGTCTTCCAGATCCAAAACTCAGGAACTCGGTCACCGCCAAGGAGGTGATGTCGAAATTGTCTAACTACGATTCACCCCACCAGTTATGATTCATTGTTCAAATTTATGTATATCGAATTGTATTAAAGTATTTTAAACCAAGTACACTAAGAATTAGAAGAGACTCCTCATAGAGAAGAAACTTTTAAATTGGTTTGGGAAAAACCAGCGCTAATGATTAGCCGTCTCAGATCTCAATTTCGGTTAATATTTTTTGACAGCTCATTGACAATCTTGGCAACTGATCTTTGTCTAATTTCGTTTTGTTTGGTGTCCAATCCTATAATGCTCTTTGGCGAATTACTGAGAGAGGTTATTTCAATTTGCCAAAATATGCGGAAAGTGGGAAGGTCCTAATTATGTGATGTGAATTTATAAGTTTAACAGAATTGAAAAAAAGCAGCTAAAAAAGATGTTTAAGTGTTATTATTATCTTATCAAAGAAAATATATAAAATTTTGATATTTGTTAGGAATAGCAATGTCTAATTAACAATTCACACACTTTTGTCGATGCATATTCTTCAGACAACAAAAGTATGTTTTACTTTTGATTAATAAACATATCGCCTTCATTGCTGTTGGAACCTGAATATGTACAAAATGTAATTTGATTTCAAAACTGAACTTGAACAATTATTTGGTAACTTACAATTTCGTCGTTGAAAAGACGAAAACTACAAAAGAAATAAATATTTACTCTTTACACGTGAGCTGTTTGTTTCATTTTTTAGCTTTCAATGCAAACACAAATTTAAACAATATCGATTTGTCAAGAAAATATTTTTGTTTATATTTAAAAAATAATAATTTTTTCCAGATTGATGTTTTTGATGAACTCAGAAGTCAGATTTATTTAGTAATAGAGGTCCTTATGATATTCCTTCTACAGTATTGAATGAATTGTGGATTATAATTAACAAAGCCTCTAACCATGAAATTTAACTTGTTTTTAAAATGTGCTTTATTTCCTAATGCACAGAAAAATTCATTTATTATACCTACCTTAAAGAATGGAGATAGTTTACTTGTAACAAATTTAGGCCTGTATGAAAAATGTTTTGTATTCCATAATTGTCCAAAAAAATTCATTTCCAAAATAATTATGCCATAGTTCCAAAATATTATAAATAAGAGTCAACACGGATTTTGCAAATGTAAATCTTCTGCGACCAACCTTCTTATTTATAACCTCTCGACAGTTGGTGCTCTTGAAAATCATTTACAGGTTGATGTTGTTTATACAGACATTTAAAAGGCATTTGATAGAATCTGTCATGATTTATTGTTTGCTACACTAAATGGGCTGGATTTGTCAAGTAATTTTTCCACTGTAAATAATCATAACGATTGCAATGTAAAGTGATTAGTTTTTATAAAAAATTAATCAACACCATATTCGCAAGTTATACTTTAGATAAAAGATTTTAATGTAATGTGTTTGAAATTTAAAAATGAGTAATAGGTTGGGCGGTAGTTTTTCTAGAAAAGTTGGTTCGGCTCAAGCCAAAATGAATTTGGGTAAATGTAAAAGAAAAGCTGGATCATATCTTGGTGCCTTTGCCCACACATTAAAGTAGCTTTTTACACAAATACTGCTGTAGGATCCCAGGTTCTGCGATGTTTTGTCGTATAAAATAACCTCTTTCCATAATCGCGGATTATATGTACAGCAATTAAGCAGAACGAAATACTCTCACATTAGCTGTCAAAATTGCCAGAGTTGTCAAAACGTGCTGACTCCTTAGGAACTCGTTAGGAATATTTAAACAATTACAATAATGGCAACTTGATGCCATTATTGTGGAGATGTCGATTACTAGTCCTGAAAGTCACGGAAATCAAATTAGTTGCAGATCTATCGTCGACATACAAAAACTGTCTGTGATTCTGACGGATAATTAACATGTGAAAAGAAATTGTTTTTGTTAACTTTGTTAACTTTATATTTCCATTAGAATAGATTGCTGCTAAGAGAAGTTCCAACTATTATAATTTAGTTTGAATATGTGATACGGACGACGTGAGGGATGAAATTGAAAACAGGATAACTAGATGTATATACACTTAAATAAAATATTAATTAATTAGTAATTACGAAACTAAACGAACATTTGGGAGTGGGTGTTGGACTGAGTGACATTTTACGAACTTTCAAGTTTCAATAGCAACGAAGGAATTTTGTGTATCAAATAAAAGAAAATAATATTTATGTTGCTAAGATTACGATTCCTTGTGACATATGCCAGACGTTAAAATATAAACAAAACACCAATGTCCAATTGAACCTTAATCGAAATATGTAATTTAGAAAAAAGTTGTCTTCTTTCAAGTAAATTTGATTTGTTTCTTCCATTTCTTCTTTTATTGATGATCCTTGGTCCTGGATTTGCATTTGAGGACTTTTATGACCTTACTTATTACAAGTGTAGCACCCTTACTTACTTTGTTTCTTGTGGTTGTTATTGTTGACTGAGAATACTGTTGAGTCACTTTCAGGATGTTTAACATTTTGTGATATGTTGATTTCACAGAAAGTTATCTTCATGCCGGAGCTTTCAATAGCAATAATCATTGGTTGATAGGAGGACTCTGGTAGACCGGAGAGTAGCAATGTAACTGGCCATTCATCGTCAACTGCGAAACCAATGTTTCTGAGCTTGCGAGCAGTACACATAATTTGGCTCACATATTTCTCTACGTTTTGACATACAGTAAGTGAAGTATTATAGAGATCACGCAGCAGCCCATCACAGCGTGTCAACAAAGAGTCATCAAATACTTATGAAAACGTATCCCATACTTCTTTTGCAGTACTACTCTCTTGCATGTGCACGTAATTTATTTAGTCAACTAGTAAATTTATCTTAGTTTTTGCCTTTGTGTCTCGTTTTGTGTCCACAATGACACATGTGGTGGGGTCTATGCAGTTCCACGACTCCTCTTGCTGTAGGTATGTTTTTAGAGCAAATCGTCATGTTACGTAATTATCTCGGCCGGTTAACTTTTCAATTAATGCCAATTGATTGTTTGCTGACAATTTAAGAACCCTTATTCCAGATGTTACGAGAAAACACTTTTCAATTGTCGTATTGACGTTTTAGGTTAACTTCATTACTTTTCTCAGTAAGTAAGCCATTCTGGGCTTCCCTGGGCTTTTCTGGCTCCATAACCTATTAAATTTTCTTAAAAGAATTTATTATTTCAGGAGTAAAACTTATATTTAAGAATTTAGTGTTAAAATTACAACTTAACTGTCTACAGGCGCACAATACAAATTACAATTTTATTAGTTTATGTGTAGTTTCAGTACACTCCTACAGGTCATCGCATCAGTTACAATTGGATTCCCAAGAGGAGATGAAACATTATTTGTTTTAAGTTGTATTATAATTTTTAATTCTTAATAATAGCGTAAGCTTCATTGCGCTGTAAATTAGATTTTTTTGAGAAGAATGCTTCAGGTAAACTACTTCGGGTTAACAAGACAGCATTAAATTAACTGAGGAATGCATATTATCGGATTTTGTAAGCTGGGTCAGCTCCTTGATTAATATTTATATGATCCCATTTTCCGCACATTTTGGCAGACTGAAATAACTTCTTTCTGTAATTCGCCATAGAGCATTATAGGATCGGACACCAAGCAAAACAAAATTATGAGAAGGCTTTTCTTATTCTTAGTGTACTTGGTCTAAAATACTTTAATACAATTCAATATACAAAAATTTCAACACTGAACCATAAATGGTTCACAATTTCGACATCACCTCCTTGGGAGTGACCGAGTTCCAAGAGGTCTTCTGAGTTTTGGAGCTGGGAGACTTTGCAGGAGTAGGGGTGGCTAGTTGGGATAAAAATTTGGGATTAGCGTTAGGAGTAGGGGTACTATCAGAGTTTACCGATGGTATCCCTAGTTTAGACGACAAAGCTGTGTAAGCACTCTTTTACTCTCTGTATTCTCACCTTCTAGTTCCAAAATTTTATTCCTAAGGAAATCGGGTACCTCTGGAAACGTCAGCAGACGTTTGGGTTTTATTGAGTTTTTCACTTAGCTTTTCTTTTTTCCGGACCCTACACATAGTTTAACAAATTAACAACTCTTCTCTTTCGATTATGGTAACTATTATAACTAAATTCAGACAAATGACGGACGAACAACTCAAAAAAAAAATTGTAATTTTCAACAATATTCCCTGGTTGCTACCCACACTTTGAACAATTGACATAAGTCGCTAACAATAAGAGACTTTTCTGTGGTTATCAATGGCAGAGTGTTGGTAGTGATATTTTCGTTTTTATTTAGTGACCCTATTAAAGTTCCTATTAAAAGACAAGAACCGTGAAATAAGAAAAGGAAAAGGAGGCTCAAATCCAGGTTCTATTCGCAGAAAGGAAGGCGGTACCACATCCAACGACACAGCTAATTATTGTAAAGCCCCAGTTTTGATCGGTTACATTAGAGTACATTAGAATACCAATTAATTCTCTGTATCGTGTGGGGTCTTTGAATGGTTTTAAATCTCTGTTAAATTTTGAGTGGCAGTCATACGGTGTTTTAATTGGATTGCAATCTACCATTCTGAACTTCTCTAAAATATATTTTTTTTGTTTAAGTCTTACTCCTTTCTTACTTTGGTTAATTTCTATTCTAAAGAAAAACCTAGCAATCTTTGATCTTCAATTTCTCAGCTAATTCCCTCTTAATTTCATTACAAGTTTGTTTTTCGACAGTTCTTTTGTACTCCTTAAATTTTTCAAAAGCTTCTCTCTTTGACTTATGGAAAAAAAACCTGGCACCACCTATTATAATCGTCTATTAATGTAAGAAGATATCTTGATCCACCGCTGAGTCTGACTCGCATTGGTCCGCAGATATCTGAATGAACAACATTCAGTAACTGCTTACTTCTTCCTTCTCTGTCAGTAAAGGGTTTCCTTGCTTGCTCACCTCGTTGACATTGTCACACCACATGGGTAATTTATCATTATCCAATTTATTACCGTGTACCAGTCGCTTTCTGTACAAATCCTGTACGCCTTTACAATGTAGGTACTCCAGTTGTCTATGCCACAGGACCATTTTGTTTGAATTTCTATGCATTATTCATTTGTAGACATTTGAATTTCGTTGTATATAAACCTATTTCAATATTTTTCATAAAATCAAGTAGACCAAAAAGTTTTCTTTATTTGTTTACCACAAAACTCTAATCACTTCAAACTTTTATTTCATAAGAAACACATCTCTCTGAAGTTGCTCCTACGCTTCATTTCAAAATTAATAGTTAAATATTCTCTCTTTATTAATGAGGTTCTTTCTCATTGAAAATGGTAATTAGAAGAAATACTTATTTACAGTAGTGCTAGAAATGAAACCGATCGTACCCAACTGTTATTTTTAGGGAATAGTTTTGGCTAAATTCATTATTTATATTTACAGGAATTCCCAACTAAACACAGAATAACGCTCCATAAAATAACACATTAATTTGTTTTCAGAATAAATTATGATTTTTTTATTGGAGCAAAGAAGGGGAAATCTACAAGACGTAGTGCCGCACTTTACCGACTAAAAACCCCTCTCCGGGCACCGATCCGAAGATCATGGCCTAAGAGTAGTTAACCATAAAGGTTTAGGAAAATAGAAGGGAAAATTAAAGAGGTACGTAACAATCGCTACATAGTAAAGAAAAGATGTCCCAAAGAGACGCAGAAGTCTAGACAGCCAAGAGACAAGGTCTCTTATATCTGTCGGATTCACAGGGTTGGATATCATGCAAGCATGCAATCTCCGGATTAGAGTGTTGAAAGATAGATCTCCGGAGATTGAGGGCATGCTATTTTCTCTGAGGCTATGAAATATGAAAAAATATGCAAGAAATCCGAAAAGAGTACAAGAAAAAATAACAATAACAGAGAAAACAGCATTACCAAGAAACCGTCTTCAAAAGTTCTATCAAAAAGGCTGAGGACTGGAATGTTCCCGTTGGAGTTTCACATATCTGTCTGTATATAAAGCAGTTACTTTCATTTTATGGAAAGTTTTCCACAGTATGGGCATACGTTTCAACTCATCTAACATCTGAGAATTAAGCACGTTTGTAGTAATTATAATATTAAAATCGTGCCGTAGTAGTTTTTGCTTATATTTTAATCTATAATTTATGACGGAAAATGTGTTTCCTAAATAATTATATTGTGTATATCTGTATATTTTTCCACTGAATAATTGGAGGTTGAAAAAATCGGCAATGTGTCGAAACCATTTTATAACACCAAACTAATATTAAAATATCGACATAAGTTAAACAAAGTAGTTTTATTTGTAAAGTTATGTTATATTTAAATATTTGGGAATCTCATTTATGGTCATCCACTGTAGGTTGAAATACAAGGATGAGATTGATTCGAAACAGTTCTACCATCAAAAATATTATAACAAATTGAAAAATCATCACGATATTCCTTTGCTCTGTCAATTTGCTGAGACCGTGGATTAAAACGAATTATAAGAAACGATATAACTGAATCACAATTTGGTGTTATATCAATACAATGTAAGAATCAAATCAAATTTGCTTGAGAGAAGACAACTTTTTTCTAAATTACATACTTTTGACATATGCCATAAAGAAACGTAATTTGACATGTTATTTTATTTTTGACAAACAATTCGTTGCTATTGATACTTGAAAGTTTGCAAAATGTCACTCAATCACACACCCACTCGTTTTATTTTGTAATTACAAATTAATTAAAATTTTATTTATGTGTATATACATCAGGCTAGTTATCTTGTTTTCAATTCTATTCCTCACCTTATAATAGTTGAAACTTCTCTTAGCAGCAATCTATTGTAATGTAAATATAAAATTAACAAAGTTAACAAAAACAATTTCTTTTCACATATTAATTACTTGTAGAAAATAAATGTCAAAGAGGGATCTGCAACTAATTTGATTTCAGTGACTTTCAGGGCTAGTAATCTAAACCTTCAGACGGTAAGTTGCTATTTTTGTAACTGTTTAAATATTTCACCTTTTTAAGAATTTAAGAATTTTTCTCCTTCACCTTTAGTTATCACCCTCAAACAACACTAATATACCAATCTTTCCATATTTGATAATTTTATGTCGCAAATTATTTAGATTCTTCATGTCTGGATGACAAGTTCAAATAATGTTAACACAATTTATAAACCAAATCATGAAGTAGTGATTCACACTATTTCACAATTTTCTGGGGAAATAAAGATTTGCAATCTTTGTTGGGTTGAAATTTATAATTAATAGATTTATCTGTTGCAGCTTTGTTAATACTTTCATCTCTACTTTAGTGCATATATATTTTTAGTGTTTCCATATTTTCTTGGGAGTAGGCATGTTTTGACAAAACACTGACAACATCATCGAGAACTAAAGTTGTAGTATTTTCATTCTGCTTATTCGGTTATCATATAATCGCGATACCGATCATGGAAAGAAGTTATTATATACAATCAAATATCGCGGAGCCTTGTATCCTATTAAGCAGTATTCTTCTAAAATATCTGTTATAAGGTATATCATAATTGAAATGAAAGTTTATGCTCTTATAGACATTCAAGAAGTGAGACACAATTTACTTGCTTTACCTGTATGCTCCATACTTGCTTCAAAAATATGTTAATATCGTGGTGGTAACTCTCCATATGCGTTGGGATGTAGATGGAGTTCTTAAGATACTTTATTTAAATTTGCAATCTGTAAAAAGAAATAATTTTCGAGGGTATTGCAAAAATGATCTTCAAAAATTGATTGAATAAATCATATTGTAGAAGAGAATGAAAAACACAGTGACCAAAGATTTTTTTGTAAGAAGGAAAATAACGCAGCGATTTTTAATTAGGGATGTCTCAATATGATTATACGGCGCTGTAGTGCGTTGATTCAGTCTACCAAAGGGGCGGTATATATAACACGATATTTTACACTAAAAACTCTCTGTACTCTGTAATATTGTATAACTTTGGTTAACTTTTGATATATATACAAATCGGGATTCTTTTTTACAGTTTCAAAGACATTTTAGTGTTTTGTTAATATATCATATGTCCTAACTTTATTTGAATGAACTTTAAATATGATATGATATGGTAATATTTTGATCCAGCAAAATTAAAGCCCACGGGAAATTTTCATGTGGCTTGATTTCCGAGAATTTCATAATTAATTAACACTATTTGAAATCAGAGCTCTAAAATAGATATATTTCGTTATTAATGTAATTGTTACAATATTCCGCCTTGATTAACTGCAATAAATTATGTATCTAAGGGAATCCAAATTTAAAAAAACAATAGAACACTTGTTGTAACCTAGCATCTGTTATTTACATCTGTTCCCAAAACTTAATTTAAAATATTAACAATTTCAACATTCAAGAGATGCTGCGAAACTTTAGAACAGTAGGTGTCTCACCATTCAAAAAATCAACAACTACATACACGCCATTAATTTATTTCAGATGTAATTCATGAGGAATAACACATAATTTCTAATGAAAGTCAAATTTGATGATTAACATCAGTGAATCAAATTTAAATGGAAAATGTGTGTGGTTTAAATTAATGGTTAAGACTTGAATAATACTATATGGAATAAATAATGAAATTATTTATTAACAATTTCTTGAAACGAGAGAATAAGTTTTTGAGAACTCTGGTTCTGTACATGTGTTTTGAAAACTAACTGTCAACTGATGTTGGAGTTATTTCATTTTGCTTGTTGGCCGATTTTATAATGGCCTTACCAAGTATACAAAGTTGTTATTCTAAATTGTCGAGATATTCTGAACACAGGATCCTATAATAATAATCGAGGAGCTATTTTCCTGTCACAGTTAACTGTGTGACATTCTGCTGATATAATTTAATTTACAATGCGAAAAAATATCTTATTCTTGAAAATAAAGCTTACGCTATAACAGAGTCAAGAATTGAGACGCAATTTACTTAGAAAATCATTTATTTAGAATACCGATCAGACATGTAGTAGATGTTAAGATTCTGCATATAGCATATAGGTAAACCAAGTAAATTGTGTGTCACCTATTGAATATTTATCTTTCTTTTCAGTTATGTTTTACCTTATTGCACGGTAAAGTAGATTTTTTAGAAAAATACTACTTAATATGATCCCAGGTTCCTATAATCGCGATTATAAGATTAGCAACTAAGCAGAATGAAAATACCCCAACATGCCCAAGTTGTCTAATTTGTCAGCAAATTGTCAAAACGTGTGTAGTGGTTACGAGCTCTCAAGAAAACGTGGAGACACTTAAAATATATATGCACTAAAGTAGATGAAAATTTCATCAAAATTACAAATGATAGAGTTATTAATTATAAATTTCATTTCAACAAAGATTGCAAATTTTTACACAGAAAATTGTGATTTGATTTTGTTTATAAATTGTGTTGTCATTATTTGAACTTGTCATCTAGACATGAGGAATCTAAATAAATTTTGACATAAAATTAGCAAAATTAGAAAGATTGGTATCTTAGTGTTGTTTGAGGGTGATAATCCAACCAAACGTGAAAGAGAGAAATTCAGTACCTAGTTGAAATTTGCCGCTCACTAATTCTTGCTTAATGAATCAACTACGGGAATTATTTTTTGATTTAAAAAGGTGACATATTTAAACAGTTACAATAATAGCAACCTACTGTCCGAAGGTTCCGATTACGAGTCACTGAAATCAAATCAGTTGTAGATGTCTCTACGACATTTATTTTCCATCAAAGGAATACTGTCTGTGAATCTGTCAGATCATTAACATGTGAATAGAAATTGTTTTCATTAACTTTATACTTAAATGCAGAAATATATTTTGCTGCTAAGAGAGGTGGGGGATGAGATTGAAAACAAGTAACTTGCATGATGTATATACACATAAATAAAATTTTAATTAATTATTACAAAATTAACGAACATTTTGGAGTGAGTGTTGTTTTGAGTGACATTTTGCAATCTTTCATATTTCAGTAGCAACGAAGGAAGATCACGTCACCTTATGATGTATGTCAGCCTGTCCAATTATAGGCAAGAGTTATGGTTAATACAATTAAACCTAATTCGAAATATGTGGTTTGGAAACACGTTGTCCTCTTTCAAATAAATTTGATTTGATCTTATATTGTATTAATATTACATCAAATTGTGGTTCAGTTATATTTTTTGTTATAATTCTATTTGTTTGAATCCACAGTGTCAACAAATTGACAGAGCAAAGAAATGTCGAGATGAGTTATAATAACTTTAATGGTAGAACTGTTCCGAATCAATTTCATCCTTATTTTTCAACTTACACTAAATGACTAAAAATGTGGTTCCCAAATATTTAAATATAATATAACTTTCCAAATGAAACTACTTTGTTTAAGTTTTGTGGTTAATTTAATTAATTTTAACCTCCAATTAGTTAGTGGAAAGAAGTACTTAAAAGATATATGCGACATAATTTTTTAGGAAACACATTTACTGATTACAGTACAGATTAAATTTTAAGGAAGAATTACTTCGGCACTATTCTAAAATTATAATTAGAATAAACAAGCTTAATTCTCATATGTACTATGAGTTATAACGTAGGTCCGTACTATCGAAACATGGAACTTTTTTCCCGTGTAGTGTATACTATTTCTCTTACTACCTCGGTCGAAAGTACGTATTTTGCTCCCCGGTTCCACTACAGAAAAATACTATTTCCTATCGTGGAACCGGGGAGCAAAATACGTACTTTCGACCGAGGTAGTAAGAAAAGAAAATTTCGACACGAGGCGGATTCAGATAGAGACGTTACTTACCAAAATCGATACCTGGGATTTCGTTAATGGTGAAGTATCAAAGCCAGTTATATGTCAGGGTGACACAAAAAGTGAATCAGCGCCTAAAACGTGGATGTAAATAAGATAAAAAGGTAAATGCGGACATAATCCTATGCATAAGCCCATCGGACCTCAAGAGTATCAAAGGATGCGAGATTCCCAAAGATTGAAATTGGAGTCAATCCATGCTTCAAATGGACCGGCACTATTGGAACAATTATTTTATATATTTTATATATAATATTTATTTAAGTATAAATAAAATTGGATAACGATAAATTACCCACGTAGTGTGACATATGTCAACGAGGTAAACAAGCAAGGATACCCTTTACTGACAGAGAAGTAAGAAGTAAGCAGTTACTGAATATTGTTCATTCAGACATCTGCGGACCAATGCGAGTCAGAACCAGTGGTGGATCAAGATATCCTTTAACATTTAGGTGTATTTTCTCATGTCAAAAGGAGAATTTCTTGAAAAATTTAAGGAGTACTAAAGAACTGTCGAAAAACAAACTGGTAATGAAATTAAGAGAAAATTAGCTGAGAAATCAAGATCAAAGAATGCTAAGTGTTTTTTGGAATAGAAATTAACCAAAGCAAGAAAGGAGTAACACTTAAACAAAAAAAATATATTTTAGAGAAATTCAGAATGATAGATTACAATCCAGTTAAAACACCCTATGACTGCCACTCAAAAGTTAACAGAGATTTAAAAATGTTTAAAGTCCCCACACGATACTGAGAATTAATTGGTAGTCTAATGTACTCTAATGCAGCCGATCAAAACTGGGGCTTTACAATAATTAGCTGTGTCTTTCTGACAATCGAACCTGGATTTGAGGCGCTTTTTCAGTTTCTTATTTCACCGTTTTTGTCTCTTAATAGGGACTTATTCTGAAATGGAACTGGCGAAGTGCCGTGTGGTCCCAATAGGACTCTGAAGCACTCGAACTTCTTGCAGGCACGCTTGCTGTTTTCGCATTTCATGACCGCTAATTCAGTTATTAAATTGTTTATAGTACGAAAACCAAAACTTAATTCAGTTGTTTCTTGAATTGGTAACCAAGGTTACCAACCAAGTAAACAATTTTTTTTATTTGTCTGAATTTAGTAACTAACTAAATTCAGACAAAAGATGGACATATTTCAGTGGTTGCTACCCAAACTTGGATAAATGACGATCGTTACCGCTGCCATTGGTAACGACAGAAAAGTCTTTTATTGTTAGCAACTTTTGTCAATTGTTCAAAGTGTGGTTAGCAACCAGGGAATATTGTTGATAGTAACAATTTTGGTGTGAGTTGTTTGTCATTCTTCTGTTTGAATTTAGTTATAATAGTTACCAAATTCGAAAGAGAAGAGTTGTTAATTTGGCTGGTAACATCGGTTACTAAATCAATAAACTATGTGTAGTGTCCGGAAAAGAGACAAGCTAAGTGAAAAACTCAATAAAACCCAAAAGTCTGCCGACGTTTCCAGAGGTACCCAATTTCCTTAGTGTTCAAATTTAAGTATATTGAATTGTATTAAAGCATTGCATATTCTTCAGACAACAAAAGTATGTTTTACTTTTGATTAATAAACATATCGCCTTCATTGCTGTTGGAACCTGAATATGTACAAAATGAAATTTGATTTCAAAACTGAACTTGAACAATTATTTGGTAACTTACAATTTCGTCGTTGAAAAGACGAAAACTACAAAAGAAATAAGTATTTACTCTTTACACGTGAGCTGTTTGTTTCATTTTTTGGCTTTCAATGCAAACACAAATTTAAACAATATCGTTTTGTCATGAAAATATTTTTGTTTATATTCAAAAAATAATAATAATTTTTTCCAGATTGATGTTTTTAATGAACTCAGAAGTCAGATTTATCTAGTAATAGAGGTCCTTATGATATTCCTTCTACAGTATTGAATGAATTGTGGATTATAATTAACAAAGCCTCTAACCATGAAATTTAACTTGTTTTTAAAACGTGCTTTATTTCCTAATGCACAGAAAAATTCATTTATTATACCTACCTTAAAGAATAAGAGATAGTTTACTTGTAACAAATTTAGGCCTGTATGAAAAATGTTTTGCATTCCATAATTGTCCAAAAAAATTCATTTTCAAAATAATTATGTCATAGTTCCAAAATATTATAAATGAGAGTCAACACGGATTTTGCAAATGTAAATCTTCTGCGACCAACCTTCTTATTTATAACAATTCGACAGTTATCATTTACAGGTTGATGTTGTTTATACAGACTTTTAAAAGGCATCTGATAGAATCTGCCATGATTTATTGTTTGCTGAACTAACTGGGCTGGAGTTGTCAAGTAAGTTTTCCACTGTAGATAATCATAACGATTGTAATGTAAAGTGATTAGTTTTTTAAAAAAAATAAATCAACATTATTTTCGAAAGTTACACTTTACATAAAAGATTTTAATGTAATATGTTTGAAATTTAGAAATGTGTAACAGATTAGGCGGTAGTTTATCTAGAAAAGTTGGTTTGGCTCAAACTAAAATGAATTTGCGTAAATGTAAAAGAAAAGCTGGTGAATATTCTGGTGCTGAAAGAGTTCAAACACAGAGGTTCAAGAATACAGATATTATTAAAAAACACTGATTGCAGAACAATTTTTAAATGGGATGGACAATAATTTAGCATATAAATTCCAGCTTAAAGTATGCGTTATTGTTGAAGAAGAAATTATGAGTAGAAATATTTAATCTTTCCATTTCTCTGTTAACATCATCTATTACTGACTAGTAATTAATAAGCCAACTTAGTTGTCACGCCCTTCCAAATTCTGTCAATGTCAAAACTTTTCGGGTTATTCATCAAACTCTCTAATACCCTCAAAAATTATTTCTTTTTACAAATTGCAAATTTAAATAAAGCATCCTAAGAACTCCATTTACAATTCAACGCATATGGAGAGTTACTACCACGATTTTAACACATTTTTAAAGCAAGTATGGAACATATAAGTAAAACAAGTAATCGTGTCTCACTTCTTGAATGTCTATAATAGTGTAAGCGTTCCTTTTAATTATGTTGCCCTTGTTGCACTATAAAGTAGATATTTAGAAAAATACTAGTTAATAGGATCCCAGGCTCTGCGATGCTTTGTCGTATAAAATAACCAGAACGAAAATATTCCAACATTAGTTGACTAAGTTGTCAGAGAGTTGTCAAAATGTGCGTACTCGTTAGGAACACTCAAGAAAACGTGGAGACATTAAAAATATATATGTAACAAACCATCAAAAAATGCTATTACTTATAAATTTCTACTGTAAAAAGATTGCAAATCTTTACGCAGAAAATTGTAGAATAGAAATCAATATTTCATGATTTGGTTTAAAAGTTGTGTTGACATTATTTGAACTTGTCATCCAAACATGAGGAATCTAAATAATTTTCTTCATAAAATTAGCAAATATGGAAACATTGGTATCTTAGTCTTGTGGGAGAGTGATAACCCAACCAAAAGTGAAAGAGAAAAATTGTCGCTCACTAATTCAAGCTGAAAGAATCAACCACGATAATTTACTGTTGATTTAAAAAAGTGAAATATTTAAACAATTACAATAATGGCAACTTTTTGTTTGAAGGTTTCGATTACGAGTCCTGAAAAATCACGGAAATCACGAACTTTCAAGTTTCAGTAGCAACGAAAGAATTTTGTTTATCAAATAAAAGAAAATAACATTTATGTTGCTAAGATTACGTTTCCTTGTGACTTATGCCAGACGTTACAATATAAACAAAACATCCAATGTCCAATTAAACCATATTCGAAATATGTAATTTAAAAAAAGTTGCCTTCTTTCAAGTAAATTTGATTTCAGTAAGAAGAAATGCTAGTTGTGCCTATGTTGATGATGGCCTTTTATTCTCAATTGATGAATCAGAACTAAATTAATTTAAAAAAAAAAAACTGAAAAACACATATTGGAATTAAAATAATGGAAACCCCAAGTAATTTTTTGGGAATGCAAATAGAAAGTTTTAGTATCTATGTGGAACAAATTTTAAACAGATTTGAAAAGACTAATGCTAGTCCTAATATTATTCCAGTTGACCCTCACATAACACAGCCTGTTCCGTCAAGTTTTACTTGGCGACCACCGCAAATAATCTGACTTAGAGACAATAAATCTGTTGCCAGTTTAGGAACACATAATACTTTTGGAAAAAGCACCTTTTTGTTTTGACCTTCATCGTCATAATGGTCCAACCTCACTTATACTGAGCATTGCACAGATTATACTTTGTTGTCTGCGACTCTGATTTTATGTATGACAGAGTCATATATTCAAGCATGTTCTTACGTCTTGTCATGTGTGACGATGCACCGGAAGCCACTTGCCATGGGTCATTTCGGCTGGATGTTGCCTCAAACACAACAGCATATGATGAACTACTTGCTTTTTGTTGAACATTCTTGGTCCTGGATTTGCATTTGAGGACTTTTATGACCTTACTTGTTACAAGTGTAGCACCTTGAATCCTTACTTGGTTGTTGGTTGTTTTCTTGATGACTGACAATACTGTTGAGTCACTTTCAGGTTGTTTAACATCTTGTGATAGTTTTGATTTCACAGAAACTGAAGTTATCTTCATGCCGGAGCTTTCAATAGCAATAATCATTGGTTGATAGGATTCTAGTAGACTGGAGAGTAGCACTGTAAATAGCCATTCATCGTCAACTTCGAAACCAATGTTTCTGAGCTTGTGAGCAGTACACATTATTATGCTCACATATTTCTCTACGTTTTAACATGCAGTAAGTGAAGTATTACAGAGATCATGCAGCAGCCCATCACAGCGTGTCAACCAAGAGTTATCCCACACTTATTTTGCAGTACTACTCTCTTGTATGTGCACGTAATTTATTGAGTCAACTAGTAAATTTATCTTAGTTTTTGCCTTTGAGTCTCGTTTTGTGTCCACAATGACACATGTGGGGGGTTTTATGCAGTCCACAACTTCTCTTACTGTAGATGTGTATTTACAGCAAATCGCTAGGTTACGTAATTATCTCGGCCGGTTAACTTTTCAATTAATGCCAATTGATTGTTTGCTGACAATTTAAGAACCCTTATTCCAGATGTTGCGAGAAATCACCTTTCAAATGTCGTATTGACGTTTTAGGTTAACTTTATTACTTTTCTCAGTAAATAAGCCTTTCTGGGCTCAAAAGAATTTATTATTTCTCAAGAAAAATTTATATTTAAGAATTTAGTGTTAATATTACAACTTAACTGTCCACAGGCGCACAATTCAAATTACAATTTTAACAGTTTATGTGTAGTTTTAGTGCACTCCTACCAGCTCATCGCATCAGTTACAATTGGCTTCCCAAGAGGAGATGAAACATTATTTGTTTTAAGTAGTGTCAAAATTTTTCATTCTTTATAATAGTGTAAGCTACATTGCGCTGTAAATTAGATTTTTTTTAGAAGAATGCTTCAAGTAAACTAATTAGGGTTAACAAGACAGCATTAAGTTAACTAAGGAAAGCATATTATTATATTTAGTTCGCTGGGTCAGCATCAGTAATATTTATACGATCCACATTCCGCACATTTTGGCAGATTGAAATAACCTCTTTCCGTAATTCGCCAAAGAGCATTATGGGATCGGATACCGAACAAAACAAAATTACACAAAGATCAGTTGTCAAGATTGTCAATGAGTTGTCAAAGAATACGAACCGTATTCCATATCAGTCTTCAGAATTTTGCCAAACTAATTTAAGTGTGTCTTTTCTATGAAACCTTTTTTCTAAATGTTAGTGTATTGATCTATTTGCTTTAATTCAATTCAATATACATAAATTTGAACACTGAACAATTTCTAACATTATCTCAATCATCTAAATCTTATCAATATTAAAATTTGCCCTAATGTATATTATTTATTTCCTTGAAAAATATTACTTTTTACCAGTGTGCGTTTATATTCGGATTCAAACTCAGATAAATTTTTATTTATTTATAGATTTTATTATGATTAACCATGAGTGACAATAAAGTATGTATCTAAGGACATTTATATAAAATTTAAAAAACAAAAGAAAACTTACTGCATTGTCCCGGATGTGAATTTGGTCGGTCTCAGTCGGGGATCGTCGTATCGGTACGGATATTCGAACCGGCACGACTTGGGCGCCGTGTCTGAAGGAAAAAACTGGTCTGCCGACGCTTCAAGAGGCCTTGAGATTAAAATATCGGAACTAGAGGGTGAACTACAACGAATGAAAGTATGTAATGCAGTAAGCTGTCTGCTAAACTGCAGACACCTTCGGTAAATCCTGGAAATACTCCTACTTTTAACACCAATCCTTTCTCCCAACTAGCCACCCCACACCTCCAAAACGCAAGTTTTCCACGAAGTGGGTCACGCCTATAAAGGTGATGTCGAAATCGTCTGATGATGACGCACCCCTGTGCTCACCGAAAGGACATGAAAGTACTGGAAGTCTTTATATCCATTAAGGTCAAAAGCCAAAAGTGAATAATTGGAACAGTTTACCAGCATCTGGTTCTGATTTTTATTCCAATCATTGTGCATCAGTGGATATATTTTTAGTAACTGGAGATTGAAACCTGCCCCGAGTGAATTGGACTAATGATGAGTATAGTGTTTTCATGAGTTCTGAGGTTTACTCATTAAACTATCACTTATCATTAGTTGATTGGGATTTACTTTTTAGCAATATGGATGTTAATGATTGTGAGCACAAATCTTATGAAATTTTATACAATATGTTCCAACTTGATCTACCTGTAAAAATATTTAAGAACTATGTTTCTTAAGTTATAAAGGGCTTATGACATTAACAATTCGTTATTCCTTTGCAGATATTTGAATTTCGTTGTCATAAACAAATTTAAATATTTTTCATAAAATCAAGTAGCACAAAAAGATTTCTTTATTTGGTTACCACCAAACTTTAATCAGTTCATATCGAAACATACCTCTCTTATACATAATTTGTTTTCAGAATAAATTCAGTAAATTAAGATTGAAATCTGAAAGTACTAAGTAAAAGGCAAATGGTGGAAAGATTCTAGTGGTCCAAGAATTGGATTTAATTGTACGTATAATTTTCATCAGTATTCAAGGTTTTTATAATTAATGATATATTTTATGCTAAAACACACACAATTAAATTAATTTAAAACACAAATTAATTTAAAACAAATAAACTATTTCGACGATTCGATGGACATCAGGAATTAGTTACACTTTGACAGACTGATTAGTATCATATAAATGAAGATGAAATGAGCTATGACAAAGCCACACGATATCGGGAAATATGAAAAAAAAAATCTAAGAAATCAAAAAAAGTACAAGAAGAAATCCCAATAAAGAAGAAAACATCATTACCAAAAGTTCTACCAAAAAGGCTGAGGACTGGAATGTTCCCTTTGGAGTTCCACATATCTGTCTGTGTATAAAGCAGGTACTTTCATTTTGAGAATTAAGCATGTTTATAATAATTATAATTTTATAATTGTGGCGAAGAAATTTTTCCTATTGTAATGTGTACTTTATGACGGTAAATGCGTTTCCTAAATAATTATGTTTATATCATAAATAATTATGTTGTATATAGCTGTAAATCTTTCTACTGAATAATTGGAGGTTGAAAAAATCGACAATGTGTCGAAACCAATTTATAACACCAAACTAAATTGTCGACTTAAGTTAAACTAAGTAATTTTATTTGTAAAGTTAAGTTATATTTAATTATTTGTGAATCTCATTTATAGTCTTCCAGTGTAGGCTGAAATATAAGGATGAGATTGATTCGAAACTGTTCTACCATCAACAATATTATAACAAATCGAAAAATCATCACGATATTCCTTTGCTCTGTCAATTTGCTGACACTGTGGATTAAAACGAATTGAATTATAAGAAAAGATATAACTGAACCACAATTTGGTGAAATATAATATAAGGATCAAATCAAGTTTCGCTTGGGAGAAGACAACTTTTTTTCTAAATTAAATACTTCTGACATATGTCATAAGGAAACGTAATCTTAGCAACATAAATGTTTTTTTTTGACAAACAATTGGTTGCTATTGAAACTTGAAATAAATGTAGACGAGAGATCTGCAACTGATTTGATTTCAGTGACTTTCAGGACACGTAATCTAAACCTTCAGACAGTAAGTTGCTATTTTTGTAACTGTTTAAATATTTCACCTTTTTAAATCAACAGTAAATTCACGTAGGTGATTCTCTCAGCTTGAATAACTGAGCGACATATTTCAACACTGAAATTTTCTTTTTCAACATTGGTTATCACCCTCAAATGATATACTAATCTTTCCATATTTGATAATTTTATATCGCAAATTATTTAGATTCCTCATGTCTGGATGACAAATTCAAATAATATCAACACAACTTATAAACCAAATCATAAAATAGTAATTTCTATTTTACAATTTTCTGCGTAAATATTGATTTGCAATCTTTGTTCGGTTGAAACTTATAATTAATGGCTTTATCATTTGCAGTTCTGTTAAAATTTTCATCTACTTTGGTGCATATATATTTTTGGTGTCTCCATATTTTCTTGACAGTATGCGTGTTTTGACAACACACTGACAACATCGAGAACTAAAGATGGAGTATTTTCGTTCTGCTTATTCGCGATACTGATCATAGAATGAGGTATTTTATACTACCAATCATCGCGGACCCTTGTATCCTATTAAGCAGTATTCTTCTAAAATATCTGTAATAATAATAATAATAATATCATAATTGAAAAGAAAGTTTATGCTCCTATAGACATTCAAGAAGTGAGACACAATTTACTTGCTTTACCTATATGCTCCATACTTGCTTTAAAAATATGTTAAAATCGTGGTAGTAACTCTCCATATGCGTTGGGATGTAGATGGAGTTCTTAGGATGCTTTATTTAAATTTGCAATCTGTAAAAAGAAATAATTTTTGAGGGTATTGCAAAAATTATCTTCAAAATTTGATTGAATAAATCATATTGTAGAAGAGAATGAAAAACACAGTGGCCAAAGATTTTTTTGAAAGAAGAAAAATAACGGAGCGATTTTTAATTAGGGATGTCTCAATTTGATTATACGGCGTTGTAGTACGTTGGTTCAGTCAACCAAAGGGGCTATACCGTATCAAAAATGATGAGTGTGTCTACTCGCATATTGAGACGGAACATCAATACCCCTTTGTAAACAAATAGGAAAGATATACATGCAATTATGTGGGCGGGCCGAACTGACTGGAGGGGATCATTTGGTTTTGCTGCGTTTAGCATGCGGTTCGTCTCCGCAGACGTTGTTTTTAGTATATTTTATTTAATTTTTGGGATACATTTTTATTTTGAAAAAAGTAGTTTATTTTTAGAATACTTATTTTTGTTTTCGATATACCCTCAAAAAATATTTCATTTTACAGATTGAAAATTATACAAAGTTACGGAATTTAAATGGAGCATCCGAAGAACTCGAACTACATCCCTACACATACGGAGAGTTACTAAATGCATTCGCAAAGATTAATTTACATTGTGCGCCGGCGCGCACCAGCACGGCGCATTGTCTCTGAGAGTAGGGATTCTTACTACCGGGCAAAACTTTTCTCTCTTTGTCGTGCATCCATCTCTTACAACGTCCAGACACGAAGAGCATTTTTCGTACGGTATAAGTAAAACAAGTAATCGTGTCTCACTTCTTGAATGTCTATAATTTCGTAAGCGTTCCTTTTAATTATGTTGCCCTTGTTGCACTATAAAGTAGATTTTTAGAAAAATAATGGTTAATAGGATTCCAGGTTCTGCGATGCTTTGTCGTATAAAATAACCTCTTTTTATAATCGGTATCGCGATTATAAGATCAGCAATTAACCAGAACGGAAATACTTCAACATTAGTTGACTAAGTTGTCAGAAAGTTGTTAAAACGTGCGTACTCGATAGCAACTTTCATGAAAACGTGGAGACACTAAAAATATATATGTAATAAATCAACAAAAGAATGCTAATACTTATAAATTTCTACTGTAAAAAGATTGCAAATCTTTACGCAGAAAATTGTAGAATAGAAATCAATATTTCATGATTTGGTTTAAAAGTTGTGTTGACATTATTTGAACTTGTCATCCAGACATGAGGAATCTAAATAATTTTCGTCATAAAATTAGCAAATATGGAAACATTGGTATCTTAGTGTTGTGGGAGAGTGATAACCCAACCAAAAGTGAAAGAGAAAAATTCAGTGCATAGTTGAAAATTGTCGCTCACTAATTCAAGCTGAAAGAATCAACCACGTTAATTTACTGTTGATTGTGAAGTGAAATATTTAAACAATTACAATAATGGCAACTTTTTGTTTGAGGATTTCGATTACGAGTGCTGAAAAATCACGGAAATCACGAACTTTCAAGTTTCAGTAGCAACGAAGGAATTTTGTTTATCAAATAAAAGAAAATAACATTTATGTTGCTAAGATTACGTTTCCTTGTGACTTATGCCAGACGTTACAATATAAACAAAACGTCCAATGACCAATTAAACCATATTCGAAATATGTAATTTAGAAAAAAGTTGTCATCTTTCAAGTAATTTTGATTTGTTTCTTTCATTGTATTAAAATTAAATAGAAATATAATAAAAATATAACCACAATTTGATGTTTGGTGTTTAATTGACAATGTCATCAAATTGACCGAGAAAAGAAATATCGAGATGATTTTTCGATTTGTTATAATAACATTAATGACAGTGATTCATTTATTTAATGACCACGTTACAAATCACATCTGTGTGTGAAATGATATGGACAAATTGCACGTGTTGATTACCAGGAAACTTTTGCACAAACAATCAGTTCAATACGATCGTTACTATCAGAGGCTGTACAAAATAATCACAAAATCAAGTAACTAGACGCAAAGACAGCATTTTTATATGGAGAACTTGAAGACACCTATTTATGACTTAACAAGAAGGGTTGGATCATGACGAAAACATGGTATGTAAATTGAACAAGTCACCATATGGGTTAAAACAATTCCCTTGCTGCTGGCATGCCAAATTCGACTCTACACCGAAAAGAGTTTTAGTATTTATATGGAACAAATTTTAAACAGAATTGTAATGACTAATGCTGATCCTAATACTGTTCCAGTCGACCCTAACATAAAGCTACAGTAGGAAGATACTACCTCACTTCTGCTCTTCATAATAACACAGCTCGTTCCGTCAAATTTTATTTGGCTACCATCGCAAATAATCTGACTTAGAGACAATAGATTTGTTGCCAATTTAGGAACACATAATACTTTTGTAAAAAGCACGCACCTTTTTGTTTTGACCTTCATCGTCATGAGCATGGCACAGATTATACTTTGTTGTCTGCGACTCTGATTTTATGTATGACAGGAGCCGTCATATTTTCAAGCATGTTCTTACGTCTTGTCATGTGTGACGATGCATAGGAAGCCACTTACCATGGGTCATTTTGGCTGGATGTTGCCTCAAACGCAGCAGCATATGATGAACTACTTGATTTTTGTTGAACATTCTTGGTTCTGGATTTGCATTTGAGGACTTTTATGACCTTACTTGTTACAAGTGTAGCACCTTGGACCCTTACTTTGTTTCTGTGGTTGTTTTTAATTTTCTTGATGACTGACAATACTGTTGAGTCACTTTCAGGTTGTTTAACATCTTGTGATAGTTTTGATTTCACAGAAACAGAAGGTATCTTCATGCTGGAGCTTTCAATAGCAATAATCATTGGTTGATAGGATTCTGGTAGACCGGAGAGTAGCACTGTAAATAGCCATTCATCGTCAACTTCGAAACCAATGTTTCTGAGCTTGTGAGCGGTACACATTATTTAACTCATATATTTCTCTACGTTTTAACATGCAGTATGTGAAGTATTACAGAGATCATGCAGCAGCCCATCACAGCGTGTCAACCAAGATTTATCCCATACTTATTTTGCAGTACTACTCTCTTGTATGTGCACGTAATTTATTGAGTCAACTAGTAAATTTATCTTAGTTTTTGCCTTTGTGTCTCGTTTTGTGTCCACAATGACACATGTGGGGGGTTTTATGCAGTCCACAACTTCTCTTGCTGTAGATGTGTTTCTATAGCAAATAACCAGGTTACGTAATTATCTCGGCCGGTTAACTTTTCAATTAATGCCAATTGATTGTTTGCTGACAATTTAAGAACCCTTATTCCAAATGTTACGAGAAATCACCTTTCAATTGTCGTATTGACGTTTTAGGTTAACTTTATTACTTTTCTCAGTAAATAAGTCTTTCTGGGCTTAAAAGAATTTATTATTTCTCAAGAAAAATTTATATTTAAGAATTTAGTGTTAAAATTACAACTTAACTGTCCACAGGCGCACAATTCAAATTACAATTTTAACAGTTTATGTGTAGTTTCAGTGCACTCCTACCTGGTCATCGCATCAGTTACAATTGGCATCCCAAGAGGAGATGAAACATTATTTGTTTTAAGTTGTGTCAAAATTGTTCATTCTTTATAGTAGTGTAAGCCACATTGCGCTGTAAATTAGATTTTTTTTAGAAGAATCCTTCAAGTAAACTAATTAGGGTTAACAAGACAGCATTAAGTTAACTAAGGAAAGCATATTATCAAATTTAGTACGCTGGGTCAGCTCCTGGAGTAATATTTATACGATACACATTCTCCACATTTTGGCAGATTGAAATAACCTCTTTCCGTAATTCGCCAAAGAGCATTATAGGATCGGATACCGAACAAAATAAAATTACACAAAGATCAGTTGTCAAGATTGTCAAGGAGTTGTCAAAGAATACGAACCGTATTCCATATCAGTCTTCACAATATTGCCAAACTAATTTAAGTGTTTCTTTTCTATGAAAACTTTTTTCTAAATGTTAGTGTATTGACCTTTTTGCTTTAATTCAATTCAAAATACATAAATTTGAACACTGAACAATTTCTAACATTATCTCAGTCATCTAAATCTTATCAATATTAAAATTTGCCCTATATATTATATATATATTTATTATATTCCCTATGCCCTATATATTATATATATATATATTATATTCGGATTCAAACTCAGATAAATAAACTATTTGTAGTTTGAGGAGAAAAGACAAGCCAAGTGAAAATCTCAATAAAACCCAAAAGTCTGCCGGCGCTTCAAGAGGCCTTAAGATTAAAATATCGGAACTAGAGGGTGAACTACAACGAATGAAAGTAAGTAATGCAGTAAGCTGTCTGCTAAACTACAGACACCTTCGGTAAATCCTGGAAATACTCCTACTTCTAACACCAATCCTTTCTCCCAACTAGCCACCCCACACCTCCGAAACGCAAAAGTTTTCCACGAAGTGGGTCACGCCTATAAAAGTGATGTCGAAATCGTCTGATGATGAAGCACCCCTGTGCTCACCGAAAAGATATGAAAGTACTGGATGTCTTTATATCCATTATGGTCAAAAGCCAAAAGTGAATAATTGGAACAGTTTACCAGCATCTGGTTCTGATTTTTATTCCAATCATTGTGCATCAGTGGATATATTTTTAGTAACTGGAGATTGAAACCTGCCCCGAGTGAATTGGACTAATGATGAGTTTAGTGTTTTCATGAGTTCTGAGGTTTACTCATTAAACTATCACTTGTCATTAGTTGATTGGGATTTACTTTTAAGCAATATGGATGTTAATGATTGAGAGCACAAATCTTATGAAATTTTATACAATATGTTCCAACTTGATCTACCTGTAAAAATAATTAAGAACTATGTTTCTTAAGTTGTTCTATAAAGAGCTTATGACATTAACAATTCATTATTCATTTGCAGATATTTGAATTTCGTTGTCATAAGCAAAATTAAATATTTTTCATAAAATCAAGTAGCCCAAAAAGATTTCTTTATTTGGTTACCACAAAACTTTAATCACTTCATATCGAAACATACCTCTCTTATACATAATTTGTTTTCAGAATAAATTCAATAAATTAAGATTGAAATCTGAAAGTACGATGTAAAAGGCAAATGCTGGAAAGATTCTAGTGGCCCAAGAATTGGATTTAAATGTACGTATAATTTTCATCTGTATTCAAGATTTTTATAATTAATGATATATTTTATGCTAAAACACACACAATTAAATTATTTAATTTAAATAAAAAACAAATAAGCTATTTCGACGATTCGTTGGACATCAGGAATTGACACATTGACAGACTGATTACTATCATATAAATGAAGATGAAATGTGCTATGACAAAGCCACATATCGGGAAATATGAAAAAAAAAATCCAAGAAATCAAAAAAAGTACAAGCAAAAATCCCAATAAAGAAGAAAACAGCATTACCAAAAGTTCTACCAAAAAGGCTGAGGACTGGAATGTTCCCGTTGGAGTTCCACATATCTGTCTGTGTATAAAGCTGGTACTTCCATTTTGAGAATTAAGCATGTTTATAATAATTATAATTTTATAATTGTGGCGAAGAAATTTTTCCTATTGTAATCTGTACTTTATGACGGTAAATGCGTTTCCTAAATAATTATGTTTATATCATAAATAATTATGTTGTATATAGCTGTAAATCTTTCTACTGAATAATTGGAGGTTGAAAAAATCGACAATGTGTCGAAACCATTTTATAACACTAAACTAAATTGTCGACTTAAGTTAAACTAAGTAATTTTATTTGTAAAGTTAAGTTATATTTAATTATTTGTGAATCTCATTTATAGTCTTCCAGTGTAGGTTGAAATATAAGGATGAGATTGATTCGAAACAGTTCTACCATCAACAATATTATAACAAATCGAAAAATCATCACGATATTCCTTTGCTCTGTCAATTTGCTGACACTGTGGATTAAAACGAATAGAATTATAAGAAAAGATATAACTGAACCACAATTTGGTGAAATACAATATAAGAATCAAATCAAGTTTTGCTTGGGAGAAGACAACTTTTTTGCTATATTACATACTTCTGACATATGTCATAAGGAAACGTAATCTTAGCAACATAAATGTTATTTTATTTTTTGACAAACAATTGGTTGCTATTGAAACTTGAAATAAATGTCGACGAGAGATCTGCAACTGATTTGATTTCAGTGACTTTCAGGGCACGTAATCTAAACCTTGAGACAGTAAGTTGCTATTTTTGTAACTGTTTAAATATTTCACCTTTTTAAATCAACAGTAAATTCACGTAGGTGATTCTCTCAGCTTGAATAACTGAGCGACAAATGATATACTAATCTTTCCATATTTGATAATTTTATATCGCAAATCATTTAGATTCCTCATGTCTGGATGACAAATTCAAATAATATCAACACAACTTATAAACCAAATCATAAAATACTAATTTCTATTTTACAAATTTCTGCGTAAATATTGATTTGCAATCTTTGTTCGGTTGAAACTTATAATTAATGGCTTTATCATTTGCAGTTCTGCTAAAATTTTCATCTACTTTGGTGCATATATATTTTTGGTGTCTCCATATTTTCTTGACAGTATGCGTGTTTTGGCAACACACTGACAACATCGAGAACTAAAGATGGAGTATTTTCGTTCTGCTTATTCGCGATACTGATCATAGAATGAAGGTATTTTATACTACCAAACATCGCGGACCCTTGTATCCTATTAAGCAGTATTCTTCTAAATTATCTATAATAATAATAATAATCATAATATCATAATTGAAATGAAAGTTTATGCTCTTATAGACATTCAAGAAGTGAGACACAATTTACTTGCTTTACCTATATGCTCCATACTTGCTTTAAAAATATGTTAAAATCGTGGTAGTAACTCTCCATATGCGTTGGGATGTTCATGGAGTTCTTAGGATGCTTTGTTTAAATTTGCCATCTGTAAAAAGAAATAATTTTTGAGGGTATTGCAAAAATTATCTTCAAAAATTGATTGAATATATCATATTGTAGAAGAGATTGAAAAACACAGTGACCAAAGGTTTTTTTGAAAGAAGGAAAATAACGGAGCGATTTTTAATTAAGGATGACTCAATTTGATTATACGTCGATGTAGTGCACTGATTCAGTTAACCAAAGGGGCGGTATATATAACACGATATTGTACACTAAATACTCTCTGTACCATGTAATATTGTATAACTTCGATTAACTTTTAATATATATACAAATCGGAATTCTTTTTTACAGTTTTTAAGACATCTTGGTGTTTTGATAATATACCATATGCCTAACTTTACTTAAATGAATTTTAATATGATTGGTAATATTTTGATTCAGCAAAATTAAAGCTCACGGGAATTTTTCATGTGACTTGATTTTCGAGAATTTCATGACGAATTAACACCATTTGAAATCAGAGCTCTAAAATAGATATATTTTGTTATTAGTGTAACTGTTCCAATATGATTGAATAAATGCAACAAATTATGTAGCTAAGGGAAATCAAATTTAAAAAACAATACAACACTTATTGTAAATTAGCAACTGTTATTTACAATTGTTCCTACAACTTAATTTGAAATATTAACAATTTCAACATTCAAGAGATGCTGTGAAACTTGAGAACACTAGGTATCTCATCATTCAAAAACTCAACAACTACAAACACGCCATCAATTTATTTCAGATGTAATTTGATGATTAACATCAATGGATTGTTTTTAAATGGAAAATGTGTAGGGTTTAACATAGTGGTTAAGGCTTGAGTAATACCATAAGGAATAAATAATGAAATTATTTACTAACAATTTCTTAAAACAGGAGAATAAGTTTTTGAGAACTGGTCCTGTACGTTTGTTTTGAAAACTAACTGACAACTGATATTTCAGTTATTTCATTTTGCTTGTTGGTCGATTTTATATTGGCGATACCAAATATAGAAAGATGATATTCTAAATTGTCGAGATATTCTGAACACAGGATTCTATAATAATAATGGAGGAGCTATCCTTCTGTGACAGTTAACAGTGAAACATTCTTTTGATACAATTTAATTTACAATGCGAAAAAACATCTTATTATTGAAAATAAAGCTTACGCTATAACAGAGTCAAGAATTGAGAATCAATTTTCTTAGAAAAGCTTTTATTTGGAATACCGATCAGACATGTGTCAGATGATGATATTCTTCCAGGTAAATAGAAAGGAAGAAGAACTGCCTTCGTGGTTATTGAACCCAGATTATGTACATAACTATTCTTTGGTAAATTTACCTTCTAAACTTGTTCATTTAATTATTGCGAAGAGCACAAAAAACTTGAGCAACTTTTATTTATCTTCTAAAGGGTTCTTATCCCATCAAATAACATTCGCAAAGTTCAATTTATATTGTGCATCACAATCTTCAAGTTTTGATTCACCACCACGATTTGAACTTTATTTTAAAGCAAGTATGGAGCATGTAGGTAAAGTAAATTGTGTTTCACCTCTTGAATGTTTATAAAGATTTTTTAGAAAAATACTAATTAATAGGATCCCAGGTTCCTAGAATCGCGATTATAAATCAGCAACTAAGGCCAAGTTGTCCAATTTGTCAGCTCTCAAGAAAACGTGGAGACACTTAAAATATATATGCACAAACGTAGATGAAAATTTCAACTAAATTACAAATGATAGAGCTATTAATTATAAATTTCATCTGAACAAAGATTGCAAATCAGCAAATTGTAAAGTAGAAATCACTTTTTCATGATTTTGTTAATAAAATGTGCTGACATTATTTGAAGTTGTCATCTAGAGATGAGGAAACTAATTAAATTTTGACATAAAATTAGCAAATTTGGAAAGATTGGTATCTTAGTGTTATTTGAGGGTAATAATCCAACCAAACGTGATAGAAAAATTTCAGTACCTAGTTGAAATTTGCCGCTCACAAATTCTTGCTTAAAAAATCAACTAGGTGAATTATCTTTTGATTTAAAAAGGTGAAATATTTAAACATTTACAATAATAGCAACCTACTGTCTGAAGGTTTCGATTACGAGTCACTGAAATCAAATCAGTTGAAGATCTCTCGTCGACATTTATTTTGAATCAAAGAAATACTGTCTGTGATTCTGCAGATAATTAACATGTGAATAGAAATTGTTTTTGTTAACATTGTTAACTTTATACTTAAATGCCGATATATATTTTGTTGCTATGAGAGGTGAGGGATGTCGTCTTTCAAGTAAATTTGATTTGATCTTACATTGTATTAATATTACATCAAGTTGTGGTTCAGTTATATTTTTTGGTATAATTCTATTCGTTTGAATCCACAGTGTCAACAAATTGACAGAGCTAAGAAATATCGAGATGAGATGAGTTATACTAAATGGTAGAACTGTTCCGAATCAAATTCATCCTTATATTTCAACCCACACTAAATGACTATAAATGTGATTCCCAAATATTTATATATAATATAACTTTCCAAATAAAACTACTTTGTGTACCTTTAAGTTATGTGGTTAATTTAATATAAGTTTGGTTGTTAATAAATGGTTTCGACCCATTGTCGATTTTTTTAACCTTCAGCTATTCAGTGGAGGTACTGAGTTATATGGAACATATTTTTTTAGGAAACACATTTAGTGATTACAGTACAGATTAAAATTTAAGGAAAAATTACTTCGGCACTAATCAAAAATTATAATTGCTATAAACAAGCTTCATTCTCAGATGATAGATGAGTTGAAACCTAGATCCACACTATGGAAACATTTCCATAAAATGAAAGTACTTGCTATATACAGAGATAGATATGTGGAACTCCAATGGAAACATTCCAGTCCTCAGCCTTTTTATTCATATTTCATAGCCTCAGAGAAAATATTTGCCGATGTCGTCAGGTTTTGTCGTGGCTCATTTCATCTTCATTTATATGATGGTAATCAGCCTTTCCATGTGAACGTAACTCGTCGTGCCCAACGAATCGTCGAAATACTTTAAAAAAGATATATAAAATTAATATTAAAGATTAATTTTATTATATATACCAATTTTATTTGTTTTTCATTTAAATTATATAATTTAATTGTGTGTTTTAACATAAAATATGTCATTAATTATAAAAATCTTGAATACAGATGAAAATTATACTTACATTTAAATCCAATTCTTGGGCCACTAGAATCTGTACACCATTTGCTTTTTGCATCGTACTTTAAGATTTCAATCTTAATTTATTCTGAAAACAAATTAATTAGGTATTAATGTGTTGTTTTAAGGAGCGTCATATACATGAGAGTTCTTATTCTTTGTTTAGTTGGGATTCCTGTAAGTAAATTAATGAATTTAGACAAAAATATTACCTAAAACTAACAGTTTGATACGATCTGTTTCATTTCTAGCATTACTTTATCATTTCCAATGAGGCAGAGACTCATTAATAAAAGAGAGAATATTTAACTAATAATTTTGAATTGAAGCGTAGGAGCAACTTCAGAGAAATGTGGTTCGTATGAAATGTTTGAACTGATTAAAGTTTGGAGGTAAACAAGTAAAGAAAATTTTTGGTCTACCTGATTTTATGAACAAAATTGAAATTTGTTTATGGGAACGGAATTCAAATGTCTACAAATGAATAACGAATAGTTAATTTTATAAGCTCTTTAGAGAACAACTTAGGAAACTTAGTTCTTAATTTTTTTACATGTAGATAAAATAGGAACATGTTGTATAAAATTTCATAAGACACAATCAACCAATGATAATTGATAGTTTAAAGTGTAAACCTCAGTACTCATGCAAACACTATACTTACTCATCATTGGTCCAATTCACTCGAGGCAAGTTATGTTAGAATATCTAGACATCGTGTATAACGGCTGTGATGACAACGGAGAATAAAAACAATAGAAGAGCGTAGTTATAGAAACAGAGTTAAGTTGTAAGAGCAGAGTTAGTTGTATACAGCCCACCAATGTTGTAAGATAGTCAATAAGCGTTTTACTGAGTACCTTGCATTATCATTCCACGTCGCCTTGTAAGCAGGCATGTTCTAACTATTAACTTTTGTGTTTTGACCTTAATGGAAACAAATACTTCCAGTGCTTCCGTGTCCTTTCGGTGAGCACAGGGGTGCGTCGTCAGGATTTCGAGAACACCTCCATAGGCGTATCCCACTTTGTGGAAGACTTCTGCGTTTTGGAGGTGTGGGGTGGCTGGTCGGGAGGAAGGATTGGTGTTAGGGTTAGAAGTAGGAGTACTTCCAGGATTTACCGATGGTATCTGTAGCTTAGCAGATAGCTTAATGCATTACTTACTTTCATTCGTTGTAATTCACCCTCTAGTTCCGAGATTTTAATCTTAACGTCTAGTTGTCAGGTACCTCTTGGCTTATCTTTTTCGCGGACTCTACACATGGTTTATTGGTTTCGTAACCGAGGTTACCAGCCAAATTAACAACTCTTCTCTTTTGTCTGTATATGGCAACTCTTATAACTAAATTCAAACAGAAGGACGAACGTTATCTCTAACTCCATTTGGGGGTCTGATGTGGGTGTGGCGCTTTGCCGAATTTTGCTGTTGTTACTTACTTTAGATAGTTAACTCTTTCGGAACTTCGAACGGAGTCGTGCTCAGGGTTTACCGCGCGGTTGACCTTTCTTTCTGCCAATAGAACCTGGATTTGAACCCCATTTTCCTTTTCTTCATTCACGGTTTTTGTCTCTTAGTATGAACTTCTTGTGGAACGGAACTGGCGATGTGCCGTCCGGTTCCAATAGGATTCGGAACCACTCGACATTTTGCAGGCACACTTGCTGTTTTCGCATTTCATTATCGCTAATTCGGTTATTAAACTGTTTATAGTACGAAAACAAAAATTTGGTAACCAAGGTTACCAGACATGTAAACAAATTTTTCATTTGTCTGAATTTGGTAACTAACTAAATTCAGACAAAAAGGGACACTAAATAAAAACAAAAATATCACTACAAACACTTTTGAAAACTGAGGTGCGAGTGTGATGAGATTAAAAGTCGATGTTACAAGAACACTAAACGTTTATTATATTATTACAAAGTGTGCACTCGGCTAGAAACGTCGAAGACTAAAAACTAAGAACTAAAAACCCTTCGTAGCATGACGCTTGCGTTAGGGCATCTATACAGAGGGGTTCCAAGTATCAATGTGCAATTTCATTCCTTAACAAACTCTTTTCCGTAGTTGCCACTCAAATTTGGATAAATGACGATTGTTACCGCTGCCATTGGTAATGACAGAAAGGTCTCTTATTGTTAGCGACTTTTGTCAATTGTTCAAAGTGCAACCAGGGAATATTGTTGATAGTAACAATTTTTGTTTGAGTTGTTCGTCCTTCCTCTGTCTGAATTTAGTTATAATAGATACCATAATCGAAAGAGTAGAGTTGTTAACGCTAATCCCAAATCTTTATTCCAACCAGCCACCCCCACTCCTGCAAAGTCTTCCAGCTCCAAAACTCAGGAACTCGGTCACCCCCAAGGAGGTGATGTCGAAATTGTCTAACTACAATGCACCAGTTATGGTTCAGTGTTCAAATTTATGTATAAGGAATTGTATTAAAGTATTTTAGACCAAGTACACTAAGAATTGGAAGAGACTTCTCATAGAGAAGAAACTTTTAAATTGGTTTGGGAGAAAACAGCGCTAATGATTAGCCGTCTCAGATCTCAGTTTCGGTTAAACATTTTTTGACAGCTCATTGACAATTTTGGCAACTGATCTTTGTGTAATTTCGTTTCGTTTGGTGTCCAATAATATAATGCTCTTTGGCGAATTACTGAGAGAGGTTATTTCAATTTGCCAAAATATGCGGAAAGTAGGAAGGTCCTAATTATGTGATGTGAATTTATAAGTTTAACAATATTGAAAAAAAGCAGCTAAAAAAGATGTTTAAATTTTATTATTATCTTATCAAAGAAAATATATAAAATTTCGCCTTCATTGCTGTTGAAACCTGAATATGTACAAAATATCATTTGATTTCAAAACTGATCTTGAACAATTATTTGGTAACTTCTTACAATTTCGTCATTGAAAAGACAAAAACAACAAAAGAAATAAGTATTTACACTTCGTTAGCTGTTTGTTTCACTTTTTAGCCTTCAATGCAGACACAAATCTAATATTTTTGTTTATATTCAAAACGTAATTATAATTTTGTCCAGATTGATGTTTTCAATGAACTCAGAAGTCTTGATTTATCTAGTAATAGAGGTCCTTATGATATTCCTTCTACAGTATTGAACGAATTGTGGATTCTCATTAACAAAGCCTCTAACAATGAAATTTAATATGATTTTAAAATCTACTTTATTTCCTAACGTACGTAAAAAATCATTTGTTATACCTACCTTAAAGGATGGAGATAGTTTACTTGTTGTTTACCAAGATTGTCCAAAAAAATCATTTCCAAAATAATTATGCCATAGTTCCAAAATATTATAAATGAGAGTCAACATGAATTTTGCAAATGTAAATCTTCTGCGACCAACCTTCTTATTTATAACCTCTCGACAGTTGGTGCTCTTGATAATCATTTACAGGTTGATGCTGTTTATACAGGCATTTAAAAGGCATTTCATAGAATCTGCCATGATTTATTGTTTGCTAAACTAAATGGGCTGGATTTGACAAGTAATTTTTCCACTGTAAATAATCATAACGATTGTAATGTAAAGTGATTAGTTTTTATAAAAAAATTAATCAACACCATATTCGCAAGTTATACTTTAGATAAAAGATTTTAATATAATGTGTTTGAAATTTAAAAATGAGTAATAGACTGGGCGGTAGTTTTTCTAGAAAAGTTGGATCGGCTCAAGCTAAAATGACTTTGGGTAAATGTAAAAGAAAAGCTGGAGCATATCTTGATGCGTTTGCCCACACATTAAAGTTGCTTTTTACACAAATACTGCTGTAGGATCCCTTCTTATAAATAAGAAGGTTGGTCGCAGAAGATTTACATTTGCAAAATCCATGTTGACTCTCATTTATAATATTTTGGAACTATTTTGAAAATGAATTTTTTTGGACAATTATGGAATACAAAACATTTTTCATACAGGCCTAAATTTGTTACAAGTAAACTATCTCCATTCTTTAAGGTAGGTGTAATAAATGATTTTTTCTGTACATTAGGAAATAAAGCACATTTTAAATACAAGTTAAATTCCATTTTTAGAGGCTTTGTTAATGATAATCCACAATTCATTCAATGCTGTAGAAGGAATATCATAAGGACCTCTATTACTAGATAAATCTGACTTCTGAGTTCATTAAAAAACATCAATCTGGAAAAAATTATTATTATTTTTTGAATATAAACCAAAATATTTTCATGACAAAACGATATTGCTTAAATTTGTGTTTGCATTGAAAGCTAAAAAACGAAACAAACAGCTCACGTGTAAAGACTAAATACTTATTTCTTTTGTAGTTTTCGTCTTTTCAACGACGAAATTGTAAGTTACCAAATAATTGTTCAGTTCAGTTCAGTTTTGAAATCAAATTACATTTTGTACATATTCAGGTTCCAACAGCAATGAAGGCGATATGTTTATTAATCAAAAGTAAAACATACTTCTGTTGTCTGAAGAATATGCAATGCTTTAATACAATTCAATATACATAAATTTGAACACTAAGGAAATCGGGTACCTCTGGAAACGTCGGCAGACATTTGGTTTTTATTGAGATTTTCACTTAGCTTGTCTCTTTTCCGGACACTACACATAGTTCACACACATAGTTTATTGATTTAGTAACCGAAGTTACCAGCAACTCTCCTCTTTCGAATATGGTAACTGAATTGGTCTGAATTTAGTTAGTTACTAAATTCAGACAAATAAAAAAATTTGTTTGCCTGGTTGGTCCCTTGGTTACCAATCCAAGAAACAACTGAATTAAGTTTAGGTTTTCGTACTATAAACAGTTTAATAACTGAATTAGCGGTCATGAAATGAGTAAACAGCAAGCGTGCCTGCAAGAAGTTTGAGTGCTTCAGAGTCCTATTGGGACCACACGGCACATCGCCAGTTTCATTTCAGAAGAAGTTCCTATTAAGAGACAAAAACCGTGAAATAAGAAAATGAAAAGGCGGCTCAAATCCAGGTTCGATTGTCAGAAAGACACAGCTAATTATTGTAAAGCCCCAGTTTTGATCGGCTGGATTAGAGTACATTAGAGTACCAATTAATTCTCTGTATCGTGTGGAGTCTTTGAACATTTTTAAATCTCTGTTAACTTTCTAAAATATATTTTTTTTGTTTAAGTGTTACTCTTTTCTTACTTTGGTTAATTTCTATTCCAAAAAAAACCTAGCATTTTTGATCTTCAATTTCTCAGCTAATTCTCTCTTACTTTCATTACCAGTTCGTTTTTCAGCAGTTCTTTTGTACTCCTTAAATTTTTCAAGAAATTCTCCTTTTGACATGAGAAAATACACCTTGCACCATCCACTATTATCGTCTATAAATGTTCGAAGATATCTTGATCCACCTCTGGTTCTAACTCGCTTTGGTCCGCAGATGTCTGAATGAACAATATTCAGTAACTGCTTACTTCTTAATTCTCTGGCAGTAAAGGGTGTCCTTGCATATTTACCTCATTGATATATGCCACACCACGTGAATTATCCAATTTTATTTATACTTAATCCAATAATATAAAATATATAAAATATATAAAATAATTGTTTCAAAAGTGCCATACATCTTTGGAAATCTCGCATCCTTTGATACTCTTGAGGTCCGATGGGCTTATGCATAGGATTATGTCCGCATTTACCTTTTTATCTTATTTACATCCACGTTTTAAGCGCTGATTCACTTTTTTTGTCACCCTGACATCTAACTAACTTTGATACTTCATTAACGAAATTCCAGGTATCGATTTTGGTAAGTAACGCCTCTACCTGAATCCGCCTCGTGTCGAAATTTTCTTTGGATAGAAGTTCAATTCTTGTACCACAGATCGCCATCTCGAGTCCCATGTTTCGATAGTATGGACCTACCTTATAACTCATCCTACATCTGAGAATTAAGCTTGTTTATTCTAATTATAATTTTAGAATAGTGCCGAAGTAATTCTTCCTTAAAATTTAATCTGTACTGTAATCAGTAAATGTGTTTCCTAAAAAATTATGTCGCATATATCTTTTAAGTACTTCTTTCCACTAACTAATTGGAGGTTAAAATTAATTAAATTAACCACAAAACTTAAACAAAGTAGTTTCATTTGGAAAGTTATATTATATTTAAATATTTGGGAACCACATTTATAGTCATTTAGTGTAAGTTGAAATATAAGGATGAAATTGATTCGGAACAGTTCTACCATTAAAGTTATTATAACTCATCTCGACATTTCTTTGCTCTGTCAATTTGTTGAGACTGTGGATTCAAACGAATAGAATTATAACAAAAAATATAACTGAACCCACATTTTGATGTAATATTAATACAATATAAGATCAAATCAAATTTACTTGAAAGAAGACAACGTGATTCCAAACCACATATTTCGAATTAGGTTTAATTGAATTAACCATAACTCTTGCCTATAATTGGACAGGCTGACATACATCATAAGGTGACGTAATCTTAGCAACATAAATGTTATTTTCTCTTATTTGACTAACAATCTTCCTTCGTTGCTACTGAAACATGAAAGATTGCAAAATATCACTCAATACAACACTCACTCCAAAATGTTCGTTTAATTTTGTAAGTACTAATTAATTAAAATTTCATTTATGTGTATATACATCAGGCAAGTTACTTGTTTTCAACTTCATCCCCCACGTCTCTTAGTAGCAAAATATATTTCTGCATTTAAGTATAAAGTTAATGAAAACAATTTCTATTCACATGTTAATTATCTGTCAGATTCACAGACAGTATTCCTTTGATGGAAAATAAATGTCGTCGAGACATCTACAACTGATTTGATTTCAGTGACTCGTAATCGGAACCTTCGGACAGTAGGTTCCTATTATTGTAACTGTTTAAATATGTCACCTTTTTAAATCAAAAAATAATTCACGTAGTTGATTCTTTAAGCAAGAATTAGTGAGCGGCAAATTTCAACTAGGTACAGAATTTATCTCTTTCACGTTTGGTTGGATTATCACCCTCAAACAACACTAAGATACCAATCTTTCTAATTTTGCTAATTTTATGTCAAAATTTATTTAGATTCCTCATGTCTAGATGACAAGTTCAAATAATGACAACACAATTTATAAACAAAATCAAATCACATTTTTCTGTGTAAAAATTTGCAATCTTTGTTGAGTTGAAATTTATAATTAATAGCTCATTTGTAATTTTGATGAAATTTTCATCTACTTTAGTGCATATATATTTTAAGTGTCTCCACGTTTTCTTGAGAGCTCGTAACCGCTACGCACGTTTTGACAACTTGCTGACAAATTAGACTACTTGGGCATGTTGGGGTATTTTCATTCTAATTAGTTGCTAATCTTATAATAGCGATTATAGGAACCTGGGATCATTTTAAATAGTATTTTTCTAAAAAAACTACTTTACCGTGCAATAAGGTATAACATAACTGAAAAGAAAGATAAACATTCAAGAGGTGACACACAATTTACTTGGTTTATCTATATGCTATATGCAGAATCTTAACATCTACTACATGTCTGATCGGTATTCTAAATAAATGATTTTCCAAGTAAATTGCGTCTCAATTCTTGACTCTGTTATAGCGTAAGCTTTATTTTCAAGAATAAGATATTTTTTCGCATTGTAAATTAAATTATATCAGCAGAATGCTACACAGTTAACTGTGACAGGAAAATAGCTCCTCGATTATTATTATAGGATCCTGTGTTCAGAATATCTCGACAATTTAGAAGAACAATTTTGTGTACTTGGTAAGGCCATTATAAAATCGTCCAACAAGCAAAAACTCCAACATCAGTTGACAGTTAGTTGTCAAAACACGTACAGAACCAGAGTTCTCAAAAACTTATTCTCTCGTTTTAAGAAATTGTTAATAAATAATTTAATTATTTACTCCAAATAGTATTATTCAAGTCTTAACCGTTAATTTAAACCACACACATTTTCCATTTAAATTTGATCCACTGATGTTAATCATCAAATTTGACTTACCTTAGAAATTATGTGTTATTTCTTATGAATTACATCTGAAATAAATTAATGGCGCGTATGTTGTTGTTGATTTTTTTAATGGTGAGACACCTACTGTTCTAAAGTTTCACAGCATCTCTTGAATGTTGAAATTGTTAATATTTTAAATTAAGTTTTGGGAACAGTTGTAAATTACAGATGCTAGGTTACAACAAGTGTTCTATTGTTTTTTTAAATTTGGATTCCCTTAGATACAGAATTTATTGCAGTTATTCAAGGCGGAATATTGTAACAATTACATTAATAACGAAATATATCTATTTCAGAGCTCTGATTTCAAATAGTGTTAATTAATCATGAAATTCTCGGAAATCAAGCCACATGAAAATTTCCCGTGGGCTTTTATTTTGCTGTATCAAAATATTACCAATTATATTTAAAGTTCACTTAAATAAAGTTAGGAGATAAGATATATTAACAAAACACCAAAATGTCTTAGAAACTGTAAAAAAAAATCCCGATTTGTATATATATCAAAAGTTAACCAAAGTTATACAATATTACAGAGTACAGAGAGTATTTAGTGTAAAATATCGTGTTATATATACCGCCCCTTTGGTTGACTGAATCAACGCACTACAACGCCGTATAATCAAATTGAGACATCCCTAATTAAAAATCGCTCCGTTATTTTCCTTCGTTCAAAAAAATCTTTGGTCACTGTGTTTTTCATTCTCTTCTACAATATGATTTATTCAATCAATTTTTGAAGATAATTTTTGCAATACCCTCAAAAATTATTTCTTTTTACAGAATGCAAATTTAAATAAAGTATCTAAGAACTCCATCTACATCCCAACGCATATGGAGAGTTACTACCACGATTTTAACATATTTTTGAAGCAAGTATGGAGCATACAGGTAAAGCAAGTAAATTGTGTCTCACTTCTTGAATGTCTATAAGAGCATAAACTTTCATTTCAATTATGATATACCTTATTACAGATATTTGGAAGATTACTGCTTAATAGGATACAAGGCTCCGCGATGTTTGATTGTATATAATTACTTCTTTCCATGATCGGTATCGCGATTATATGATAACCGAATAAGCAGAACGAAAATACTACAACTTTAGTTCTCGATGATATTGTCAGTGTTTTGTCAAAACATGCCTACTCCCAAGAAAATATGGAAACACTAAAAATATATATGCACTAAAGTAGATGAAAGTTTTAACAAAACTGCAACAGATAAATCTATTAATTATAAATTTCAACCCAACAAAGATTTCAAATCTTTATTTCCCCAGAAAATTGTGAAATAGAAATCACTATTTCATGATTTGGTTTATAAATTGTGTTAACATTATTTGAACTTGTCATCCAGACATGAAGAATCTAAATAATTTACGACATAAAATTATCAAATATGGAAAGATTGGTATATTAGTGTTGTTTGAGGGTGATAATTAAAGGTGAAGGAGAAAAATTCAGTGCATAGTTGAAATCTGTCGCTCACTTATTCAAGCTGAAAGAATCAACTACGTGAATTTACTGTTGATTTAAAAAGGTGAAATATTTAAACAGTTACAAAAATAGCAACTTACTGTCTGAAGGTTTAGATTACGTGCCCTGAAAGTCACTGAAATCAAATCAGTTGCAGATCTCTCGTCGACATTTATTTCAAGTTTCAATAGCAACCAATTGTTTGTCAAAAAATAAAATAACATTTATGTTGCTAAGATTACGTTTCCTTATGACATATGTCAGAAGTATGTAATTTAGCAAAAAAGTTGTCTTCTCCCAAGCAAAACTTGATTTGATTCTTATATTGTATTTCACCAAATTGTGGTTCAGTTATATCTTTTCTTATAATTCTATTCATTTTAATCCACAGTGTCAGCAAATTGACAGAGCAAAGGGATATCGTGATGATTTTTCGATTTGTTATAATATTTTTGATGGTAGAACTGTTTCGAATCAATCTCATCCTATTTCAACCTACAGTGGATGACCATAAATGAGATTCCCAAATATTTAAATATAACATAACTTTACAAATAAAACTACTTTGTTTAACTTATGTCGATATTTTAAAATTAGTTTGGTGTTATAAAATGGTTTCGACACATTGCCGAATTTTTCAACATCCAATTATTCAGTGAAAAAATATACAGATATACACAATGTAATTATTTATGAATCACATTTTCCGTCATAAATTACAGATTAAAATATAAGTAAAAACTACTACGGCACAATTCTAATATTATAATTACTATAAACATGCTTAATTCTCAGATGTTATTTGAGTTGAAACGTATGCCCATACTATGGAAAACTTTCCATAAATTGAAAGTACCTTCTTTATACACAGACAGATATGTGGAACTTCAATGGGAACATTCCTGTCCTCAGCCTTTTTGATAGAACTTTTGAAGACGGTTTCTTGGTATTGCTGTTTTCTCCTTTATTGTGACTTTTTCTTGACCTTTTTTCGGATTTCTTGCATATTTTTTCATATTTCATAGCCTCAGAGAAAATAGCATGCCCTCAACCTCCGGAGATCTATCTCTCAACACTCTAATCCGGAGATTGCATGCTTGCATGATATCCAACCCTGTGAATCCGACAGATACAAGAGACCTTGTCTCTTGGCTGTCTAGACCTCTGCGTCTCTTTTGAACATCTTTTCTTTACTATGTAGCGATTGTTACGTACCTCTTTAGTTTTCCCTTATATTTTCCTAAACCTAACTACTCTTAGGTCATGATCTTCGGATCATTGCCCGGAGAGGGGTTTTTAGTCGGTAAAGTCCGGCACTACGTCTTGTAGATTTCCCCCACTTTGCTCCAATAAAAAAATAATCATAATTTATTCTGAAAACAAATCAATGTGTTATTTTATGGAGCCTTATTCTGTGTTTGGTTGGGAATTCCTGTAAATATAAATAATGAATTTAGCCAAAACTATTCCCTAAAAATAACAGTTTGGTAAGATCGGTTTCATTTCTAGCACTACTGTACATAAGTATTTCTGCTAATTACAATTCTCAATAAGGAAGAACCTCATTAATAAAGAGAGAATATTTAACTATTAATTTTGAATTGAAGCGTAGGAGCAACTTCAGAAATATGTGTTTCTTATGAAATAAAAGTCTGAACTGATTAGAGTTTTGTTGTAAACAAATAAAGAAAACTTTTTAGGCTACTTGATTTTATGAAAAATATTGTAATATGTTTATATACAACGAAATTCAAATGTCTACAAGTGAATAATGCATAGAAATTCAAACAAAATGGTCCTGTGGCATAGACAACTAGAGTACCTACATTATAAAGGCGTACAGGATTTGTACAGAAAGCGACTGGTACACGGTAATAAATTGGATAATGATAAATTACTCATGTGGTGTGACAATGTCAACGAGGTAAGCAAGCAAGGAAACCCTTTACTGATAGAGAAGGTAGAAGTAAGCAGTTACTGAATATTGTTCATTCAGATATCTGCGGACCAATGCGAGTCAGATTCAGCGGTGGATCAAGATATATTCTTACATTAATAGACGAATATAATAGGTGGTGCCAGGTTTTTTCCTTAAGTCAAAGAGAGAAGTTTTTGAAAAATTTAAGGAGTACAAAAGAAATGTCGAAAATCAAACTGGTAATGAAATTAAGACAGAATTAGCTGAGAAATTGAAGATCAAAGATTGCTAGGTTTTTCTTTAGAATAGAAATTAACCAAAGTAAGAAAGGAGTAACACTTAAACAAAAAAAATATATATCAGAGAAATTCAGAATGGTAGATTGCAATCCAATTAAAACACTGTATGACTGCCACTCAAAATTTAACAGAGATTTAAAACCATTCAAAGACCCCACACGATACAGAGAATTAATTGGTACTCTAATGTACTCTAAGGTAACCGATCAAAACTGAGGCTTTACAATAACTAGCTGTGTCGTTGGATGTGGTACCGCTTTCCTTTCTGCCAATAGAACCTGGATTTGGGCCTCCTTTTCCTTTTCTTATTTCTCGGCTCTTGTCTTTTAATAGGAACTTTAATAGGGTCACTAAATAAAAACGAAAATATCACTACCAACACATTTCCGTAGTTGCTACCGAAACTTGGTTAAATGACGATCGTTACCTCTGCCATTGATAACAACAGAAAAGTTTCTTATTGTTAGCGACTTTTGTCAATTGTTCAAAGTGTGGGTAGCAACCAGGGAATATTGTTGAAATTTACAATTTTTTTTTGAGTTGTTCGTTCTTCTTTTGTCTGAATTTAGTTATAATAGTTACCATAATCGAAAGAGAAGAGTTGTTAATTTGGCTTGTAACCTCGGTTACTAAACCAATAAACTATGTGTAGGGTCCGGAAAAAAGAAAAGCTAAGTGAAAAACTCAATAAACCCCAAAAGTCTGCTGACGTTTCCAGAGGTACCCGATTTCCTTAGGAATAAAATTTTGGAACTAGAAGGTGAGATACAGAGAGTGAAAGAGTGCTTACACAGCTTTGTCGTCTAAACTAGGGATACTATCGGTAAACTCTGATGGTACCCCTACTCCTACCGCTAATCCCAAATCTTTGTCCCAACTAGCCACCCCTACTCCTGCAAAGTCTCCCAGCTTCAAAACTCAGAAAACTTCTTGGAACTCGGTCACCCCCAATGAGGTGATGTCGAAAATGTGTAACTACGACGCACCCCACCATTTATGGTTCAGTGTTGAAATTTATGTATATTGAATTGTATTAAAGTATTTTAGACCATGTGCCTAAGAATTAGAAGAGCCTTTCCATAGAAAATAAACTCCTGGTTATTAAAGTAATTATTTAACGTTTCTAATTGATTGGAATTATTTGGTAGCGCTAATGGCTAGACGTCTCAGTCTCAGTTTCGGCTCGTATTTTTTGACAACCCACTGACAATCTTGACAACTGATCTTTGTGTAATTTTGTTTTGATTGGTGTCCGTTCCTATAATGCTCTTTGGCGAATTACAGAAAGAGGATATTTCAGTCTGCCAAAATGTGCGGAAAATGGGATCACATAAATATTAATCAACGAGCTGACCCAGCTTACAAAATCCGATAATATGCATTCCTCAGTTAATTTAATGCTGTCTTGTTAACCAAAAATAGTTTATCTGAAGCATTCTTCTCAATTTACAGCGCAATGTAGCTTAGGCTATTATAAAGAATGAAAAATTATAACACATCTTAAAACAAATAATGTTTCATTTCCTCTTGGGAATCCAATTGTAACTGTTGAGATGACCTGTAGGAGTGTACTGAAACTACACATAAACTGTTAAAATTGTAATTTGTATTGTGCGCCTGTAGACAGTTAAGTTGTAATTTTAACACTAAATTCTTAAACATAAGTTTTTCTTCTGAAATAATAAATTCTTTTAAGAAAAATTAACAGGTTAAGGAGCTAGAAAAGCCCAGGGAAGCCCAGAATGGCTTACTTACTGAGAAAAGTAATGAAGTTAACCTAAAACGTCAATACGACAATTGAAAAGTGTTTTCTCGTAACACCTGGAATAAGGGTTCTTAAATTGTCAGCAAACAATCAATTGGCATTAATTGAAAAGTTAACCGGCCGAGATACACAGATACGTAACATGGCGATTTGCTCTAAAAACATACCTACAGCAAGAGGAGTTGTGGAACTGCATAGACCCCACCACATGTGTCATTGTGGACACAAAACGAGACACAAAGGCAAAAACTAAGATAAATTTACTAGTTGACTAAATAAATTACGTGCACATGCAAGAGAGTAGTACTGCAAAAGAAGTATGGGATACGTTTTCATAAGTATTTGATGACTCTTTGTTGACACGCTGTGATGGGCTGCTGCGTGATCTCTATAATACTTCACTTACTGTATGTCAAAACGTAGAGAAATATGTGAGCAAAATTATGTGTACTGCTCCTATCAACCAATGATTATTGCTATTGAAAGCTCCGGCATGAAGATAACTTCAATATCTGTGAAATCAAAACTATCACAAGATGTTAAACAATCTGAAAGTGACTCAACAGTATTCTCAGTCAACAAGAACAACCACAAGAAAATAAGGGAGCTACACTTGTAATAAGTAAGGTCATAAAAGTCCTCAAATGCAAATCCAGGACCATAAATGTTCAACAAAAAGCAAGTAGTTCATCATATGCTGTTGTGTTTGAGGCAACATCCAGCCAAAATGACCCATGGCAAGTGGCTTCCGGTGCATCGTCACACATGACAAGACGTAAGAACATGCTTGAAAATATGACGGCTCCTGTCATACATAAAATCAGAGTCGCAGACAACAAAGTATAATCTGTGCAATGTTCAGTACAAGTGAGTTTGGACCATTATGACGATGAAGGTCAAAACAAAAAGGTGCTTTTTACAAAAGTATTAAGTGTTCCTAAACTGGCAACAAATCTATTGTCTCTAAGTCAGATTATTTGCGATGGTAGCCAAATAAAATTTGACGGAACAAGCTGTGTTATTATGAACAGCAGAAGTGAGGTAGTATCTTCCCACTGTGGCTTTATGTGAGGGTCGACTGGAACAATATTAGGATTAGCATTAGTCATTTCAAATCTGTTTAAAATTTGTTCCGTATAAATACTAAAACTACTACTAAAACTCTTTTCGGTGGAGAGTCGAATTTTGCATCCCAGCAGCGAGGGAATTGTTTTAACCCATATAGTGACTTGTTCAATTTACATACCATGTTTTCGTCATGATCCAACCCTTCTTGTTAAGGCATAAATAGGTGTGTTCAAGTTCTCCATATAAAAATGCTGTCTTTACGTCTAGTTACTTGATTTTGTGATTATTTTGTACAGCCACAGATAGTAACAATCGTATTGAATCTCACCTGACTGTTTGTGCAAAAGTTTCCTGGTAATCAACACGTGACATTTGACCATATCATTTCACACACAGATGTGATTTGTAACGTGGTCATTAAATAAATGAATCACTGTCATTAAAGTTATTATAACAAATCGAAAAATCATCTCGATATTTCTTTTCTCTGTCAATTTGTTGACACTTTCGATTAAAACAAATAGAAATATATTAAAAATATAACTGAACCACAATTTGATGTAAAATTAATACTGTGAAAGAAACAAATCAAATTTACTTGAAAGAAGACAACTTTTTTCTAAATTACATATTTCGAATAAGGTTTAATTGGACATGTTTTGTTTATATTGTAACGTCTGGCACATGTCACAAGGAAACGTAATCTTAGCAACATAAATGTTATTTTCTTTTATTTGATAAACGAAATTCCTTCGTTGTAATTGAAACTTGAAAGTTCGCAAAATGTCACTCAATCCCACACCCACTCCCAAATGTTTAGTTTTGTAATTACTAATTAATTAAAATTTTATTTATGCGTATATACATCTAGTTATCCTGTTTTCAATTTCATCCCTCACGTCAATTTCATCCCTCATATCACATATTCAAATTAAATTATAATAGTTGGAACTTCTCTTAACAGCAATCTATTCTAATGGAAATATAAAGTTAACAAAGTTAACAAAAACAATTTCTTTTCACATGTTAATTATCTATCAGAATCACAGACAGTTTTTGTATGTCGACGATAGATCTGCATCTAATTTGATTTCCGTTACTTTCAGGACTAGTAATCGACATCTCCACAATAATGGCAACAAGTTGCCATTATTGTAATTGTTTAAATATTCCTAACGAGTTCCTAAGGAGTCCGCACGTTTTGACAACTCTGGCAATTTTGACAGCTAATGTGAGAGTATTTCGTTCTGCTTAATTGCTGTACTTATAATCGCGATACCGATTATGGAAAGAGGTTATTTTATACGACAAAACATCGCAAAACCTGGGATCCTACAGCAGTATTTGTGTAAAAAGCTACTTTAATGTGTGGGCAAACGCATCAAGATATTCTCCAGCTTTTCTTTTACATTTACCCAAATTCAGTTTAGCTTGAGCCGAACCAACTTTTCTAGAAAAACTACCGCCCAATCTATTACTCATTTTTAAATTTCAAACACATTACATTAATATCTTTTATCTAAAGTATAACTTGCGAATATGGTGTTGATTAATTTTTTTTATAAAAACTAATCACTTTACATTACAATCGTTATGATTATTTACAGTGGAAAAATTACTTGTCAAATCCAGCCCATTTAGTTTAGCAAACAATAAATCATGGCAGATTCTATCAAATGCCTTTTAAATGTCTGTATAAACAGCATCAACCTGTAAATGAATTTCAAGAGCACCAACTGTCGAGAGTTTATAAATAAGAAGGTTGGTCGCAGAAGATTTATATTTGCAAAATTCATGTAGACTCTCATTTATAATATTTTGGAACTATGGCATAATTATTTTGGAAATGATTTTTTTGGACAATCTTGGAAAACAACAAGTAAACTATCTCCATCCTTTAAGATAGGTATAACAAATGATTTTTTACGTACGTTAGGAAATAAAGTAGATTTTAAAAACATATTAAGTTTCATTGTTAGAGGCTTTGTTAATGAAAATCCACAATTCATTCAATACTGTAGAAAGAATATCATGAGGACCTCTATTACTAGATAAATAAAGACTTCTGAGTTCATTGAAAACATCAATCTGGACAAAATTATAATTACGTTTTGAATATAAACAAAAATATTAGATTTGTGTCTGCATTGAAGGAAAAGAAGTGAAACAAACAGCTAACGAAGTGTAAATACTTATTTCTTTTGTTGTTTTTGTCTTTTCAATGACGAAATTTTAAGAAGTTACCAAATAATTGTTCAAGATCAGTTTTGAAATCAAATGATATTTTGTACATATTCAGGTTTCAACAGCAATGAAGGCGATATGTTTATTAATCAAAAGTAAATCATACTTTTGTTGTCTGAAGAATATGCATCGACAAAAGTGTGTGAATTGTTAATTAGACATTGCTATTCCTAACAAATATCAAAATTTTATATATTTTCTTTGATAAGATAATAATAAAACTTAAACATCTTTTTTAGCTGCTTTTTTTCAATTTTGTTAAACTTATAAATTCACATCACATAATTAGGACCTTCCTACTTTCCGCATATTTTGGCAAATTGAAATAACCTCTCTCAGTAATTCGCCTTTAGAGCATTATATTATTGGACACCAAACGAAACGAAATTACACAAAGATCAGTTGCCAAGATTGTCAATGAGTTGTCAAAAATTATTAACCGAAACTGAGATCTGAGACGGCTAATCATTAGTGCTGTTTTTTCCCAAACCAGTTTAAAATTTTCTTCTCTATGAGAAGTCTCTTCTAATTCTTAGTGTACTTGGTCTAAAATACTCTAATACAATTCAATATACATAAATTTGAATACTGAACCATAACTGGTGCATCGTAGATAGACAATTTCGACATCACCTCCTTGGGGGTGTCCGAGTTCCTGCGTTTTGGAGCTGGAAGACTTTGCAGGAGTGGGGGTGGCTGGTTGGGATAAAGATTTGGGATTAGCGTTAACAACTCTTCTCTTTCGATTATGGTAATTATTATAACTAAATGCAGGCAGAGGAAGGACGAACAACTCAAACAAAAATTGTTACTATCAACAATATTCCCTGGTTGCACTTTGAACAATTGACAAAAGTCGCTAACAATAAAATACCTTTCTGTCGTTACCAATGGCAGCGGTAACAATCGTCATTTATCCAAATTTGAGTAGCAACTACGGAAAAGTGTTTGTTAAGGAATGAAACTGCACATTGATACTTGGAACCCCTCTGTATAGATGCCCTAACGCAAGCGTCATGCTACGAAGGGTTTTTAGTTCTTAGGTTTTAGTCTTTGACGTTTCTAGCCGAGTGCACACTTTGTAATAATATAATAAACGATTAGTTTTCTTGTAACATCGACTATTATTCTCATCACACTCACACCTCAGTTTTCAAAAGTGTTTGTAGTGATATTTTTGTTTTTATTTAGTGTCCCTCCTTTGTCTGAATTTAGTTAGTTACCAAATTCAGACAAATGAAAAAATTTGTTTACTTGTCTGGTAATCTTTGTTACCAATCCAAGAGACAACTGAATTAAATTTTTGTTTTCGTACTATAAACAGTTTAATAACCGAATTAGCGATAATGAAATGCGAAAACAGCAAGTGTGCCTGCAAAATGTCGAGTGGTTCCGAATCCTATTGGAACCGGACGGCACATCGCCAGTTCCGTTCCACAAGAAGTTCATACTAAGAGACAAAAACCGTGAATGAAGAAAAGGAAAAGGCGGTTCAAATCCAGGTTCTATTGGCAGAAAGAAAGGTCAACCGCGCGGTAAACCCTGAGCACGACTCCGTTCGAAGTTCCGAAAGAGTTAACTATCTAAAGTAAGTAACAACAGCAAAATTCGGCGAAGCGCCACACCGACATCAGACCCCCAAATGGAGTTAGAGATAACGTTCGTCCTTCTGTTTGAATTTAGTTATAAGTTGCCATATTTAGTAACCTCGGTTACTAAACCAATAAACCATGTGTAGAGTCCGCGAAAAAGATAAGCCAAGAGGTACCTGAAAACTAGACGTTAAGATTAAAATCTCGGAACTAGAGGGTGAATTACACCGAATGAAAGTAAGTAATGCATTAAGCTGTCTGCTAAGCTACAGATACCAGGGGTAAATCCTGGAAGTACTCCTACTTCTAACCCTAACACCAATCCTTCCTCCCGACCAGCCACCCCACACCTCCAATACGCAGAAGTCTTCCATAAAGTGGGATACGCCTATGGAGGTGTTCTCGAAATCCTGACGACGCACCCCTGTGCTCACCGAAAGGACACGGAAGCACTGGAAGTATTTGTTTCCATTAAGGTCAAAATACAAAAGTTAATAGTTAGAATATGCCTGCTTACAAGGCGACGTGGAATGATAATGCAAGGTACTCAGTAAAACGCTTATTGACTATTTTACAACATTGGTGGGCTGTATACAACTAACTCTGCTCTTACAACTTAACTCTGTTTCTATAACTACGCTCTTCTGTTGTTTTTATTCTCCGTTGTCATCACAACCGTTATACACGATGTCTAGATACTCTAACATAACTTGCCTCGAGTGAATTGGACCAATGATGAGTAAGTATAGTGTTTGCATGAGTACTGAGGTTTACACTTTAAACTATCAATTATCATTGGTTGATTGTGTCTTATGAAATTTTATACAATATGTTCCTACTTTATCTACATGTAAAAAAATTAAAGACTAAGTTTCCTAAGTTGTTCTCTAAAGAGCTTATAACATTAACTATTCGTTATTCATTTGTAGACATTTGAATTCCGTTCCCATAAACAAATTTCAATGTTTTATTTATTAATTCGTTATTCATTTGTAGTCATTTGAATTTCGTTGTCATAAACTAATTTCAATTTTGTTCATAAAATCAGGTAGACCAAAAAGTTTTCTTTACTTGTTTGCCACCAAACTTTAATCAGTTCAAACTTTTGTTTCATACGAACCACGTTTCTCTGAAGTTGCTCCTACGCTTCAATTCAAAATTATTAGATAAATATTCTCGCTTTTATTAATGAGTCCCTGCCTCATTGGAAATGATAATCGGAAGAAATACTTGTGTATAGTAATGCTAGAAATGAAACAGATCGTATCAAACTGTTATTTTTAGGGAATATTTTTGTCTAAATTCATTAATTTACTTACAGGAATTCCCAACTAAACAAAGAATAAGTACTTTCATGTATATGACGCTCCTTAAAACAACACATTAATACCTAATTAATTTGTTTTCAGAATAAATTAAGATTGAAATCTTAAAGTACGATGCAAAAGGCAAATGGTGTAGAGATTCTAGTGGCCCAAGAATTGGATTTAAATGTAAGTATAATTTTCATCTGCATTCAAGATTTTTATAATTAATGACATATTTTATGTTAAAACACACAATTAAATTATTTAAATTAAATGAAAAACAAATAAAATTGGTATATATAATAAAATTAATATTTAATATTAATTTTATATATCTTTTTTAAAGTATTTCGACGATTCGTTGGGCACGAGGAGTTACGTTCACATGGAAAGGCTGATTACCATCATATAAATGAAGATGAAATGAGCCACGACACAACCTGACGACATCGGCAAATATTTTCTCTGAGGCTATGAAATATGAAAAAAAATCCAAGAAATCCGAAAAAAGTACAAGAAAAAATCACAATAAAGAAGAAAACATCATTACCAAGAAACCGTATTCAAAAGTTCTACCAAAAAGGCTGAGGACTGGAATGTTCCCGTTTGAGTTCCACATTTCTATCTCTGTATATAGCAAGTACTTTCATTTTATGGAAATGTTTCCATAGTGTGGATCTAGGTTTCAACTCATCTATCATCTGAGAATGAAGCTTGTTTATAGCAATTATAATTTTAGATTAGTGCCGAAGTAATTTTTCCTTAAATTTTAATCTGTACTGTAATCACTAAATGTGTTTCCTAAAAAAATATGTTGCATATAACTTTTAAGTACCTCCACTGAATAGTTGAAGGTTAAAAAAATCGACAATGGGTCGAAACCATTTGTTAACAACCAAACTTATATTAAATAAATCACATAACTTAAAGGTACACAAAGTAGTTTTATTTGGAAAGTTATATTATATATAAATATTTGGGAATCACATTTATGGTCATTTAGTGTAGGTTGAAATATAAGGATGAATTTGATTCGGAACAGTTCTACCATTTAGTATAATTCATCTCATCTCGATATTTCTTTGCTCTGTCAATTTGTTGACACTGTGGATTCAAACGAATAGAATTATACCAAAAAATATAACTGAACCACAACTTGATGTAATATTAATACAATGCAAGATCAAATCAAATTTACTTGAAAGACGACATCCCTCACCTCTCTTAGCAACAAAGTATATATCGGCATTTAAGTATAAAGTTAACAATGTTAACAAAAGCAATTTCTATTCACATGTTAATTATCTGCAGAATCACAGACACTATTTCTTTGATTCAAAATAAATGTCGACGAGAGATCTGCAACTGATTTGATTTCAGTGACTCGTAATCGAAACCTTCAGAGAGTAGGTTGCTATTATTGTAAATGTTTAATTATTTCACCTTTTTAAATCAAAAGTTAATTCACGTAGTTGATTCTTTAAGCAAGAATTAGAGTGCGGCAAATTTCAGTTAGGTACTGAATTTTTTCTATCACGTTTGGTTGGATTATTACCCTCAAATAACACTAAGATACCAATCTTTCCAAATTTGCTAATTTTATGTCAAAATTTAATTAGATTCCTCATCTCTAGATGACAACTTCAAATAATGTCAACACATTTTATTTACAAAATCATGAAAAAGTGATTTCCACTTTACAATTTTCTGATTTGCAATCTCTGTTCAGATGAAATTTATAATTAATAGCTGTATCATTTGTAATTTTGTTGAAATTTTCATCTACTTTTGTGCATATATATTTTAAGTGTCTCCACGTTTTCTTGAGAGCTGACAAATTGGACAACTTGGCCTTAGTAGATTCTAGGAACCTGGGATCCTATTAAGTAGTATTTTTCTAAAAAATCTTTATAAACATTCAAGAGGTGAAACACAATTTACTTTACCTACATGCTCCATACTTGCTTTAAAATAAAGTTCAAATCGTGGTGGTGAATCAAAACTTGAAGATTGTGATGCACAATATAAATTGAACTTTGCGAATGTTATTTGATGGGATAAGAACCCTTTAGAAGATAAATAAAAGTTGCTCAAGTTTTTTGTGCTCTTCGCAATAACTAAATGAACAAGTTTAGAAGGTAAATTTACCAAAGAATAGTTTTGTACATAATCTGGGTTCATTAGCAACGAAGGCAGTTTGTTTATCAAACAAAAGAAACACATTCAATATTCATACATTCTTCCTTTCTATTTACCTGGAAGAATATCATCATCTAACACATGTCTGATCGGTATTCCAAATAAATGCTTTTCTAAGAAAATTGTGTCTCAATTCTTGACTCTGTTATAGCGTAAGCTTTATTTTCAATAATAAGATGTTTTTTCGCATTGTAAATTAAATTGTTTCAGAAGAATGTTTCACTGTTAACTGTCACAGGAGGATAGCTCCGTCATTATTATTATAGAACCATGTGTTCAGAATCTCTCGACAATTTAGAATATCATCTTTCTATATTTGGTATCGCCAAAATAAAATCGACCAACAAGCAAAATGAAATAACTGAAATATCAGTTGTCAGTCAGTTGTCAAAACAAACGTACAGGTCCAGAGTTCTCAAAAACTTATTCTCCTGTTTTAAGAAATTGTTAGTAAATAATTTCATTATTTATTCCATATGGTATTACTCAAGCCTTAACCATTATGTTAAACCCTACACATTTTCCATTTAAATTCAACCCATTGATGTTAATCATCAAATTTGACTCTTTTAAGAAATTATGTGTTATGAATTACATCTGAAATAAATTGATGGTGTGTATGTAGTTGTTGAGTTTTTGAATGATGAGATACCTAGTGTTCTCAAGTTTCACAGCATCTCTTGAATGTTGAAATTGATAATATTTCAAATTAAGTTGTAGGAACAATTGTAAATAACCGTTGCTAATTTACAATAAGTGTTGTATTGTTTTTTAAATTTGGATTCCCTTAGATACATAATTTATTGCAGTTAATCAAGGCGGAATATTGTGACAATTACATTAATAACGAAATATATCTATTTTAGAGCTCTGATTTCAAATAGTGTTAATTCGTCATGAAATTCTCGAAAATCAAGTCACATGAAAAATTCCCGTGGGCTTTAATTTTGCTGAATCAAAATATTACCAATCATATTAAAATTCATTTAAGTAAAGTTAGGCATATGATATATTATCAAAACACCAAGATGTCTTAGAAACTGCAAAAAAGAATTCCGATTTGTATATATATCAAAAGTTAATCAAAGTTATACAATATTACATAGTACAGAGAGTATTTAGTGTACAATATCCTGTTATTTATACCGCCCCTTTGGTTGACTGAATCAGTGTACTACAACGCCGTATAATCAAATTGAGTCATCCCTAATTAAAAATCGCTCCATTATTTTCCTTCTTTCAAAAAAACCTTTGGTCACTGTGTTTTTCAATCTCTTCTACAATATGATTTATTCAATCAATTTTTGAAGATAATATTTGCAATACCCTCAAAAATTATTTCTTTTTACAGATGGCAAATTTAAATAAAGCATCCTAAGAACTCTATGTACATCCCATCGCATATGGAGAGTTACTACCACGATTTTAACATATTTTTAAAGCAAATATGGAGCATATAGGTAAAGCAAGTAAATTGTGTCTCACTACTTGAATGTCTATAGGAGCATTAACTTTCTTTTCAATTATGATATTATTATTATTATTATTGCAGATATTTTAGAAGAATAGTGCTTAATAGGATACAAGGGTCCGCGATGTTTGGAAGTATAAAATACCTTCATTCTATGATCAGAATCGCGAATAAGCAGAACGAAAATACTCCATCTTTAGTTCTCGATGTTGTCAGTGTGTTGTCAAAACAGGCATACTGTCAAGAAAATATGGAGACACCAAAAATATATATGCACCAAAATAGATGAAAATTTTAGCAGAACTGCAAATGATAAAGCCATTAATTATAAGTTTCAACCGAACAAAGATTGCAAATCAATATTTACGCAGAAAATTGTAAAATAGAAATTACTATTTTATGATTTGGTTTATAAGTTGTGTTGATATTGTTTGAATTTGTCGTCCAGGCATGAGGAATCTAAATAATTTGCGATATAAAATTATGGAAAGATTAGTATATTATTTGAGGGTGATAACCAATGTTGAAAAAGAAAAATTCAGTGTATAGTTGAAATCTGTCGCTCAGTTATTCAAGCTGAGAGAATCACCTACGTGAATTTACTGTTGATTTAAAAAGGTGAAATATTTAAACAGTTACAAAAATAGCAACTTACTGTCTGAAGGTTTAGATTACGTGCCCTGAAGGTCACTGAAATCAAATCAGTTGCAGATCTCTCGTCGACATTTATTTCAAGTTTCAATAGCAACCAATTGTTTGTCAAAAAATAAAATAACATTTATGTTGCTAAGATTACGTTTCCTTATGACATATGTCACAAGTATGTAATATAGAACAAAGTTGTCTTCTCCCAAGCAAAACTTGATTTGATTCTTATATTGTATTTCACCAAATTGTGGTTCAGTTATATCTTTTCTTATAATTCGATTCCTTTTAATCCACGGTGTCAGCAAATTGACAGAGCAAAGAAATATCGTGATGATTTTTCGATTTGTTATAATTTTGTTGATGGTAGAACCGTTTCGAATCAATCTCATCCTTATATTTCAACCTACACTGGAAGACTATAAATGAGATTCACAAATAATTAAATATAACTTAACTTTACAAATAAAATTACTTAGTTTAACTTAAGTCGATAATTTAGTTTGGTGTTATAAAATGGTTTCGACACATTGTCGATTTTTTCAACCCCCAATTATTCAGTAGAAAGATTTACAGCTATATATAACATAATTATTTATAATATATTGTCACACCCGTGACTTATTGGGGGTTGGGGAGTAGCTCAGATAAACACCAGTACAGAATAAATACAATTTTATTCATAGTTTATATAGAAAAAACACATTACAAATTGTCTAACTTACAAATATAAGTAAGGGACCATCTTCAGGGCTGCTCTTGGGGTTCACTGGTATCCACCGGGCGACTCGTGACCTCTGTTGTAGTTCACACACTTCTGTCCTGTTACTTGATCTTCGTCACGCTTTTAATTATAGTCTGATATTACAAAACATTACAATAGTTTATTGACACCAGTAAAGCGTGACCCAGATATACCGCTGAGTCTTGGCAAGTCAGCGGAATGTATTGGTGCTGACAATGCCAATCAAGACATTATGCGAAAGCAATAATCGCATAATCATGGTTACCAATCCAAGAAACAACTGAATTGTGTTTTGGTTTTCGTACTATAAACAATTTAATAACTGAATTAGCGGTCATGAAATGCGAAAACAGCAAGCGTGCCTGCAAGAAGTTCGAGTGCTTCAGAGTCCTATTGGGACCACACGGCACTTCGCCAGTTCCATTTCAGAAGAAGTTCCTATAAAGAGACAAAAACCGTGAAATAAGAAACTGAAAAAGCGGCTCAAATCCAGGTTCGATTGTCAGAAAGACACAGCTAATTATTGTAAAGCCCCAGTTTTGATCGGCTGCATTAGAGTACATTAGACTACCAATTAATTCTCTGTATCGTGTGGGGACTTTGAACATTTTTAAATCTCTGTTAACTTTTGAGTGGCAGTCATAGGGTGTTTTAACTGGATTGCAATCTACCATTCTGAATTTCTCTAAAACATATTTTTTTTGTTTAAGTGTTACTCCTTTCTTGCTTTGGTTAATTTCTATTCCAAAAAAAACTTAGCATTCTTTGATCTTCAATTTCTCAGCTAATTCTCTCTTAATTTCATTACCAGTTTGTTTTTCGACAGTTCTTTTGTACTCCTTAAATTTTTCAAGAAATTCTCCTTTTGACATGAGAAAATACACCTAAATGTTAGAAGATACCTTGATCCACCACTGGTTCTGAGTCGCATTGGTCCGCAGATGTCTGAATGAACAATATTCAGTAACTGCTTACTTCTTACTTCTCTGTCAATAAAGGATGTCCTTGATTGTTTACCTCGTTGACATATGTCACACCACGTGGGTAATTTATCGTTATCCAATTTTATTTATACTTAAATAAATATTATATATAAAATATATAAAATAATTGTTCCAATAGTGCCGGTCCATTTGAAGCATGGATTGACTCCAATTTAAGCCATACGTCTTTGGGCTTATGCACAGGATTATGTCCGCATTTACCTTTTTATCTTATTTACATCCACGTTTTAGGCGCTGATTCACTTTTTGTGTCACCCTGACATATAACTGGCTTTGATACTTCACCATTAACGAAATCCCAGGTATCGATTTTGGTAAGTAACGCCTCTACCTGAATCCGCCTCGTGTCGAAATTTTCTTTTCTTACTACCTCGGTCGAAAGTACGTATTTTGCTCCCCGGTTCCACGATAAGAAATAGTATTTTTCTGTAGTGGAACCGGGGAGCAAAATACGTACTTTCGACCGAGGTAGTAAGAAAAATAGTATACACTACACGGGAAAAAAGTTTGGGATACCTGCCCTGCGCGCCATATTGCCCGAGGCGTAGCCGAGGTAGTAAGAAAAATACTATTGGATAGAAGTTCAATTCTTGTCCCACACATCGCCATCTCGAGTCCCATGTTTCGATAGTACGGACCTACGTTATAACTCATCGTACATATGAGAATTAAGCTTGTTTATTCTAATTATAATTTTAGAATAGTGCCGAAGTAATTCTTCCTTAAAATTTAATCTGTACTGTAATCAGTAAATGTGTTTCATAAATTATATCGCATATATCTTTTAAGTACTTCTTTCCACTAACTAATTGGAGGTTAAAATTAATTAAATTAACCACAAAACGTAAACAAAGTAGTTTTATTTGGAAAGTTATATTATATTTAAATATTTGGGAACCCCATTTATAGTCATTTTGTGTAAGTAGAAATATAAGGATGAAATTGATTTGGAACAGTTCTACCATTAAAGTTATTATAACTCATCTCGACATTTCTTTGCTCTATCAATTTGTTGACACTGTGGATACAAACAAACAGAATTATAACAAAAAATATAACTGAACCACAATTTGATGTAATATTAATACAATATAAGATCAAATCAAATTTACTTGAAAGAAGACAACGTGTTTCCAAACCACATATTTCGAATTAGGTTTAATTGAATTAACCACTCAACTCATGCCTATAATTGGACAGGCTGACATACATCATTAGGTGACGTAACCTTAGTAACATAAATGTTATTTTCTCTTATTTGATTAACATATCTCCCTTCGTTGCAACTGAAACAGGAAAGATTGCAAAATGTCACTCAAAACAACACTCACTCCAAAATGTTTGTTTAATTTTGTACTAATTAATTAAAATTTTATTTATGTGTATATACATCAGGCAAGTTACTTGTTTTCAATTTCATCCCCCACCTCTCTTAGTAGCAAAATATATTTCTGCATTTAAGTATAAAGTTAATGAAAACAATTTCTATTCACATGTTAATTATCTGTCAGATTCACAGGCAGTATTCTTTTGACGGAAAATAAATGTCGTCGAGACATCTACAACTGATTTGATTTCAGTGACTCGTAATCGGAACCTTCGGACAGTAGGTTGCTATTATTGTAACTGTTTAAACATGTCACCTTTTTAAATCAAAAAATAATTCACGTAGTTGATTTTTTAAGCAAGAAGTAGTGACCGGCAAATTTCAACTAGGTACTGAATTTCTCTCTTTCACGTTTGGTTGGATTATCACCCTCAAACAACACTAAGATACCAATCTTTCTAATTTTGCTAATTTTATGTCAAAATTTATTCAGATTTCTCATGTCTAGATGACAAGTTCAAATAATGACAACACAACTTATAAACAAATTCAAATGACAATTTTCTGTGTAAAAATTTGCAATCTAGCTCTATCATTTGTAATTTTGATGAAATTTTCATCTACTTTAGTGCATATATATTTTAAGTGTCTCAACGTTTTCTTGAGAGCTAGTAACCACCACGCACGTTTTGACAACTTGCTGATAAATTAGACAACTTGGGCATGTTGGGGTATCTTCATTCTGCTTGGTTGCTAATCTTATAATCGCGATTATAGGAACCTGGGATCATATTAAGTAGTATTTTTCTAGAAAAACTACTTTACCGTGCAATAAGGTATAACATAACTGAAAAGAAAGATAAACATTCAAGAGGTGACACACAATTTACTTGGTTTACCTATATGCTATATGCAGAATCTTAACATCTACTACATGTCTGATCGGTATTCTAAATAAATGATTTTCCAAGTAAATTGCGTCTCAATTCTTGACTCTGTTATAGCGTAAGCTTTATTTTCAAGAATAAGATATTTTTTCGCATTGTAAATTAAATTATATCAGCAGAATGCTACACAGTTAACTGTGACAGGAAAATAGCTCCTCGATTATTATTATAGGATCCTGTGTCCAGAATCATTTATTTAGAATCATCTCGACAATTTATAATAACAACTTTGTATACTTGGTAAGGCCTTTATAAAATCGGCCAACAAGCAAAATGAAATAACTCCAACATCAGTTGACAGTTAGTTGTCAAAACACACGTACAGAACCAGAGTTCTCAAAAACTTATTCTCTCGTTTTAAGAAATTGTTAATAAATAATTTCATTATTTATTCCATATAGTATTATTCAAGTCTTAACCATTAATTTAAACCACACACATTTTCCATTTAAATTTGATTCACTGATGTTAATCATCAAATTTGACTTTCCTTAGACATTATGTGTTATTCCTTATGAATTACATCTGAAATAAATTAATGGCGTGTATGTAGTTGTTGATTTTTTGAATGGTGAGACACCTACTGTTCTAAAGTTTCACAGCATCTCTTGAATGTTGAAATTGTTAATATTTTAAATTAAGTTTTGGGAACAGTTGTAAATAACAGTTGCTAGGTTACAACAAGTGTTCTATTGTTTTTTAAATTTGGATTCCCTTAGATACATAATTTATTGCAGTTAATCAAGGCGGAATATTGTAACAATTACATTAATAACGAAATATATCTATTTTAGAGCCCTGATTTCAAATAGTGTTAATTAATCATGAAACTCTCGGAAATCAAGCCACATGAAAATTTCCCGTGGGCTTTAATTTTGCTGTATCAAAATATTACCAATTATATTTAAAGTTCACTTAAATAAAGTTAGGAGATAAGATATATTAACAAAACACCAAAATGTCTTAGAAACTGTAAAAAAGAATCCCTATTTGTATATATATCAAAAGTTAACCAAAGTTATACAATATTACAGAGTACAGAGAGTATTTAGTGTAAAATATCGTGTTATATATACCGTCCCTTTGGTTGACTGAATCAACGCACTACAACGCCGTATAATCAAATTGAGACATCCCTAATTAAAAATCGCTTCGTTATTTTCCTTCTTTCAAAAAAATCTTTGGTCACTGTGTTTTTCATTCTCTTCGACAATATGATTTATTCAATCAATTTTTGAAGATAATTTTTGCAATACCCTCAAAAATTATTTCTTTTTACAGATTGCAAATTTAAATAAAGTATCTTAAGAACTCCATCTACATCCCAACGCATATGGAGAGTTACCACCACGATATTAACATATTTTTGAAGCAAGTATGGAGCATACAGGTAAAGCAAGTAAATTGTGTCTCACTTCTTGAATGTCTATAAGAGCATAAACTTTCATTTCAATTATGATATACCTTATTACAGATATTTTAGAAGAATACTGCTTAATAGGATACAAGGCTCCCAGAAAATTGTGAAATAGTGTGAATTACTATTTCATGATTTGGTTTATAAATTGTGATAACATTATTTGAACTTGTCATCCAGACATGAAAAATCTAAATAATTTGCGACATAAAATTATCAAATATGGAAAGATTGGTATATTAGTGTTGTTTGAGGGTGATAACTAAAGGTGAAGGAGAAAAATTCAGTGCTTAGTTGAAATCTGTCGCTCACTTATTCAAGCTGAAAGAATCAACTACGTGAATTTACTGTTTATTTAAAAAGGTGAAATATTCAAACAGTTACAAAAATAGCAACTTACCGTCTGAAGGTTTAGATTACTAGCCCTGAGAGTCACTGAAATCAAATCAGTTGCAGATCCCTCTTTGACATTTATTGCTGCTGAATAGATTGCTGCTAAGAGAAGTTTCAACTATTATAAGGTGAGGAATAGAATTAAAAACAAGATAACTAGCCTGATGTTTAAACACATAAATAAAATTTTAATTAATTTGTAATTACAAAATAAAGCGAGTGGGTGTGTGACTGAGTGACATTTTACAAACTTTCAAGTTTCAATAGCAACGAATTGTTTGTCAAAAAATAAAATAACATATCAAATTATGTTTCTTTATGGCATATGTCAGAAGTATGTAATTTAGAAAAAAGTTGTCTTCTCACAAGCAAATTTGATTTGGTTCTTACATTGTATTAATATAACACCAAATTGTGGTTCAGTTATATCTTTTCTTATAATTCGTTTTAATCCACGGTCTCAGCAAATTGACAGAGCAAAGGAATATCGTGATGATTTTTCAATTTGTTATAATATTTTTGATGGTAGAACTGTTTCGAATCAATCTCATCCTTGTATTTCAACCTACAGTGGATGACCATAAATGAGATTCCCAAATATTTATATATATATATATATATATATATATAGTTATTTAGGAAACACCTTTGCCGTCATAAATTACAGATTAAAATATAAGCAAAAACAACTACAGCACCATTCTAATATTATAATTACTATAAACATGCTTAATGCTCAGATGTTAGATGAGTTGAAACGTATGCCCATACTATGGAAAACTTTCCATATAATGAAAGTACCTGCTTTAGTCCTCAGCCTTTTTGATAGATTGTGATTTTTTCTTGTACTTTTTTAGGATTTCTTGCATATTTTTTCATATTTCATAGCCTCAGAGAAAATAGCATGCCCTCAATCTCCGGAGATCTATCTTTCAACACTCTAATCCGGAGATTGCATGCTTGCATGATATCCAACCCTGTGAATCCGACAGATACAAGAGACCTTGTCTCTTGGCTGTCTAGACCTCTGCGTCTCTTTGGGACATCTTTTCTTTACCATGTAGCGATTGTTACGTACCTCTTTAGTTTTCCCTTCTATTTTCCTAAACCTTTGTGTTTAATTACTCTTAGGCCATGATCTTCGCATCGGTGCCCGGAGAGGCCTCCTTGTTCCAATAAACAAAAATCATAATTTATTCTGAAAACAAATCAATGTGTTGTTTTATGGAGCGTTATTCTGTGTTTAGTTGGGAATTCCTGTAAGTATAAGTAATGATTTTAACCAAAATTATTACCTAAAAATAACAGTTTGGTACGATCGGTTTCATTTCTAGCACTACTGTACATAAGTATTTCTTCTAATTACCATTTTCAATGAGAAAGAACCTGTTTTGTATGTGTAATAGTTTCTGCTCGAAGGACCAATGTTTTGTATGTGCTGGACTAGTAAAACTGCCAAGTTTGTGATTTTTCTGTTTATTTTGCTCGGAGCATCTGAACGTTGTGTGTTGCTCTCGAGCTGACTTAAAAGTAAGTAACTTAAAGCTAATTCACCCTAACTAACTAAGGGGAGGGGGTTGCGCATTAGACGTTGCCAATGTTGACAAATGCTCTAACATGCCGCCAGCCTTGAAAATACAATTTTCAATAGACAAATTGAATATAATTAATACATTGGAAATCAGAATAGGAGTCATAATAGAAAAGTCAATCACAAGGTAGCGCACACACTTTCGAAATTGCTCGTTTTAGCACACCGGTTGTGCTTTTTACACTCACTACACGCACTTCTCCATCTTCACCAGGATGTAACTCAAGAATGCGTCCCATACGCCACTGTAGAGGGGGCAGTTGATCGTCCTTAATGATGACAAGATGTCCTGGTTTGAGGATGTGTTGACCCGCTTGTTTCCATTTCAACCTGGCTTGGAGTTCGGACACGTACTCTTTTTGCCAACGTTGCCAAAAGTGGTGTTTCAGTTGATCCAGTCGTTGGTAATTATTGAGTCGGTTGACAGGAATGTGGGAAAGGACAGGTTCAGGAATTGAAGTTAAACATTTGCCAATTAGAAAATGACCCGGCGTTAACGGAGATAAATCATCTGGATTTGTTGATAATGGACTTATTGGACGCGGGTTGAAAACTGCTTCAATCTGTGACATTACCGTATAAAACTCTTCAAACGTAAACTTACCATTGCCTAATATTCGCCTCAAGTGATGTTTAAAGCTTTTAACACCAGCTTCCCATATACCTCCAAAATTAGGTGATCGCACAGGAATGAAATGCCACGTAATACCTTCTTTATTCAAGAATTGATTAATATTATCTACGTTAGTGTCAACAAACAGAAATTCTTCTTTCAATGCGGAGTCTGCACCAACAAAGGTGGTGGCATTGTCGGACTATATGTTGGAGGGCAAACCTCGTCTAGCGATGAACCTTTTTAACATTTGTAAAATGTTGCGATGGACAACCTCGTATCCAACAAAGAACAATCGTGGAATCTGACCAAAATAATTGTGTTTGAATGTTGAGTCTGATTGATCGTCGTACCTTGTCTGTTAATTTTGCGTGTAATGTTGCAGCGCATAATTCAAGCCTTGACAATGATACCTGTTTAATTGGCGCAACCTTTGATTTGGAACAAAGCATTTGAACAAAGTACTGATTTTTAACCTTACATCGTAGGTAAATACAGGCACCGTAAGCCGCTTCAGACGCGTCTGCAAAACCGTGGAGCTCACATTCCTCGTACTCTGGCTTCAACACAAACCGATCAATCTTCAAGTTATTCAAATTTTGAATATTATTTACAAATTATGACCATAGACTGGATAAATGAACAGATATGGGATCATACCAATCTAGTTTTTGTAACCACAATTTTTGAATAAGGATTTTTCCCAAAATTGTGACAGGTGCAATCAATCGCAAAGGATCAAATATTTGACCAATTGTTGACAAAATGAAACGTTTGGTTGGAAATTGTTGAGAATATTTAAGCTGACTTGTTTCAAATTGAATAATGTCGTTACAAGCATTCCATAGTATACCAAGCGTCTTATTATTGTCATTTGGTCCCAAATGAATTAATCCAACATTTAAATTGTTATTTACTTGAAATTTAGATAACAATTCTGAATCATTACACAACCATTTGCGCAGTTCGAACCTGCCCCGTTGTAAGATGTTTGACAGTTCTCACTGAATGCGCAGTAACTCTGCCTTTGAATTAGCACCCGTAATCACATCGTCTACATAGAAATCATTCTCAATGATCCTGCTAACTTCGGGAAACTCTATTGAGTGATCCATAGCTAATTGTTTCAAACATCTAACACTTAAGAATGGTGCTGATGCTGTGCCGTAAGTTACGGTTGCCAGCTCATAGGTTTGTATTGCTTCATTTTTGTTGAATCTCCAAAATATTCTTTGCATGCATCGTTCATCAAAATGAACCAGAACTTGACGATACATTTTTGATATATCTCCTGTGAGAACATATTGATTAATTCGGAATCTCAATAGTATGGAAAACAACTCATTTTGTATGGTCGGGCCGCTGCATTGAACATCATTTAGCGAAAGACCGCTACTTGTCTTGGCCGACGCATCAAATACAACACGTATTTTTGTTGTCAAACTTGATTCTTTTAAAACCGCATGATGAGGTAAATAATATTGAGTACCAATCTTCTCATCACCTACATCCTCGACTTGTTTCATGTGTCCTAGGTCGATATATTCTTGCATGAATGCATCGTAACTTTGTTTTAAATGGCTATTTTTCGCTAATTTTCTTTGTAGCGACTGAAATCTATTTAATGCTCCTTGCCTTGATTCGCCTAGCTGACCTTTTTTGTCGTTAAACGGAATTCGTACAATGAATCTGCCAGACGAGTCGCGCTCATAATGATCTTTAAAATGATTCTCGCAAAACTGTTCCCTTTCATTAAATATTTGATACGAATCACCTATTTCCTCTATTTCCCAAAAACGCTTCACGATTTCATCAGTTTTGTTTACGACTAAACAATTGACTGAATGCCTCTGATTCCCTTTACTCCAACCTCCTATAACGATCCACCCAAAGGACGTATTTTGCAGCATAGGATTATGTTTTCCTAGTGAAACACGCTCAGGCAGTAGAACCTTCCAAAATATGTCGGCACCCAATAGGATGTCGATATCATTGCATATATTGAAAGTAGGATCTGCCAAAGTAATACGACTTGGAAGTGTAAAGTTATATTTTGGCATTGTAGTAGAAGGTATGGGTTCTGTGATCTTATTCATAATTAAACATGAAACGCATGTTTTGAATGAACCTTAAACAGAAGAAATGTCGAGTATTGTTTGATATTGAATCTCCGATATAGTTTGACCAACACCAGAAATTTTAAATTGGGTTTTGTGTTTATTTAAATTTAACATTTTAACAGCCCTTTCAGTCACAAATGAACTTTGGGACCCGTTGTCAAGTAGTGCACGTAGAACTTGATTGTTGCCTTGTGCATCTGTTACATGAATTAAGACTGTTGACAAGTAGACTTGCCTTTGTTCATTTGCCACCGAGTGATTGACAATGGTAACTGGCACTTCAGTGTCAGTGACAATTTCACTGCCAACATGTGTCTCAATATGTAGTAAGGCCTTTTGCCACATTTTCGACAACTAAATGAATGGCATGTTTTTGTGTTGTGTCCCTGTCTTAAACAGTTTGGACACAGCTTAAGCCTTTTAGTTTCTGAGATACGGTCATTTATTGAGAGCCCTTTAAATTTATTACAGTTGTAAATTGCATGATCCTTTTTACAATAATAACAATTGACCTTGACAGACACAGTGGCATATGCGCTTGATTTGAATGGTTTGTTCTTTGGCTTTTTAGACCTTTCATGTTCCAGTTTCTCTAAAAGCTCACAACGCCCTTTTAGAAATTTATACATATCCGCCATGTTTGGAATTTGTGAGCTGTTGTTGACGATCTCCCATTCGCGTCGGGTAATATCGTCCATTTTGGTTGCGATTATGTAAATTATAAGAGTATCCAACGTATCTGTCGGCTCGCCCAAAGATTTTAGAGCACGCAAGTTTTTTGTCACAGAGTCGCAGAGATCTCGCAATTGAACATGTGATTCCTTTGTAACATTTGGATGATCGAAAATGGCTTTAATATGATTGTGAATCTTGCTAATCTTGTACACGTAAATCCGGCTCGAAGGACCAATGTTTTGTATGTGCTGGACTAGTAAAACTGCCAAGTTTGTGATTTTTCTGTTTATTTTGCTCGGAGCATCTGAACGTTGTGTGTTGCTCTCGAGCTGACTTAATAGTAAGTAACTTAAAGCTAATTCACCCTAACTAAGGAGGGTGTTGCGCATTAGACGTTGCCAATGTTGACAAATGCTCTAACAGAACCTCATTAATAAAGAGAGAATATTTAACTATTAATTTCCTGTGGCATAGACAACTACAGTACTTACATTGCAAAGGCGTACAGGATTTGTACAGAAAGCGACTGGTACACGGTAATAAATTGGATAATGATAAATTACCCATGTGGTGTGACAATGTCAACGAGGTAAGCAAGCAAGGAAACCCTTTACTGACAGAGAAGGAAGAAGTAAGTGGTTACTGAATATTGTTCATTCAGATATCTGCGGACCAATGCGAGTCAGATTCAGCGGTGGATCAAGATATCTTCTTACATCAATAGATGATTATAATAGGTGGTTCCAGGTTTTTTCCTTAAGTCAAAGAGAGAAGTTTTTGAAAAATTTAAGGAGTACAAAAGAGATCTCAAAAAACTAACTGGTAATGAAATTAAAAGAGAATTAGCTGAGAAATTGAAGATCAAAGATTGCTAGGTTTTTCTTTAGAATAGAAATTAACCAAAGTAAGAAAGGAGTAACACTTAAACAAAAAAAATATGTTTTAGAGAAATTCAGAATGGTGGATTGCAATCCAATTAAAACACTGTATGACTGCAACTCAAAATTTAACAGAGATTTAAAACCATTCAAAGACCTCACACGATACAGAGAATTAATTGGTACTCTAATGTACTCTAATGTAACCGGCTTTACAATAATTAGCTGTGTCGTTGGATGTGGTACCGCCTTCCTTTCTGCCAATAGAACCTGGATTTGAGCCTCCTTTTCCTTTTCTTATTTCACTGTTCTTGTCTTTTAATAGGAACTTTAATAGGGTCACTAAATAAAAACGAAAATGTCACTACCAACACTTTTCCGCAGTTGCTACCGAAACTTGGTTAAATGACGATCGTTACCTCTGCCATTGATAACTACAGAAAAGTCTCTTATTGTTAGCGACCTTTGTCAATTATTCAAAGTGTGGGCAAGGTAGCAACCAGGGAATATTGTTGATAGTAACAATTTGTGTTTGAGTTGTTCGCCCTTCTTCCGTCTGAATTTAGTTATAAAAGTTACCATAATCGAAAGAGAAGAGTTGTTAATTGGGCTAGTAACCTCGGTTACTAAACCAATAAACTATGTGTAGGGTCCGGAAAAAAGGAAAGCTAAGTGAAGGTGAGATACAGAGAGTGAAAGAGTGCTTACACAGCTTTGTCGTCTAAACTAGGGATGCTATCGGTAAACTCTGATAGTACCCCTACTCCTAACGCTAATCCCAAATCTTTGTCCCAACTAGCCACCCCTACTCCTGCAAAGTCTCCCAGCTCCAAAACTCAGAAAACTTCTTGGAACTCGGTCACCCCCAAGGAGGTGATGTCGAAATTGTGTAACTACGACGCACCCCACCATTTATGGTTCAGTGTTGAAATTTATGTATATTGAATTGTATTAAAGTATTTTAGACCAAGTACCCTAAGAATTAGAAGAGCCTTCTCATAGAAAATAAACTCCTTGATATTAAAGTAATTATTTAACGCTTCTAATTGAATGGAATTATTTGGTAGCACTAATGGCTAGTCGTCTCAGTCTCAGTTTCGGCTCGTATTTTTTGACAACTCACTGATAATCTTGACAACTGAACTTTGTGTAATTTTGTTTTGTTTGGTGTCCGATCCTATAATGCTCTTTGGCGAATTACAGAAAGAGGATATTTCAGTCTGCCAAAATGTGCGAAAAATGGGATCATATAAATATTAATCAAGGAGATGACCCAGCTTACAAATTCCGATAATATGCATTCCTCAGTTAATTTAATGCTGTCTTGTTAACCCAAAGTAGTTTACCTGAAACATTCTTCTCAATTTACAGCGCAATGTAGCTTAGGCTATTATAAAGAATGAAAAATTATAACACAACTTAAAACAAATAATGTTTCATTTTCTCTTGGGAATCCAATTGTGACTGATGCGATGACCTGTAGGAGTGTACTGAAACTACACATAAACTGTTAAAATTGTAATTTGAATTGTGCGCCTGTAGATAGTTAAGTTGTAATTTTAACACTAAATTCTTAAATATAAGTTTTTCTCCTGAAATAATAATTTCTTTTAAGAAAAATTAACAGGTTATGGAGCCAGAAAAGCCCAGGGAAGCCCAGAATGGCTTACTTACTGAGAAAAGTAATGAAGTTAACCTAAAACGTCAATACGACAATTGAAAAGTGTTTTCTCGTAACATCTGGAATAAGGGTTCTTAAATTGTCAGCAAACAATCAATTGGCATTAATTGAAGAGTTAACCGGCCGAGATAATTACGTAACGTGGCGATTTGCTCTAAAAACATACCACAGCAAGAGGAGTTGTGGAACTGCATAGAACCCACCACATGTGTCATTGTGGACACAAAACGAGACACAAAGGCAAAAACTAAGATAAATTTACTAGTTGTCTAAATAAATTACGTGCACATGCAAGAGAGTAGTACTGCAAAAGAAGTATGGGATACGTTTTCATAAGTATTTGATGACTCTTTGTTGACACGCTGTGATGGGCTGCTGCGTGATCTCTATAATACTTCACTTACTGTATGTCAAAACGTAGAGAAATATGTGAGCAAAATTATGTGTACTGCTCACAAGCTCAGAAACATCGGTTTCGCAGTTGACGATGAATGGCTAGTTACATTGCTACTCTCCGGTCTACCAGAGTCCTCCTATCAACCTATGATTATTGCTATTGAAAGCTCCGGCATGAAGATAACTTCAATTTCTGTGAAATCAAAACTATCACAAGATGTTAAACAACCTGAAAGTGACTCAACAGTATTCTTAGTCAACAATACCAACCACAAGAAACAAAGTAAGTAAGGGTGCTACACTTGTAATAAGTAAGGTCATAAAAGTCCTCAAATGCAAATCCAGGACCAAGGATCATCAATAAAAGAAGAAATGGAAGAAACAAATCAAATTTACTTGAAAGAAGACAACTTTTTTCTAAATTACATATTTCGAATAAGGTTCAATTGGACATTGGATGTTTTGTTTATATGTTAAGGTCTGGCATATGTCACAAGGAATCGTAATCTTAGCAACATAAATGTTATTTTCTTTTATTTGATACACAAAATTCCTTCGTTGCTATTGAAACTTGAAAGTTCGTAAAATGTCACTCAGTCCAACAACCACTCCCAAATGTTCGTTTAGTTTTGTAATTACTAATTAATTAAAATTTTATTTATGTGTATATACATCTAGTTATCCTGTTTTCAATTTCATCCCTCACGTCGTCCGTATCACATATTCAAACTAAATTATAATAGTTGGAACTTCTCTTAGCAGCAATCTATTCTAATGGAAATATAAAGTTAACAAAGTTAACAAAAACAATTTCTTTTCACATGTTAATTATCTATCAGAATCACAGACAGTTTTTGTATGTCGACGATAGATCTGCAACTAATTTGATTTCCGTGACTTTCAGGAACAGTAATCGACATCTCCACAATAATGGCATCAAATTGCCATTATTGTAATTGTTTAAATATTCCTAACGAGTTCCTAAGGAGTCCGCACGTTTTTTCAACTCTGGGAATTTTGACAGCTAATGTGAGAGTATTTCGTTCTGCTTAATTGCTGTACTTATAATCGCGATACCGATTATGGAAAGAAGTTATTTTATACGACAAAACATCGCAGAACCTGGGATCCTACAGCAGTATTTGTGTAAAAAGCAACTTTAATGTGTGGGCAAACGCATCAAGATATGCTCCAGCTTTTCTTTTACATTTACCCAAAGTCATTTTAGCTTGAGCCGATCCAACTTTTCTAGAAAAACTACCGCCCAGTCTATTACTCATTTTTAAATTTCAAACACATTATATTAAAATCTTTTATCTAAAGTATAACTTGCGAATATGGTGTTGATTAATTTTTTTATAAAAACTAATCACTTTACATTAAAATCGTTATGATTATTTACAGTGGAAAAATTACTTGTCAAATCCAGCCCATTTAGTTTAGCAAACAATAAATCATGGCAGATTCTATGAAATGCCTTTTAAATGCCTGTATAAACAGCATCAACCTGTAAATGATTATCAAGAGCACCAACTGTCGAGAGGTTAAAAATAAGAAGGTTGGTCGCAGAAGATTTACATTTGCAAAATTCATGTTGACTCTCATTTATAATATTTTGGAACTATGGCATAATTATGGAAATGATTTTTTTGGACAATCTTGGTAAACAACAAGTAAACTATCTCCATCCTTTAAGGTAGGTATAACAAATGATTTTTTACGTACGTTAGGAAATAAAGTAGATTTTAAAATCATATTAAATTTCATTGTTAGAGGCTTTGTTAATGAGAATCCACAATTCGTTCAATACTGTAGAAGGAATATCATAAGGACCTCTATTACTAGATAAATCAAGACTTCTGAGTTCATTGAAAACATCAATCTGGACAAAATTATAATTACGTTTTGAATATAAACAAAAATATTAGATTTGTGTCTGCATTGAAGGCTAAAAAGTGAAACAAACAGCTAACGAAGTGTAAATACTTATTTCTTTTGTTGTTTTTGTCTTTTCAATGACGAAATTGTAAGAAGTTACCAAATAATTGTTCAAGATCAGTTTTGAAATCAAATGATATTTTGTACATATTCAGGTTTCAACAGCAATGAAGGCGAAATTTTATATATTTTCTTTGATAAGATAATAATAAAAGTTAAACATCTTTTTTAGCTGCTTTTTTTCAATATTGTTAAACTTATAAATTCACATCACATAATTAGGACCTTCCTACTTTCCGCATATTTTGGCAAATTGAAATAACCTCTCTCAGTAATTCGCCAAAGAGCATTATATTATTGGACACCAAACGAAACGAAATTACACAAAGATCAGTTGCCAAAATTGTCAATGAGCTGTCAAAAAATGTTTAACCGAAACTGAGATCTGAGACGGCTAATCATTAGCGCTGTTTTCTCCCAAACCAATTTAAAAGTTTCTTCTCTATGAGAAGTCTCTTCCAATTCTTAGTGTACTTGGTCTAAAATACTTTAATACAATTCCTTATACATAAATTTGAACACTGAACCATAACTGGTGCATTGTAGTTAGACAAATTCGACATCACCTCCTTGGGGGTGACCGAGTTCCTGAGTTTTGGAGCTGGAAGACTTTGCAGGAGTGGGGGTGGCTGGTTGGAATAAAGATTTGGGATTAGCGTTAACAACTCTACTCTTTCGATTATGGTATCTATTATAACTAAATTCAGACAGAGGAAGGACGAACAACTCAAACAAAAATTGTTACTATCAACAATATTCCCTGGTTGCACTTTGAACAATTGACAAAAGTCGCTAACAATAAGAGACCTTTCTGTCATTACCAATGGCAGCGGTAACAATCGTCATTTATCCAAATTTGAGTGGCAACTACGGAAAAGAGTTTGTTAAGGAATGAAATTGCACATTGATACTTGGAACCCCTCTGTATAGATGCCCTAACGCAAGCGTCATGCTACGCAGGGTTTTTAGTTCTTAGTTTTTAGTCTTCGACGTTTCTAGCCGAGTGCACACTTTGTAATAATATAATAAACGTTTAGTGTTCTTGTAACATCGACTTTTAATCTCATCACACTCGCACCTCAGTTTTCAAAAGTGTTTGTAGTGATATTTTTGTTTTTATTTAGTGTCCCTTTTTGTCTGAATTTAGTTAGTTACCAAATTCAGACAAATGAAAAATTTGTTTACTTGTTTGGTAACCTTGGTTACCAATTCAAGAAACAACTGAATTAAATTTTTGTTTTCGTACTACAAACAGTTTAATAACCGAATTAGCGATAATGAAATGGGAAAACAGCAAGTGTGCCTGCAAAGGTCGAGTGGTTCCGAATCCTATTGAAACCGGACGGCACATCGCCAGTTCCGTTCTACAAGAAGTTCCTACTAAGAGACAAAAACCTTGAAAGATGGAAAGGAAAAGGCGGTTCAAATCCAGGTTCTATTAGCAGAAAGAAAGGTCAACATCCCGGTAAACCCTGAGCACGACTCCGTTCCAAGTTCCGAAAGAGTTGACTATCTAAAGTAAGTAACAACAGCAAAATTCGGCAAAGCGCCACAGACCCCCAAATGGAGTTAGACATAACGTTCGTACTTCTGTTTGAATTTAGTTATAAGAGTTGCCATATTCAGACAAAAGAGAAGAGTTGTTAATTTGGCTGGTAACCTCGGTTACTAAACCAATAAACCATGTGTAGAGTCCACGAAAAAGATAAGCCAAGAGGTACCCGAAAACTAGACGTTAAGATTAAAATCTCGGAACTTGAGGGTGAATTACAACGAATGAAAGTAAGTAATGCAGTAAGCTGTCTGCCTATGGAGGTGTTCTCGAAATCCTGACGACACACCCCTGTGCTCACCGAAAGGACACGGAAGCACTGGAAGTATTTGTTTCCATTAAGGTCAAAACACAAAAGTTAATAGTTAGAACATGCCTGCTTACAAGGCGACGTGGAATGATAATGCAAGGTACTCAGTAAAACGCTTATTGACTATCTTACAACATTGGTGGGCTGTATACAACTCTGCTCTTACAACTTAACTCTGTTTCTATAACTACGCTCTTCTATTGTTTTTATTCTCCGTTGTCATCACAACCGTTATACACGATGTCTAGATATTCTAACATAACTTGCCTCGAGTGAATTGGACCAATGATGAGTAAATATAGTGTTTGCATGAGTACTGGGGTTTACACTTTAAACTATCAATTATCATTGGTTGATTGTGTCTTATGAAATTTTATACAATATGTTCCTATTTTATCTACATGTAAAAAAATTAAGAACTAAGTTTCCTAAGTTGTTCTCTAAAGAGCTTATAAAATTAATTATTCGTTATTCATTTGTAGACATTTGAATTTCGTTGTCATAAACTAATTTCAATTTTGTTCATAAAATCAGGTAGACTAAAAAGTTTTCTTTACTTGTTTACCACCAAACTTTAATCAGTTCAAACTTTTATTTCATACGAACCACATCTCTCTGAAGTTGCTTCTAGCTTCAATTCAAAATTATTAGTTAAATATTCTCGCTTTTATTAATGAGTCCCTGCCTCATTGGAAATGATAATCGGAAGAAATACTTGTGTATAGTAATGCTAGAAATGAAACAGATCGTATCAAACTGTTATATTTGGGGAATATTTTTGTCTAAATTCATTAATTTACTTACAGGAATTCCCAACTAAACAAAGAATAAGTACTTTCATGTATATGACGCTCCTTAAAACAACACATTAATACCTAATTAATTTGTTTTCAGAATAAATTAAGATTGATATCTTAAAGTACGATGCAAAAAGCAAATGGTGTAAAGATTCTAGTGGCCCAAGAATTGGATTTAAATGTAAGTATAATTTTCATCTGTATTCAAGATTTTTATAATTAATGACATATTTTATGTTAAAACACACAATTAAATTATATAATTTAAATGAAAAACAAATAAAATTTTTATATATAATAAAATTAATCTTTAATATTAATTTTATATATCTTTTTTAAAGTATTTCGACGATTCGTTGGGCACGACGAGTTACGTTCACATGGAAAGGCTGATTACCATCATATAAATGAAGATGAAATGAGCCACGACAAAACCTGACGACATCGGCAAATATTTTCTCTGAGGCTATGAAATATGAATAAAAATCCAAGAAATTCGAAAAAAGTACAAAAAAAAATCACAATAAAGAAGAAAACATCATTACCAAGAAACCGTATTCAAAAGTTCTAATAAAAAGACTGAGGACTGGAATGTTTCCGTTGGAGTTCCACATATCTATCTCTGTATATAGCAAGTACTTTCATTTTATGGAAATGTTTCCATAGTGTGGATCTAGGTTTCAACTCATCTATCATCTGAGAATGAAGCTTGTTTATAGCAATTATAATTTTAGATTAGTGCCGAAGTAATTTTTCCTTAAATTTTAATCTGTACTGTAATCACTAAATGTGTTTCCTAAAAAAATATGTTCCATATAACTCAGTACCTCCACTGAATAGCTGAAGGTTAAAAAAATCGACAATGGGTCGAAACCATTTATTAACAACCAAACTTATATTAAATTAACCACATAACTTAAAGGTACACAAAGTAGTTTTATTTGGAAAGTTATATTATATATAAATATTTGGGAATCACATTTATAGTCATTTAGTGTGGATTGAAATATAAGGATGAATTTGATTCGGAACAGTTCTACCATTTAGTATAACTCATCTCATCTCGATATTTCTTGGCTCTGTCAATTTGTTGACACTGTGGATTCAAACGAATAGAATTATACCAAAAAATATAACTGAACCACAACTTGATGTAATATTAATACAATGCAAGATCAAATCAAATTTACTTGAAAGACGACATCCCTCACCTCTCTTAGCAACAAAATATATATCGGCATTTAAGTATAAAGTTAACAATGTTAACAAAAACAATTTCTATTCACATGTTAATTATCTGCAGAATCACAGACAGTATTTCTTTGATTCAAAATAAATGTCGACGAGAGATCTGCAACTGATTTGATTTCAGTGACTCGTAATCGAAACCTTCAGACAGTAGGTTGCTATTATTGTAAATGTTTAAATATTTCACCTTTTTAAATCAAAAGATAATTCACCTAGTTGATTCTTTTAGCAAGAATTTGTGAGCGGCAAATTTCAACTAGGTACTGAAATTTTTCTATCACGTTTGGTTGGATTATTACCCTCAAATAACACTAAGATACCAATCTTTAAAATTTGCTAATTTTATGTCAAAATTTAATTAGATTCCTCATCTCTAGATGACAACTTCAAATAATGTCAGCACATTTTATTAACAAAATCATGAAAAAGTGATTTCTACTTTACAATTTGCTGATTTACAATCTTTGTTCAGATGAAATTTATAATTAATAGCTCTATCATTTGTAATTTTGTTGAAATTTTCATCTACGTTTGTGCATATATATTTTAAGTGTCTCCACGTTTTCTTGAGAGCTGACAAATTGGACAACTTGGCCTTAGTTGCTGATTTATAATCGCGATTCTAGGAACCTGGGATCCTATTAATTAGTATTTTTCTAAAAAATCTTTATAAACATTCAAGAGGTGAAACACAATTTACTTTACCTACATGCTCCATACTTGCTTTAAAATAAAGTTCAAATCGTGGTGGTGAATCAAAACTTGAAGATTGTTATGCACAATATAAATTGAACTTTGCGAATGTTATTTGATGGGATAAGAACCCTTTAGAAGATAAATAAAAGTTTTTTGTGGTCTTCGCAATAACTAAATGAACAAGTTTAGAAGGTAAATTTACCAAAAAATAGTTTTGTACATAATCTGGGTTCAATAGCAACGAAGGCAGTTCTTCTTCCTTTCCATTTACCTGGAAGAATATCATCATCTGACACATGTCTGATCGGTATTCCAAATAAATGCTTTTCTAAGAAAATTGTGTCTCAATTCTTGACTCTGTTATAGCGTAAGCTTTATTATCAATAATAAGATGTTTTTTCGCATTGTAAATTAATTTGTATCAGAAGAATGTTTCACTGTTAACTGTCACAGAAGGATAGCTCCTCCATTATTATTATAGAATCCTGTGTTCAGAATATCTCGACAATTTAGAATATCATCTTTCTATATTTGGTATCGCCAATATAAAATCGACCAACAAGCAAAATGAAATAACTGAAATATCAGTTGTCAGTTAGTTTTCAAAACAAACGTACAGGACCAGAGTTCTCAAAAACTTATTTTCCTGTTTTAAGAAATTGTTAGTAAATAATTTCATTATTTATTCCAAATGGTATTACTCAAGCCTTAACCATTATGTTAAACCCTACACATTTTCCATTTAAATACAATCCATTGATGTTAATCATCAAATTACATCTGAAATAAATTGATGGCGTGTTTGTAGTTGTTGAGTTTTTGAATGATGAGATACCTAGTGTTCTCAAGTTTCACAGCATCTCTTGAATGTTGAAATTGTTAATATTTCAAATTAAGTTGTAGGAACAATTGTAAATAACAGTTGCTAATTTACAATAAGTGTTGTATTGTTTTTTAAATTTGATTTCCCTTAGCTACATAATTTGTTGCATTTATTCAATCATATTGGAACAGTTACACTAATAACAAAATATATCTATTTTAGAGCTCTGATTTCAAATAGTGTTAATTCGTCATGAAATTCTCGAAAATCAAGTCACATGAAAAATTCCCGTGGGCTTTAATTTTGCTGAATCAAAATATTACCAATCATATTAAAATTCATTTAAGTAAAGTTAGGCATATGATATATTATCAAAACACCAAGATGTCTTAAAAACTGTAAAATAGAATTCCGATTTGTATATATATCAAAAGTTAATCAAAGTTATACAATATTACATAGTACAGAGAGTATTTAGTGTACAATATCGTGTTATATATACCGCCCCTTTGGTTAACTGAATCAGTGCACTACATCAACGTATAATCAAATTGAGTCATCCCTAATTAAAAATCGCTCCGTTATTTTCCTTCTTTCAAAAAACCTTTGGTCACTGTGTTTTTCAATCTCTTCTACAATATGATATATTCAATCAATTATTGAAGATAATTTTTGCAATACCCTCAAAAATTATTTCTTTTTACAGATGGCAAATTTAAATAAAGCATCCTAAGAACTCCATGTACATCCCTACGCATATGGAGAGTTACTACCACGATTTTAACATATTTTTAAAGCAAGTATGGAGCATATAGGTAAAGCAAATAAATTGTGTCTCACTTCTTGAATGTCTATAAGAGCATAAACTTTCATTTCAATTATGATATTATTATTATTATTATTATAGATAATTTAGAAGAATACTGCTTAATAGGATACAAGGGTCCGCGATGTTTGGTAGTATAAAATACCTTCATTCTATGATCAGTATCGCGAATAAGCAGAACGAAAATACTCCATCTTTAGTTCTCGATGTTGTCAGTGTGTTGCCAAAACACGCATACTGTCAAGAAAATATGGAGACACCAAAAATATATATGCACCAAAGTAGATGAAAATTTTAGCAGAACTGCAAATGATAAAGCCATTAATTATAAGTTTCAACCGAACAAAGATTGCAAATCAATATTTACGCAGAAATTTGTAAAATAGAAATTAGTATTTTATGATTTGGTTTATAAGTTGTGTTGATATTATTTGAATTTGTCATCCAGACATGAGGAATCTAAATAATTTGCGATATAAAATTATCAAATATGGAAAGATTAGTATATCATTTGTCGCTCAGTTATTCAAGCTGAGAGAATCACCTACGTGAATTTACTGTTGATTTAAAAAGGTGAAATATTTAAACAGTTACAAAAATAGCAACTTACTGTCTGAAGGTTTAGATTACGTGCCCTGAAAGTCACTGAAATCAAATCAGTTGCAGATCTCTCGTCGACATTTATTTCAAGTTTCAATAGCAACCAATTGTTTGTCAAAAAATAAAATAACATTTATGTTGCTAAGATTACGATTCCTTATGACATACGTCAGAAGTATGTAATTTAGCAAAAAAGTTGTCTTCTCCCAAGCAAAACTTGATTTGATTCTTATATTGTATTAATATTTCACCAAATTGTGGTTCAGTTATATCTTTTCTCATAATTCTATTCGTTTTAATCCACAGTGTCAGCAAATTGACAGAGCAAAGGAATATCGTGATGATTTTTCGATTTGTTATAATATTGTTGATGGTAGAACTGTTTCGAATCAATCTCATCCTTATATTTCAACCTACACTGGAAGACAATAAATGAGATTCACAAATAATTAAATATAACTTAACTTTACAAATGAAATTACTTAGTTTAACTTAAGTCGAAAATTTAGTTTGGTGTTATAAAATGGTTTCGACACATTGTCGATTTTTTCAACCACCAATTTTTCAGTAGAAAGATTTACAGCTATATATAACATAATTATTTATAATATATACAACATAATTATTTAGGAAACGCATTTACCGTCATCGAGTACAGATTACAATAGGAAAAATTTCTTCGCCACAATTATAAAATTATAATTATTATAAACATGCTTAATTCTCAAAATGAAAGTACCTGCTTTATACACAGAACTCCAACGGGAACATTCCAGTCCTCAGCCTTTTTGGTAGAACATTTGGTAATGCTGTTTTCTTCTTTATTGGGATTTTTGCTTGTACTTTTTTTGATTTCTTGGATTTTTTTTTTCATATTTCCCGATATGTGGCTTTGTCATAGCACATTCCATCTTCATTTATATGATAGTAATCAGTCTGTCAATGTGTCAATTCCTGATGTCCAACGAATCGTCGAAATAGCTTATTTGTTTTTTATTTAAATTAAATAATTTAATTGTGTGTGTTTTAGCATAAAATATATCATTAATTATAAAAATCTTGAATACAGATGAAAATTATACGTACATTTAAATCCAATTCTTGTCCACAAGAATCTTTCCAGCATTTGCCTTTTACATCGTACTTTCAGATTTCAATCTTAATTTATTGAATTTATTCTGAAAACAAATTATGTATAAGAGAGGTAGGTTTCGATATGAACTGAAGTTTTGTGGTAACCAAATAAAGAAATCTTTTTGGGCTACTTGATTTTATGAAAAATATTTAATTTTGCTTATGACAACGAAATTCAAATATCTGCAAATGAATAATGAATTGTTAATGTCATAAGTTCTTTATAGAACAACTTAAGAAACATAGTTCTTAATTATTTTTACAGGTAGATCAAGTTGGAACATATTGTATAAAATTTCATAAGATTTGTGCTCTCAATCATTAACATCCATATTGCTTAAAAGTAAATCCCAATCAACTAATGACAAGTGATAGTTTAATGAGTAAACTTCAGAACTCATGAAAACACCAAACTCATCATTAGTCCAATTCACTCGGGGCAGGTTTCAATCTCCAGTTACTAAAAATATATCCACTGATGCACAATGATTGGAATAAAAATCGGAACCAGATGCTGGTAAACTGTTCCAATTATTCACTTTTGGCCTTTGACCATAATGGATATAAAGACTTCCAGTACTTTCATGTCTTTTCGGTGAGCACAGGGGTGCGTCATCATCAGACGATTTCGACATCACTTTTATAGGCGTGACCCACTTCGTGGAAAACTTTCGCGTTTCGGAGGTGTGGGGTGGCTAGTTGGGAGAAAGGATTGGTGTTAGAAGTAGGAGTATTTCCAGGATTTACCGAAGGTGTCTGTAGTTTAGCAGACAGCTTACTGCATTACTTACTTTCATTCGTTGTAGTTCACCCTCTAGTTCCGATATTTTAATCTTAAGGCCTCCTGAAGCGCCGGCAGACTTTTGGGTTTTATTGAGATTTTCACTTGGCTTGTCTTTTCTCCTCAAACTACATATAGTTTATTTATCTGAGTTTGAATCCGAATATAAACGCACACGGGTAAAATGTAATATTTTTCAAGGAAGAGAAAAATATATATATTAGGGCAAATTTTAATATTGATAAGATTTAGATGACTAAGATAATGTTAGAAATTGTTCAGTGTTCAAATTTATGTATTTTTAATTGAATTAAAGCAAAAAGGTCAATACACTAACATTTAGAAAAAAGTTTTCATAGAAAAGAAACACTTAAATTAGTTTGGCAATATTGTGAAGACTGATATGGAATACGGTTCGTATTCTTTGACAACTCATTGACAATCTTGACAACTGATCTTTGTGTAATTTTATTTTGTTCGGTATCCGATCCTATAATGCTCTTTGGCGAATTACGGAAAGAGGTTATTTCAATCTGCCAAAATGTGGAGAATGTGTATCGTATAAATATTACTCCAGGAGCTGACCCAGCGTACTAAATTTGATAATATGCTTTCCTTAGTTAACTTAATGCTGCCTTGTTAACCCTAATTAGTTTACTTGAAGGATTCTTCTAAAAAAAAATCTAATTTACAGCGCAATGTAGCTTACACTACTATAAAGAATGAACAATTTTGACACAACTTAAAACAAATAATGTTTCATCTCCTCTTGGGATGCCAATTGTAACTGATGCGATGACCAGGTAGGAGTGCACTGAAACTACACATAAACTGTTAAAATTGTAATTTGAATTGTGCGCCTGTGGACAGTTAAGTTGTAATTTTAACACTAAATTCTTAAATATAAATTTTTCTTGAGAAATAATAAATTCTTTTAAGCTCAGAAAGACTTATTTACTGAGAAAAGTAATAAAGTTAACCTAATACGTCAATACGACAATTGAAACGTGATTTCTCGTAACATTTGGAATAAGGGTTCTTAAATTGTCAGCAAACAATCAATTGGCATTAATTGAAAAGTTAACCGGCCGAGATAATTACGTAACGTGGCGATTTGCTCTAAAAACATACCTACAGCAAGAGGAGTTGTGGAACTGCATAGACCCCACCACATGTGTCATTGTGGACACAAAACGAGACACAAAGGCAAAAACTAAGATAAATTTACTAGTTGACTCAATAAATTACGTGCACATACAAGAGAGTAGTACTGCAAAATAAGTATGGGATAAATCTTGGTTGACACGCTGTGATGGGCTGCTGCTTGATCTCTGTAATACTTCACATACTGCATGTTAAAACGTAGAGAAATATATGAGTAAAATAATGTGTACCGCTCACAAGCTCAGAAACATTGGTTTCGAAGTTGACGATGAATGGCTATTTACAGTGCTACTCTCCGGTCTACCAGAATCCTATCAACCAATGATTATTGCTATTGAAAGCTCCGGCATGAAGATACCTTCTGTTTCTGTGAAATCAAAACTAACACAAGATGTTAAACAACCTGAAAGTGACTCAACAGTATTGTCAGTCATCAAGAAAATTAAAAACAAACACAGAAACAAAGTAAGCTACACTTGTAACAAGTAAGGTCATAAAAGTCCTCAAATGCAAATCCAGAACCAAGAATGTTCAACAAAAAGCAAGTAGTTCATCATATGCTGCTGCGTTTGAGGCAACATGCAGCCAAAATGACCCATGGTAAGTGGCTTCCGATGCATCGTCACACATGACAAGACGTAAGAACATGCTTGAAAATATGACGGCTCCTGTCATACATAAAATCAGAGTCGCAAACAACAAAGTATAATCTGTGCAATGCTTAGAACAAGTGATGTTGGACCATTATGACGATGAAGGTCAAAACAAAAAGGTGCTTTTTACAAAAGTATTATGTGTTCCTAAATTGGCAACAAATCTATTGTCTCTAAGTCAGATTATTTGCGATGGTAGCCAAATAAAATTTGACGGAACGAGCTGTGTTATTATGAAGAGCAGAAGTGAGGTAGTATCTTCCTACTGTAGCTTTATGTTAGGGTCAACTGGAACAGTATTAGGATCAGCATTAGTCATTTCAATTCTGTTTAAAATTTGTTCCATATAAATACTAAAACTCTTTTCGGTGTAGAGACGAATTTGGCATGCCAGCAGCAAGGGAATTGTTTTATCCCATATGGTGACTTGTTCAATTTACATACCATGTTTTCGTCATGATCCAACCCTTCTTGTTAAGTCATAAATAGGTGTGTTCAAGTTCTCCATATAAAAATGCTGTCTTTACGTCTAGTTACTTGATTTTGGGATTATTTTGTACAGCCAAAGATAGTAACGATCGTATTGAACTGATTGTTTGTGCAAAAGTTTCCTGGTAATCAACACGTGCAATTTGTCCATATCATTTCACACACAGATGTGATTTGTAACGTGGTCATTAAATAAATGAATCACTGTCATTAAAGTTATTATAACAAATCGAAAAATCATCTCGATATTTCTTTTCTCTGTCAATTTGATGACACTGTCAATTAAAACAAATAGAAATATAATAAAAATATAACCACAATTTGATGTAATTTTAATACAATGAAAGATACAAATCAAAATTACTTGAAAGATGACAACTTTTTTCTAAATTACATATTTCGAATATGGTTTAATTGGTCATTGGACGTTTAGTTTATATTGTAACGTGTGGCACATGTCACAAGGAAACGTAATCTTAGCAACATAAATGTTATTTTCTTTTATTTGATAAACTAAATTCCTTCGTTGCTACTGAAACTTGAAAGTTCGTGATTTCCGTGATTTTTCAGCACTCGTAATCGAAATCCTCAAACAAAAAGTTGCCATTATTGTAATTGTTTAAATATTTCACTTTTTTAAATCAACAGTAAATTAACGTGGTTGATTCTTTCAGCTTGAATTAGTGAGCGACAATGTTCAACTATGCACTGAATTTTTCTCTTTCACTTTTGGTTGGGTTATCACTCTCCCACAACACTAAGATACCAATATTTCCATATTTGCTAATTTTATGACGAAAATTATTTAGATTCCTCATGTCTGGATGACAAGTTCAAATAATGTCAACACAACTTTTAAACCAAATCATGAAATATTGATTTCTATTCTACAATTTTCTGCGTAAAGATTTGCAATCTTTTTACAGTAGAAATTTATAAGTAATAGCATTCTTTTGTTGATTTATTACATATATATTTTTAGTGTCTCCACGTTTTCGTGAGAGTTGCTATCGAGTACGCACGTTTTGACAACTTTCTGACAACTTAGTCAACTAATGTTGAAGTATTTCCGTTCTGGTTAATTGCTGATCTTATAATCGCGATACCGATTATAAAAAGAGGTTATTTTATACGACAAAGCATCGCAGAACCTGGAATCCTATTAACCATTATTTTTCTAAAAATCTACTTTATAGTGCAACAAGGGCAACATAATTAAAAGGAACGCTTACGAAATTATAGACATTCAAGAAGTGAGACACGATTACTTGTTTTACTTATATGTTCCATACTTGCTTTAAAAATATATTAAAATTGTGGTAGTAACTCTCCATATGCGTTGAGTTGTAAATGAAGTTCTTAGGATGCTTTATTTAAATTTGCAATTTGTAATAAGAAATAATTTTTGAGGGTATTAGAGAGTTTGATGAATAACCCGAAAAGTTTTGACAATGACAGAATATGGAAGGGCGTGACAACTAAGTTGACTTATTAATTACTAGTCAATAATAGTTGATGTTAACAGAGAAATGGAAAGATTAACTATTTCTACACATTATTTCTTCTTCAACAATAACGCATACTTTAAGCTGGAATTTATATGCTAAATTACTGTCCATCCCATCTAAAAATTGTTCTGCAATCAGTGCACCAGAATATTCACCAGTTTTTCTTTTACATTTACGCAAATTTATTTTAGTTTGAGCCAAACCAACTTTTCTAGATAAACTACCGCCTAATCTGTTACACATTTCTAAATTTCAAACATATTACATTAAAATCTTTTATGTAAAGTGTAACTTTCGAAAATAATGTTGATTTATTTTTTTTAAAAAACTAATCACTTTACATTACAATCGTTATGATTATCTACAGTGAAAAACTTACTTGACAACTCCAGCCCAGTTAGTTCAGCAAACAATAAATCATGGCAGATTCTATCAGATGCCTTTTAAAAGTCTGTATAAACAACATCAACCTGTAAATGATTTTCAAGAGCAACAACTGTCGAATTGTTATAAATAAGAAGGTTGGTCGCAGAAGATTTACATTTGCAAAATCCATGTTGACTCTCATTTATAATATTTTGGAACTATTTTGAAAATAAATTTTTTTGGACAATTATGGAATACAAAACATTTTTCATACAGGCCTAAATTTGTTACAAGTAAACTATCTCCATTCTTTAAGGTAGGTGTAATAAATGATTTTTTCTGTACATTAGGAAATAAAGCACATTTTAAAAACAAGTTAAATTACATTTTTAGAGGCTTTGTTAATGATAATCCACAATTCATTCAATGCTGTAGAAGGAATATCATAAGGACCTCTATTACTAGATAAATCTGACTTCTGAGTTCATTAAAAACATCAATCTGAAAAAAATTATTATAATTTTTTGAATATAAACCAAAATATTTTCATGACAAACGATATTGCTTAAATTTGTGTTTGCATTGAAAGCTAAAAAACGAAACAAACAGCTCACGTGTAAAGACTAAATACTTATTTCTTTTGTAGTTTTCGTCTTTTCAACGACGAAATTGTAAGTTACCAAATAATTGTTCAAGTTCAGTTTTGAAATTAAATTACATTTTGTACATATTCAGGTTCCAACAGCAATGAAGGCGATATGTTTATTAATCAAAAGTAAAACATACTTCTGTTGTCTGAAGAATATGCAATGCTTTAATACAATTCAATATACATAAATTTGAACACTAAGGAAATCGGGTACCTCTGGAAACGTCGGCAGACATTTGGTTTTTATTGAGATTTTCACTTAGCTTGTCTCTTTTCCGGACACTACACATAGTTCACACACATAGTATATTGATTTAGTAACCGAAGTTACCAGCCAAATTAACAACTCTCCTCTTTCGAATATGGTAACTGAATTGATCTGAATTTAGTTAGTTACTAAATTCAGACAAATAAAAAAATTTGTTTACCTGGTTGGTAACCTTGGTTACCAATTCAAGAAACAACTGAATTAAGTTTAGGTTTTCGTACTATAAACAGTTTAATAACTGAATTAGCGGTCATGAAATGAGTAAACAGCAAGCGTGCCTGCAAGAAGTTTGAGTGCTTCACAGTCCTATTGGGGCCACACGGCACATCGCCAGTTTCATTTCAGAAGAAGTTCCTATTAAGAGACAAAAACCGTGAAATAAGAAAATGAAAAGGCGGCTCAAATCCAGGTTCGATTGTCAGAAAGACACAGCTAATTATTGTAAAGCCCCAGTTTTGATCGGCTGGATTAGAGTACATTAGAGTACCAATTAATTCTCTGTATCGTGTGGAGTCTTTGAACATTTTTAAATCTCTGTTAACTTTCTAAAATATATTTTTTTGTTTAAGTGTTACTCTTTTCTTACTTTGGTTATTTTCTATTCCAAAAAAAACCTAGCATTCTTTGATCTTCAATTTCTCAGCTAATTCTCTCTTACTTTCATTACCAGTTCGTTTTTCAGCAGTTCTTTTGTACTCCTTAAATTTTTCAAGAAATTCTCCTTTTGACATGAGAAAATACACCTTGCACCATCCACTATTATCGTCTATAAATGTTAGAAGATATCTTGATCCACCTCTGGTTCTAACTCGCTTTGGTCCGCAGATGTCTGAATGAACAATATTCAGTAACTGCTTACTTCTTAATTCTCTGGCAGTAAAGGGTGTCCTTGCATATTTACCTTATTGATATATGCCACACCACGTGGGTAATTTATCGTTATCCAATTTTATTTATACTTAATCCAATAATATAAAATATATAAAATATATAAAATAATTGTTTCAAAAGTGCCATACATCTTTGGAAATCTCGCATCCTATGATACTCTTGAGGTCCGATGGGCTTATGCATAGGATTATGGCCGCATTTACCTTTTTATCTTATTTACATCCACGTTTTAAGCGCTGATTCACTTTTTTGTCACCCTGACATTTAACTGACTTTGATACTTCATTAACGAAATTCCAGGTATCGATTTTGGTAAGTAACGCCTCTACCTGAATCCGCTTCGTGTCGAAATTTTCTTTGGATTGAAGTTCAATTCTTGTACCACAGATCGCCATCTCAAGTCCCATGTTTCGATAGTATGGACCTACCTTATAACTCATCCTACATCTGAGAATTAAGCTTGTTTATTCTAATTATAATTTTAGAATAGTACCGAAGTAATTCTTCCTTAAAATTTAATCTGTACTGTAATCAGTAAATGTGTTTCCTAAAAAATTATGTCGCATATATCTTTTAAGTACTTCTTTCCACTAACTAATTGGAGGTTAAAATTAATTAAATTAACCACAAAACTTAAGCAAAGTGGTTTCATTTGGAAAGTTATATTATATTTAAATATTTGGGAACCATATTTATAGTCATTTAGTGTAAGTTGAAATATAAGGATGAAGTTGATTCGGAACAGTTCTACCATTAAAGTTATTATAACTCATCTCGACATTTCTTTGCTCTGTCAATTTGTTGACACTGTGGATTCAAACAAATAGAATTATAACAAAAAATATAACTGAACCACAATTTGATGTAATATTAATACAATATAAGATCAAATCAAATTTATTTGAAAGAGGACAACGTGTTTCCAAACCACATATTTCGAATTAGGTTTAATTGAATTAACTATAACTCTTGCCTATAATTGGACAGGCTGACATACATCATAAGGTGACGTAATCTTAGCAACATAAATGTTATTTTCTCTTATTTGACTAACAATCTTCCTTCGTTGCTACTGAAACATGAAAGATTGCAAAATATCACTCAATACAACACTCACTCCAAAATGTTCGTTTAATTTTGTAAGTACTAATTAATTAAAATTTTATTTATGTGTATATACATCAGGCAAGTTACTTGTTTTCAATTTCATCCCCCACGTCTCTTAGTAGCAAAATATATTTCTGCATTTAAGTATAAAGTTAATGAAAACAATTTCTATTCACATGTTAATTATCTGTCAGATTCACAGACAGTATTCCTTTGATGGAAAATAAATGTCGTCGAGACATCTACAACTGATTTGATTTCAGTGACTCGTAATCGGAACCTTCGGACAATAGGTTCCTATTATTGTAACTGTTTAAATATGTCACCTTTTTAAATCAAAAAATAATTCACGTAGTTGATTCATTAAGCAAGAATTAGTGAGCGGCAAATTTCAACTAGGTACTGAATTTCTCTCTTTCACGTTTGGTTGGATTATCACCCTCAAACAACACTAAGATACCAATCTTTCTAATTTTGCTAATTTTATGTCAAAATTTATTTAGATTCCTCATGTCTAGATGACAAGTTCAAATAATGACAACACAATTTATAAACAAAATCAAATCACAATTTTCTGTGTAAAAATTTGCAATCTTTGTTGAGTTGAAATTTATAATTAATAGCTCATTCGTAATTTTGATGAAATTTTCATCTACTTTAGTGCATATATATTTTAAGTGTCTCCACGTTTTCTTGAGAGCTCGTAACCGCTACGCACGTTTTGATAACTGGCTGACAAATTAGACTACTTGGGCATGTTGGGGTATTTTCATTCTAATTAGTTGCTAATCTTATAATCGCGATTATAGGAACCTGGGATCATTTTAAGTAGTATTTTTCTAAAAAAACTACTTTACCGTGCAATAAGGTATAACATAACTGAAAAGAAAGATAAACATTCAAGAGGTGACACACAATTTACTTGGTTTATCTATATGCTATATGCAGAATCTTAACATCTACTACATGTCTGATCGGTATTCTAAATAAATGATTTTCCAAGTAAATTGCGTCTCAATTCTTGACTCTGTTATAGCGTAAGCTTTATTTTCAAGAATAAGATATTTTTTCGCATTGTAAATTAAATTATATCAGCAGAATGCTACACAGTTAACTGTGACAGGAAAATAGCTCCTCGATTATTATTATAGGATCCTGTGTTCAGAATATCTCGACAATTTAGAAGAACAACTTTGTGTACTTGGTAAGGCCATTATAAAATCGTCCAACAAGCAAAATGAAATAACTCCAACATCAGTTGACAGTTAGTTGTCAAAACACACGTACAGAACCAGAGTTCTCAAAAACTTATTCTCTCGTTTTAAGAAATTGTTAATAAATAATTTCATTATTTATTCCATATAGTATTATTCAAGTCTTAACCATTAATTTAAACCACACACATTTTCCATTTAAATTTGATTCACTGATGTTAATCATCAAATTTGACTTTCCTTAGACATTATGTGTTATTCCTTATGAATTACATCTGAAATAAATTAATGGCGTGTATGTAGTTGTTGATTTTTTGAATGGTGAGACACCTACTGTTCTAAAGTTTCACAGCATCTCTTGAATGATGAAATTGTTAATATTTTAAATTAAGTTTTGGGAACAGTTGTAAATAACAGTTGCTAGGTTACAACAAGTGTTCTATTGTTTTTTAAATTTGGATTCCCTTAGATACATAATTTATTGCAGTTAATCAAGGCGGAATATTGTAACAATTACATTAATAACGAAATATATCTATTTTAGAGCCCTGATTTCAAATAGTGTTAATTAATCATGAAACTGTCGGAAATCAAGCCACATGAAAATTTCCCGTGGGCTTTAATTTTGCTGTATCAAAATATTACCAATTACATTTAAGTTCACTTAAATAAAGTTAGGAGATAAGATATATTAACAAAACACCAAAATGTCTTAGAAACTGTAAAAAAGAATCCCGATTTGTATATATATCAAAAGTTAACCAAAGTTATACAATATTACAGAGTACAGAGAGTATTTAGTGTAAAATATCGTGTTATATATACCGCCCCTTTGGTTGACTGAATCAACGCACTACAACGCCGTATAATCAAATTGAGACATCCCTAATTAAAAATCGCTCCGTTATTTTCCTTCTTTCAAAAAAATCTTTGTTCACTGTGTTTTTCATTCTCTTCTACAATATGATTTATTAAATCAATTTTTGAAGATAATTTTTGCAATACCCTCAAAAATTATTTCTTTTTACAGAATGCAAATTTAAATAAAGTATCTAAGAACTCCATCTACATCCCAACGCATATGGAGAGTTACTACCACGATTTTAACATATTTTTGAAGCAAGTATGGAGCATACAGGTAAAGCAAGTAAATTGTGTCTCACTTCTTGAATGTCTATAAGAGCATAAACTTTCATTTCAATTATGATATACCTTATTACAGATATATTAGAAGAATACTGCTTAATAGGATACCAGGCTCCGCGATGTTTGATTGTATATAATTACTTCTTTCCATGATCGGTATCGCGATTATATGGTAACCGAATAAGCAGAACGAAAATACTACAACTTTAGTTCTCGATGATGTTGTCAGTGTTTTGTCAAAACATGCCTACTCCCAAGAAAATATGGAAACACTAAAAATATATATGCACTAAAGTAGATGAAAGTTTTAACAAAACTGCAACAGATAAATCTATTAATTATAAATTTCAACTCAACAAAGATTTCAAATCTTTATTTCCCCAGAAAATTGTGAAATAGAAATCACTATTTCATGATTTGGTTTATAAATTGTGTTAACATTATTTGAACTTGTCATCCAGACATGAAGAATCTAAATAATTTACGACATAAAATTATCAAATATGGAAAGATTAGTATATCATTTGAGGGTGATAACCAATGTTGAAAAAGAAAATTTCAGTGTTGAAATCTGTCGCTCAGTTATTCAAGCTGAGAGAATCACCTACGTGAATTTACTGTTGATTTAAAAAGGTGAAATATTTAAACAGTTACAAAAATAGCAACTTACCGTCTGAAGGTTTAGATTACGAGCCCTGCAAGTCACTGAAATCAAATCAGTTGCAGATCTCTCGTCGACATTTATTTTCGACAGGTAATTAATATGTGAAACGAAATTGTTTTTGTTAACTTTGTTAATTTTATATTTCCATTAGAATAGATTGCTGCTAAGAGAAGTTTCAACTACTATAAGGTGAGGAATAGAATTGAAAACAAATAAAATTTTAATTAATTTGTAATTAAAAAATAAGTGTGTGATTGAGTGACATTTTGCAAACAAGTATCAATAGCAACGAATTGTTTGTCAAAAAAGAAAATAACATGTCAAATTACGTTTCTTTATGGCATATGTCAGAACTATGTAATTTATAAAAAAGTTGTATTCTCTCAAGCATATTTGATTTGATTCTTACATTGTATTAATATAACACCCAATTGTGGTTCAGTTATATCTTTTCTTATAATTCGTTTTAATCCACTGTCTCAGCAAATTGACAGAGCAAAGGAATATCGTGATGATTTTTCAATTTGCTATAATATTTTTGATGGTAGAACTGTTTCGAATCAATCTCATCCTTGTATTTCAACCTACAGTGGATGACCATAAATGAGATTCCCAAATATTTAAATATAACATAACTTTACAAATAAAACTACTTTGTTTAACTTATGTCGATATTTTAATATTAGTTTGGTGTTATAAAATGGTTTCGACACATTGCCGATTTTTTCAACATACAATTATTCAGTGGAAAAATATACAGATATACACAATAAAATTATTTATGAATCACATTTTCCGTCATAAATTACAGATTAAAATATAAGTAAAAACTACTACGGCACAATTCTAATATTATAATTACTATAAACATGCTTAATTCTCAGATGTTATTTGAGTTGAAACGTATGCCCATACTATGGAAAACTTTTCATAAATTGAAAGTACCTTCTTTATACACAGACAGATATGTGGAACTCCAATGGGAACATTCCTGTCCTCAGCCTTTTTGATAGAACTTTTGAAGACGGTTTCTTGGTATTGCTGTTTTCTCCTTTATTGTGACTTTTTCTTGACCTTTTTTCGGATTTCTTGCATATTTTTTCATATTTCATAGCCTCAGAGAAAATAGCATGCCCTCAACCTCCGGAGATCTATCTTTCAACACTCTAATCCGGAGATTGCATGCTTGCATGATATCCAACCCTGTGAATCCGACAGATACAAGAGACCTTGTCTCTTGGCTGTCTAGACCTCTGCGTCTCTTTTGAACATCTTTTCTTTACTATGTAGCGATTGTTACGTACCTCTTTAGTTTTCCCTTCTATTTTCCTAAAACTTTATGGTTAACTACTCTTAGGTCATGATCTTCGGATCATTGCCCGGAGAGGGGTTTTTAGTCGGTAAAGTCCGGCACTACGTCTTGTAGATGTCCCCCTCTTTGCTCCAATAAAAAAATAATCATAATTTATTCTGAAAACAAATCAATGTGTTATTTTATGGAGCCTTATTCTGTGTTTAGTTGGGAATTCCTGTAAATATAAATAATGAATTTAGCCAAAACTATTCCCTAAAAATAACAGTTTGGTAAGATCGGTTTCATTTCTAGCACTACTGTACATAAGTATTTCTGCTAATTTCAATTCTCAATGAGGAAGAACCTCATTAATAAAGAGAGAATATTTAACTATTAATTTTGAATTGAAGCGTAGGAGCAACTTCAGAAAGATGTGTTTCTTATGAAATAAAAGTCTGAACTGATTAGAGTTTTGTTGTAAACAAATAAAGAAAACTTTTTGGGCTACTTGATTTTATGAAAAGTATTGTAATATGTTTATATACAACGAAATTCAAATGTCTACAAGTGAATAATGCATAGAAATTCAAACAAAATGGTCCTGTGGCATAGACAACTAGAGTACATTATAAAGGCGTACAGGATTTGTACTGAAAGCGACTGGTACACGGTAATAAATTGGATAATGATAAATTACCCATGTGGTGTGACAATGTCAACGAGGTGAGCAAGCAAGGAAACCCTTTACTGACAGAGAAGGAAAAAGTAAGCAGTTACTGAATATTGTCCATTCAGATATCTGCGGACCAATACGAGTCAAATTCAGCGGTGGATCAAGATATCTTCTTACATTAATAGACGAATATAATAGGTGGTGCCAGGTTTTCAAAGAGAGAAGTTTTTGAAAAATTTAAGGAGTACAAAAGAACTGTCGAAAATAAACTGGTAATGAAATTAAGAGAGAATTAGCTGAGAAATTGAAGATCATAGATTGCAAGGTTTTTCTTTAGAATAGAAATTAATCAAAGTAAGAAAGGAGTAACACTAAACCAAAAAAAATATATTTTAGAGAAATTCAGAATGGTAGATTGCAATCCAATTAAAACACCGTATGACTGCCACTCAAAATTTAACAGAGATTTAAAACCATTCAAAGACCCCGCACGATACAGAGAATTAATTGGTACTCTAATGTACTCTCTAATGTAACCGATCAAAACTGGGGCTTTACAATAACTAGTTGTGTCGTTGGATGTGGTACCGCCTTCCTTTCTGCCAATAGAACCTGGATTTGAGCCTCCTTTTCCTTTTCTTATTTCACGATTCTTGTCTTTTAATAGGAACTTTAATAGGGTCACTAAATAAAAACGAAAATATCACTACCAACACTTTTCCGTAGTTGCTACCGAAACTTGGTTAAATGACGATCGTTACCTCTGCCATTGATAACGACAGAAAAGTCTCTTATTGTTAGCGACTTTTGTCAATTGTTCAAAGTGTGGGTAGCAACCAGGTAATATTGTTGAAAATTACAATTTATTTTGAGTTGTTCGTCCTTCTTTTGTCTGAATTTAGTTATAATAGTTACCATAATCGAAAGAGAAGAGCTGTTAATTTGGCTTGTAACCTCGGTTACTAAAACAATAAACCATGTGTAGGGTCCGGAAAAAAGAAAAGCTAAGTGAAAAACTCAATAAAACCCAAAAGTCTGCTGACGTTTCCAGAGGTACCCGATTTCCTTAGGAATAAAATTTTGGAACTAGAATGTGAGATACAGAGAGTGAAAGAGTGCTTACACAGCTTTGTCGTCTAAACTAGGGATACTATCGGTAAACTCTGATAGTACCCCTACTCCTAACGCTAATCCAAAATCTTTATCCCAACTAGCCACCCTTGCATCCCCTGCAAAGTCTCCCAGCTCCAAAACTCAGAAGACTTCTTGGAACTCGGTCACTCCCAAGGAGGTGATGTCGAAATTGTGAACCATTTATGGTTCAGTGTTGAAATTTATGTATATTTAATTGTATTAAAGTATTTTAGACCAAGTACCCTAAGAATTAGAAGAGCCTTTTCATAGAAAATAAACTCTTAAATCAGTATAGCAGAACTGTGTAGATAGAAATGGAATACAGGTTACAGTACTTTAAATCACAAACATTTATATAACCTTGTTATTAAAGTAATTATTTAACGTTTGTAATTGAATGAAATTATTTGGTAGCGCTTATGGCTAGCCGTCTCAGTCTCAGTTTCGGCTCGTATTTTTTGACAACTCACTGACAATCTTGACAACTGATCTTTGTGTAATTTTGTTTTGTTTGGTGTCCGATCCTATAATGCTCTTTGGCGAATTACAGAAAGAGGATATTTCAGTGCGAAAAATGGGATCATATAAATACTAATCAAGGAGATGACCCAGCTTACAAATTCCGATAATATGCATTCCTCAGTTAATTTAATGCTGTCTTGTTAACCCAAAGTAGTTTACCTGAAGCATTCTTCTCAAAAAAATCTAATTTACAGCGCAATGTAGCTTACGCTTTTACATAGAAAGGAAAATTATAACACAACTTAAAACAAATAATGTTTCATCTCCTCTTGGGAATCCAATTGTAACTGATGCGATGACCTGTAGAAACTACACATAAACTGATAAAATTGTAATTTGAATTGTGCGTTTGTAGGCAGTTAAGTTGTAATTTTAACACTAAATTCTTAAATATAAGTTTTTCTCCTGAAATAAAAAATTCTTTTAAGAAAAATTAACAGGTTATGGAGCCAGAAAAGCCCAGAGAAGCCGAGAATGGTTTACTTACTGAGAAAAGTAATGAAGTTAACCTAAAACGTCAATACGACAATTGAAAAGTGTTTTCTCGTAACATCTGGAATAAGGGTTCTTAAATTGTCAGCAAACAATCAATTGGCATTAATTGAAAAGTTAACCGGCCGAGATAATTACGTAACGTGGCGATTTGCTCTAAAATCATACTGCATAGACCCCACCACATGTGTCATTGTGGACACAAAACGAGACACAAAGGCAAAAACTAAGATAAATTTACTAGTTGACTAAATAAATTACGTGCACATACAAGAGAGTAGTACTGCAAAAGAAGTATGGGATACGTTTTCATAAGTATTTGATGACTCTTGGTTGACACGCTGTGATGGGTGGCTGCGTGATCTCTATAATACTTCACTTACTCTATGTCAAAACGTAGAGAAATATGTGAGCAAAATTATGTGTACTGCTCACAAGCTGTGAAACATTGGTTTCGCAGTTGACGATGAATGGCTAGTTACATTGCTACTCTCCGGTCTACCAGAGTCCTCCTATCAACCAATAATTATTGCTATTGAAAGCTCCGGCATGAAGATAACTTCAATTTCTGTGAAATCAAAACTATCACAAGATGTTAAACAACCTGAAAGTGACTCAACAGTATTCTCAGTCAACAATACCAACCACAAGAAACAAAGCAAGTAAAGGTGATACACAGGACCAAGGATCATCAATAAAAGAAGAAATGGAAGAAACAAATCAAATTTACTTGAAAGAAGACAACTTTTTTCTAAATTACAAATTTCGATTAAGGTTCAATTGGACATTGGTGTTTTGTTTATATTTTAACGTCTGGCATATGTCACAAGGAATCGTAATCTTAGCAACATAAATATTATTTTCTTTTATTTGATACACAAAATTCCTTCGTTGCTATTGAAACTTGAAAGTTCGTAAAATGTCACTCAGTCCAACACCCACTCCCAAATGTTCGTTTAGTTTTGTAATTACTAATTAATTAAAATTTTATTTATGTGTATATACATCTAGTTATCCTGTTTTCAATTTCATCCCTCACGTCGTCCGTATCACATATTCAAACTAAATTATAATAGTTGGAACTTCTCTTAGCAGCAATCTATTCTAATGGAAATATAAAGTTAACAAAGTTAACAAAAACAATTTCTTTTCACATGTTAATTATCTATCAGAATCACAGACAGTTTTTGTATGTCGACGATAGATCTGCAACTAATTTGATTTCCGTGACTTTCAGGACTAGTAATCGACATCTCCACAATAATGGCATCAAGTTGCCATTATTGTAATTGTTTAAATATTCCTAACGAGTTCCTAAGGAGTCCGCACCTTTTGACAATTCTGGCAATTTTGACAGCTAATGTGAGAGTATTTCGTTCTGCTTAATTGCTATACTTATAATCGCGATACCGATTATGGAAAGAGGTTATTTTATACGACAAAACATCGCAAAACTTGGGATCCTACAGCAGTATTTGTGTAAAAAGCTACTTTAATGTGTGGGCAAACGCATCAAGATATTCTTCAGCTTTTCTTTTACATTTACCCAAATTCAGTTTCCTTGAGCCGAACCAACTTTTCTAGAAAAACTACCGCCCAATCTATTACTCATTTTTAAATTTCAAACACATTACATTAATATCTTTTATCTAAAGTATAACTTGCGAATATGGTGTTGATTAATTTTTTTATAAAAACTAATCACTTTACATTACAATCGTTATGATTATTTACAGTGGAAAAATTACTTGTCAAATCCAGCCCATTTAGTTTAGCAAACAATAAATCATGGCAGATTCTATGAAATGCCTTTTAAATGCCTGTATAAACAGCATCAACCTGTAAATGATTATCAAGAGCACCAACTGTCGAGAGTTTATAAATAAGAAAGTTGGTCGCAGAAGATTTATATTTGCAAAATTCATGTAGACTCTCATTTATAATATTTTGGAACTATGGCATAATTATTTTGGAAATGATTTTTTTGGACAATCTTGGAAAACAACAAGTAAACTATCTCCATCCTTTAAGATAGGTATAACAAATGATTTTTTACGTACGTTAGGAAATAAAGTAGATTTTAAAAACATATTAAGTTTCATTGTTAGAGGCTTTGTTAATGAAAATCCACAATTCATTCAATACTGTAGAAAGAATATCATAAGGACCTCTATTACTAGATAAATAAAGACTTCTGAGTTCATTGAAAACATCAATCTGGACAAAATTATAATTACGTTTTGAATATAAACAAAAATATTAGATTTGTGTCTGCATTGAAGACAAAAAAGTGAAACAAACAGCTAACGAAGTGTAAATACTTATTTCTTTTGTTGTTTTTGTCTTTTCAATGACGAAATTTTGAGAAGTTACCAAATAATTGTTCAAGATCAGTTTTGAAATCAAATGATATTTTGTACATATTCAGGTTTCAACAGCAATGAAGGCGATATGTTTATTAATCAAAAGTAAAACATACTTTTGTTGTCTGAAGAATATGCATCGACAAAAGTGTGTGAATTGTTAATTAGACATTGCTATTCCTAACAAATATCAAAATTTTATATATTTTCTTTGATAAGATAATAATAAAACTTAAACATCTTTTTTAGCTGCTTTTTTTCAATTTTGTTAAACTTATAAATTCACATCACATAATTAGGACCTTCCTACTTTCCGCATATTTTGGCAAATTGAAATAACCTCTCTCAGTAATTCGCCTTTAGAGCATTATATTATTGGACACCAAACGAAACGAAATTACACAAAGATCAGTTGCCAAGATTGTCAATGAGCTGTCAAAAAATATTAACCGAAACTGAGATCTGAGACGGCTAATCATTAGCGCTGTTTTTTCCCAAACCAATTTAAAATTTTCTTCTCTATGAGAAGTCTCTTCTAATTCTTAGTGTACTTGGTCTAAAATACTTTAATACAATTCAATATACATAAATTTGAATACTGAACCATAACTGGAGCATCGTAGTTAGACAATTTCGACATCACCTCCTTGGGGGTGACCGAGTTCCTGCGTTTTGGAGCTAGAAGACTTTGCAGGAGTGGGGGTGGCTGGTTGGGATAAAGATTTGGGATTAGCGTTAACAACTTTTTTCTTTCGATTATGGTAACTATTATAACTAAATGCAGGCAGAGGAAGGACGAACAACTCAAACAAAAATTGTTACTATCAACAATATTTCCTGTCGCTAACAATAAGAGACCTTTCTGTCGTTACCAATGGCAGCGGTAACAATCGTCATTTATCCAAATTTGAGTAGCAACTACGGAAAAGTGTTTGTTAAGGAATGAAATTGCACATTGATACTTGGAACCCGAAGGGTTTTTAGTTCTTAGTTTTTAGTCTTTGGCGTTTCTAGCCGAGTGCACACTTTGTAATAATATAATAAACGATTAGTTTTCTTGTAACATCGACCATTATTCTCATCACACTCACACCTCAGTTTTCAAAAGTGTTTGTAGTGATATTTTTGTTTTTATTTAGTGTCCCTCTTTTGTCTGAATTTAGTTAGTTACCAAATTCAGACAAATGAAAGAATTTGTTTACTTGTCTGGTAACCTTGGTTACCAATCCAAGAAACAACTGAATTAAATTTTTGTTTTCGTACTATAAACAGTTTAATAACCGAATTAGCGATAATGAAATGCGAAAACAGCAAGTGTGCCTGCAAAAGGTCGAGTGGTTCCGAATCCTATTGGAACCGGACGGCACATCGCCAGTTCCGTTCCACAAGAAGTTCATACTAAGAGACAAAAACCGTGAATGAAGAAAAGGAAAAGGCAGTTCAAATCCAGGTTCTATTGGCAGAAAGAAAGGTCAACCGCGCGGTAAACCCTGAGCACGACTCCGTTCGAAGTTCCGAAAGAGTTAACTATCTAAAGTAAGTAACAACAGCAAAATTCGGCAAAGCGCCACACCGACATCAGACCCCCAAATGGAGTTAGAGATAACGTTCGTCCTTCTGTTTGAATTTAGTTATAAGAGTTGCCATATTCAGACAAAAGAGAAGAGTTGTTAATTTGGCTGGTAACCTCGGTTACTAAACCAATAAACCATGTGTAGAGTCCGCGAAAAAGATAAGCCAAGAGGTACCTGAAAACTAGACGTTAAGATTAAAATCTCGGAACTAGAGGGTGAATTACAACGAATGAAAGTAAGTAATGCATTAAGCTGTCTGCTAAGCTACAGATACCATCGGTAAATCCTGGAAGTACTCCTACTTCTAACCCTAACACCAATCCTTCCTCCCGACCAGCCACCCCACACCTCCAAAACGCAGAAGTCTTCCACAAATAAGCCTATGGAGGTGTTCTCGAAATCCTGACGACGCACCCCTGTGCTCACCGAAAGGACACGGAAGCACTGGAAGTATTTGTTTCCATTAAGGTCAAAATACAAAAGTTAATAGTTAGAATATGCCTGCTTACAAGGCGACGTGGAATGATAATGCAAGGTACTCAGTAAAACGCTTATTGACTATTTTACAACATTGGTGGGCTGTATACAACTAACTCTGCTCTTACAACTTAACTCTGTTTCTATAACTACGCTCTTCTGTTGTTTTTATTCTCCGTTGTCATCACAACCGTTATACACGATGTCTAGATACTCTAACATAACTTGCCTCGAGTGAATTGGACCAATGATGAGTAAGTATAGTGTTTGCATGAGTACTGAGGTTTACACTTTAAACTATCAATTATCATTGGTTGATTGTGTCTTATGAAATTTTATACAATATGTTCCTACTTTATCTACATGTAAAAAAATTAAAGACTAAGTTTCCTAAGTTGTTCTCTAAAGAGCTTATAACATTAACTATTCGTTATTCATTTGTAGACATTTGAATTCCGTTCCCATAAACAAATTTCAATGTTTTATTTATTAATTCGTTATTCATTTGTAGTCATTTGAATTTCGTTGTCATAAACTAATTTCAATTTTGTTCATAAAATCAGGTAGACCAAAAAGTTTTCTTTACTTGTTTGCCACCAAACTTTAATCAGTTCAAACTTTTGTTTCATACGAACCACGTTTCTCTGAAGTTGCTCCTACGCTTCAATTCAAAATTATTAGATAAATATTCTCGCTTTTATTAATGAGTCCCTGCCTCATTGGAAATGATAATCGGAAGAAATACTTGTGTATAGTAATGCTAGAAATGAAACAGATCGTATCAAACTGTTATTTTTAGGGAATATTTTTGTCTAAATTCATTAATTTACTTACAGGAATTCCCAACTAAACAAAGAATAAGTACTTTCATGTATATGACGCTCCTTAAAACAACACATTAATACCTAATTAATTTGTTTTCAGAATAAATTAAGATTGAAATCTTAAAGTACGATGCAAAAGGCAAATGGTGTAGAGATTCTAGTGGCCCAAGAATTGGATTTAAATGTAAGTATAATTTTCATCTGCATTCAAGATTTTTATAATTAATGACATATTTTATGTTAAAACACACAATTAAATTATTTAAATTAAATGAAAAACAAATAAAATTGGTATATATAATAAAATTAATATTTAATATTAATTTTATATATCTTTTTTAAAGTATTTCGACGATTCGTTGGGCACGAGGAGTTACGTTCACATGGAAAGGCTGATTACCATCATATAAATGAAGATGAAATGAGCCACGACACAACCTGACGACATCGGCAAATATTTTCTCTGAGGCTATGAAATATGAAAAAAAATCCAAGAAATCCCAAAAAAGTACAAGAAAAAATCACAATAAAGAAGAAAACATCATTACCAAGAAACCGTATTCAAAAGTTCTACCAAAAGGGCTGAGGACTGGAATGTTGCCGTTTGAGTTCCACATTTCTATCTCTGTATATAGCAAGTACTTTCATTTTATGGAAATGTTTCCATAGTGTGGATCTAGGTTTCAACTCATCTATCATCTGAGAATGAAGCTTGTTTATAGCAATTATAATTTTAGATTAGTGCCGAAGTAATTCTTCCTTAAATTTTAATCTGTACTGTAATCACTAAATGTGTTTCCTAAAAAAATATGTTGCATATAACTTTTAAGTACCTCCACTGAATAGTTGAAGGTTAAAAAAATCGACAATGGGTCGAATCCATTTATTAACAACCAAACTTATATTAAATTAACCACATAACTTAAAGGTAAACAAAGTACTTTTATTTGAAAAGTTATATTATATATGAATATTTGGGGATCACATTTATAGTCATTTAGTGTAGGTTGAAATATAAGGATGAATTTCATTCGAAACAGTTCTACCATTTAGTATAACTCATCTCATCTCGATATTTCTTTGCTCTGTCAATTTGTTGACACTGTGGATTCAAACGAATAGAATTATACCAAAAAATATAACTGAACCACAACTTGATGTAATATTAATACAATGCAAGATCAAATCAAATTTACTTGAAAGACGACATCCCTCACCTCTCTTAGCAACAAAGTATATATCGGCATTTAAGTATAAAGTTAACAATGTTAACAAAAGCAATTTCTATTCACATGTTAATTATCTGCAGAATCACAGACAGTATTTCTTTGATTCAAAATAAATGTCGACGAGAGATCTGCAACTGATTTGATTTCAGTGACTCGTAATCGAAACCTTCAGAGAGTAGGTTGCTATTATTGTAAATGTTTAATTATTTCACCTTTTTAAATCAAAAGTTAATTCACGTAGTTGATTCTTTAAGCAAGAATTAGTGAGCGGCAAATTTCAGCTAAGTACTGAATTTTTTCTATCACGTTTGGTTGGATTATTACCCTCAAATAACACTAAGATACCAATCTTTCCAAATTTGCTAATTTTATGTCAAAATTTAATTAGATTCCTCATCTCTAGATGACAACTTCAAATAATGTCAACACATTTTATTTACAAAATCATGAAAAAGTGATTTCCACTTTACAATTTTCTGATTTGCAATCTTTGTTCAGATGAAATTTATAATTAATAGCTGTATCATTTGTAATTTTGTTGAAATTTTCATCTACGTTTGTGCATATATATTTTAAGTGTCTCCACGTTTTCTTGAGAGCTGACAAATTGGACAACTTGGCCTTAGTTGCTGATTTATAATCGCGATTATAGGAACCTGGGATCCTATTAAGTAGTATTTTTCTAAAAAATCTTTATAAACATTCAAGAGGTGAAACACAATTTACTTTACCTACATGCTCCATACTTGCTTTAAAATAAAGTTCAAATCGTGGTGGTGAATCAAAACTTGAAGATTGTGATGCACAATATAAATTGAACTTTGCGAATGTTATTTGATGGGATAAGAACCCTTTAGAAGATAAATAAAAGTTGCTCAAGTTTTTTGTGCTCTTCGCAATAACTAAATGAAAGTTTAGAAGGTAAATTTACCAAAGAATAGTTTTGTACATAATCTGGGTTCATTAGCAACGAAGGCAGTTTGTTTATCAAACAAAAGAAACACATTCAATATTCATACATTCTTCCTTTCTATTTACCTAGAAGAATATCATCATCTAACACATGTCTGATCGGTATTCCAAATAAATGCTTTTCTAAGAAAATTGTGTCTCAATTCTTGACTCTGTTATAGCGTAAGCTTTATTTTCAATTATAAGATGTTTTTTCGCATTGTAAATTAAATTGTATCAGAAGAATGTTTCTCTGTTAACTGTCACAGGAGGATAGCTCCTCCATTATTATTATAGAATCCTGTGTTCAGAATATCTCGACAATTTAGAATATCATCTTTCTATATTTGTTATCGCCAATATAAAATCAACCAACAAGCAAAATGAAATAACTGAAATATCAGTTGTCAGTCAGTTGTCAAAACAAACGTACAGGTCCAGAGTTCTCTTTTTTTTTATTGGGTCAAATAGGGGAAAATATACAAGACGCATTCTGTTGGATGTCGAAGGCAGTGTCGGACTAACCGACTAAAAACCCCTCTCCGGGCATCGATCCGGAGATCATGGCCTAAGAGTATAACCATATAGGTTTAGGAAAATAGAGAGAAGGAAAAAATTAAAGAGGTTTGCAGCTAACCGCCACATACTAAAGAAAAGATGTCCCAAAGAGACGCAGAGGTCTAGACAGCCAAGAGACAAGGTCTCTTGCATCTGTAAGATTCACAGGGTTGGATGTCATGCAAGCATGCAATCTCCGGATTAGAGTGTTGAAAGATAGATCTCCGGAGATTGAGGGCATGTTTGCGCCGCAGCTCCAAAAGAGAGGAAATGTTGTATTCGAAACAGTCTTTTCTGTTACGAATATAGTATGGGACACCAAGGGCCGACCTCACTAGCCACATGTAGGTCCCTTGCAGGGACCTAATGAGCCAAGAGGCGGCGGTGCCCCATATAGGAAAAGCATAAGTGAAAAGAGAGTGGACTGTCGCGTTAAAAACACGCAGCTTAACTAAAGAGGAAAGACGTTTAGAAAGGAAGAAAGATTTCAAAGCAACAAAGGCTGCTAGAGCTTTCCACTTTACCAAAGCGACCTGGCGAGAGAAACTGAGTTTCTTGTCAAGTATGAAACCCAGGTACTTGGCGCTGGGACTCCACTCAACTTGGTGATCATTGATAAGGAATTTAGGTGGCAACCTTCGTCGATTTGAGAAGAAGATAGCTTCGGATTTAGAACGATTGATCTCCAATCTCCATCGAGAGTACCAACAGAGCAGTTTAGGCAGGAAGTTCCTAATATGGATCTCCGCATAAACTATACATCTGTGGGAGCTAATTAAGGCAACGTCATCGGCATACATTGCTATAGTAACTCTAGGACAAGATGGTATGTCGCTACAATAGAGATTGAAGAGAGTATAGATAGTTTGGAGCCTTTCGGGACACCAGCGGTAATAGTTCTCGAAGAAGAGAACTCGCTTCCAACCCTGGAACGAAAGGAGCGGTTGGAAAGGAAAGAGCGGATAGTGCCGATCAGATAAGAAGGAAAATTTAACGAAGCCAGTTTGTGTATTAGACCAGCGTGCCAAACCCTGTCAAATGCCTGCTTGACATCAAGGAGCAACATGGTACCATGCTGCCCCTTATTACGCCTTCCAGCCATGTCCTCGGTCACTCGCAAAATCTGATGACCGGTACCATGGCCTCGACGAAATCCAAACTGAGCGTTCGGCAGGATGTGCTGGTCAGCCATAAATTCCTCAAGCCGAGTCCGAATAACCTGCTCCGCCACCTTGCTTAGCGAAGAAAGGAGGTTAATGGGACGATAACTGCTAGCAAGGTGGGCAGGTTTGTTGGGTTTTAAAATAGACACTACCGTCGCCACCTTCCATGCCGACGGGAAGTAGTGGAGACGGAGCATCGCATTTATAATGTTAGTAAGCATTACCACCTGAATGGTAGCAAGCTACTTAAGGGCCACGTTGGGGATGGTGTCTGGGCCGGGACTTTTCCGGTTATTGAGGGCTTTAAGGATACCTCTGACTTCGCTGGGAGAAGTAGGAAGAATGTCACTATCAGGTTTTGGGAAAGTCATAGAGTCCACCTGACGGCTGATGGAGTTGTGCTCTACAACAAACCCAGGAAGACTGGCGTTTGGAGAGCATTGCCGCTCAAGGGAGTTGCAAACACCTCCGCTTTATCCTTGTCCAGGACGACTTTGATGCCATCATGAACAAGGTGCGGATAGCGCATACGCCTCCCTCGGATAGACCTTATGACTTTCCAGGTCCGACGAGGATGGAGTTCGGCCTCTGCTATGAACTCCTGGAACGAGGAGCTCCGGAGTTCAAGCAGGCAGGCCCGGACCTCACGGCTCAGGTTCCTGATGAGGGTGACAACCTCGCCAGGAAGACTATGCTGCTTGCAGATGTTAGGGCAAGCATGCGTCGTCCGTTCTAAGGCTGTCAGGATGTCATTTGACAGCCTATCCACTTCACCGTCTATATCCCTTTCAGAGTTCAAAATCCTGCACCGCAAATCGGTGGTTTCCATTAAATAACGGAATTGCAACCAGTTGGTTTTCCTCTTACGAGGCTCCCACTGGCAACAATTCTCGTTAAGTGCCAGGGAGATCGGGTTGTGGTCCGAAGACAACACCTGGTGGTTAATGACCTCCGGCACCTCTGTGATGTTTTTGCAGAGGCAAATGGAAAGGATATCAGGTCGGCATGAGGGACTATCAGGGAAGTGGTTTGGCGTCTCGGTGGTTTCCACCGAGAACCGGTAGTCCAGTGAGGCCCGCAGCAGCCTTAACCGTTAGTGTTAGATTTTACACAAACCCACGCTGTGTGCTTACTGTTGAAGTCCCCAGCAATGACTGTACGACAGTTGGGATGCAGGATGGACGGGAGATTGAGTCAGGAAACTCTCTCAGTCGATCGAACATAAGCCGAGACAATCCTAAGCGGACCACTTTCTAGGGCGAGTTCGACTCCAATCGACTCGCCCAGAAAGAGGGACGTATCGATCCTCTCTGGTGCCTGATGGAGTTCCGGATCAGAATGCCAACCCCTCCACCTGCTCCAGAAAAACGATCAGCCCGGAGGATAGAGTATCCTGGGATAAAGAATCCCATGTCCGGTTTTAGGAATGTCTCCTGCAGACAAACGACATCGGCTTCAGAGTCTCTCAAAAACTTATTCTCCTGTTTTAAGAAATTGTTAGTAAATAATTTCATTATTTATTCCATATGGTATTAGTCAAGCCTTAACCATTATGTTAAACCCTACACATTTTCCATTTAAAATCAATCCATTGATGTTAATCATCAAATTTGACTCTTTTAAGAAATTATGTGTTATGAATTACATCTGAAATAAATTGATGGCGTGTATGTAGTTGTTGAGTTTTTGAATGATGAGATACCTAGTGTTCTCAAGTTTCACTGCATCTCTTGAATGTTGAAATTGTTAATATTTCAAATTAAGTTGTAGGAACAATTGTAAATAACAGTTACTAATTTACAATAAGTGTTGTATTGTTTTTTAAATTTGAATTCCCTTAGGTACATAATTTATTGCAGTTAATCAATCATATTGGAACAGTTACACTAATAACAAAATATATCTATTTTAGAGCTCTGATTTCAAATAGTGATAATTAGTCATGAAATTCTCGAAAATCAAGCCACATGAAATATTCCCGTGGGCTTTAATTTTGCTGAATCAAAATATTACCAATCATATTAAAATTCATTTAAGTAAAGTTAGGCATATGATATATTATCAAAACACCAAGATGTCTTAGAAACTGTAAAAAAGAATTCCGATTTGTATATATATCAAAGGTTAATCAAAGTTATACAATATTACATAGTACAGAGAGTATTTAGTGTACAATATCGTGTTATATATACCGCCCCTTTGGTTGACTGAATCAATGCACTACAACGCCGTATAATCAAATTGAGTCATCCTTAATTAAAAATCGCTCCGTTAATTTCCTTCTTTCAAAAAAACCTTTGGTCACTGTGTTTTTCAGTCTCTTCCACAATATGATTTATTCAATCAATTTTTGAAGATAATTTTTGCAATACCCTCAAAAATTATTTCTTTTTACAGATGGCAAATTTAAATAAAGCATCCTAAGAACTCCATGTACATCCCAACGCATATGGAGAGTAACTACCACGATTTTAACATATTTTTAAAGCAAGTATGGAGCATATAGGTAAAGCAAGTAAATTGTGTCTCACTTCTTGAATGTCTATAGGAGCATATACTTTCTTTTCAATTATGATATTATTATTATTATTATTATTACAGATATTTAAGAAGAATACTGCTTAATAGGATACGAGGGTCCGCGATGTTTGGTAGTATAAAATACCTTCATTCTATGATCAGTATCGCGAATAAGCAGAACGAAAATACTCCATCTTTAGTTCTCGATGTTGTCAGTGTGTTGTCAAAACACGCATACTGTCAAGAAAATATGGAGACACCAAAAATATATATGCACCAAAGTAGATGAAAATTTTAGCACAACTGCAAATGATAAAGCCATTAATTATAAGTTTCAACCGAACAAAGATTGCAAATCAATATTTACGCAGAAAATTGTAAAATAGAAATTACTATTTTATGATTTGGTTTATAAGTTGTGTTGATATTATTTGAATTTGTCATCCAGACATGAGGAATCTAAATAATTTGCGATATAAAATTATCAAATATGGAAAGATTAGTATATCATTTGAGGGTGATAACCAATGTTGAAAAAGAAAATTTCAGTGTTGAAATATGTCGCTCAGTTATTCAAGCTGAGAGAATCACCTACGTGAATTTACTATTGATTTAAAAAGGTGAAATATTTAAACAGTTACAAAAATAGCAACTTACTGTCTGAAGGTTTAGATTACGTGTCCTGAAAGTCACTGAAATCAAATCAGTTGCAGATCTCTCGTCTACATTTATTTCAAGTTTCAATAGCAACCAATTGTTTGTCAAAAAAAAACATTTATGTTGCTAAGATTACGTTTCCTTATGACATATGTCAGAAGTATTTAATTTAGAAAAAAAGTTGTCTTCTCCCAAGCAAAACTTGATTTGATTCTTATATTGTATTTCACCAAATTGTGGTTTAGTTATATCTTTTCTTATAATTCTATTCGTTTTAATCCACAGTGTCAGCAAATTGACAGAGCAAAGGAATATCGTGATGATATTTCGATTTGTTATAATATTGTTGATGGTAGAACAGTTTCGAATCAATCTCATCCTTATATTTCAACCTACACTGGAAGACTATAAATGAGATTTACAAATAATTAAATATAACTTAACTTTACAAATAAAATTACTTAGTTTAACTTAAGTCGACAATTTAGTTTGGTGTTATAAAATGGTTTCGACACATTGTCGATTTTTTCAATCTCCAATTATTCAGTAGAAAGATTTACAGCTATATACAACATAATTATTTATGATATAAACATAATTATTTAGGAAACGCATTTACCGTCATAAAGTACAGATTACAATAGGAAAAATTTCTTCGTCACAATTATAAAATTATAATTATTATAAACATGCTTAATTCTCAAAATGAAAGTACCTACTTTATACACAGACAGATATGTGGAACTCCAAAGGGAACATTCCAGTCCTCAGCCTTTTTGGTAGAACTTTTGGTAATGCTGTTTTCTTCTTTATTGGGATTTTTTCTTGTACTTTTTTTGATTTCTTGGATTTTTTTTCATATATCCCGATATCGTGTGGCTTTGTCATAGCTCATTTCATCTTCATTTATATGATAGTAATCAGTCTGTCAATGTGTAACTAATTCCTGATGTCCAACGAATCGTCGAAATAGTTTATTTGTTTTCTATTTAAATTAAATAATTTAATTGTGTGTGTTTTAGCATAAAATATATCATTAATTATAAAAATCTTGAATACAGATGAAAATTATACGTACAATTAAATACAATTCTTGGACCACTAGAATCTTTCCACCATTTGCCTATTACATAGTACTTTCAGACTTCAATCTTGATTTATTGAATTTATTCTGAAAACAAATTATGTATAAGAAAGGTATGTTTCGATATGAACTGATTAAAGTTTGGTGGTAACCAAATAAAGAAATCTTTTTGTGCTACTTGATTTTATGAAAAATATTTAAATTTGTTTATGACAACGAAATTCAAATATCTGCAAAGGAATAACGAATTGTTAATGTCATAAGCCCTTTATAGAACAACTTAAGAAACATAATTCTTAAATATTTTTACAGGTAGATCAAGTTGGAACATATTTTATAAAATTTCATAAGATTTGTGCTCACAATCATTAACATCCATATTGCTAAAAAGTAAATCCCAATCAACTAATGATAAGTGATAGTTTAATGAGTAAACCTCAGAACTCATGAAAACACTATACTCATCATTAGTCCAATTCACTCGGGGCAGGTTTCAATCTCCAGTTACTAAAAATATATCCACTGATGCACAATGATTGGAATAAAAATCAGAACCAGATGCTGGTAAACTGTTCCAATTATTCACTTTTGGCTTTTGACCTTAATGGATATAAAGACTTCCAGTACTTTCATGTCCTTTCGGTGAGCACAGGGGTGCGTCATCATCAGACGATTTCGACATCACCTTTATAGGCGTGACCCACTTCGTGGAAAACTTGCGTTTTGGAGGTGTGGGGTGGCTAGTTGGGAGAAAGGATTGGTGTTAGAAGTAGGAGTATTTCCAGGATTTACCGAAGGTGTCTGCAGTTTAGCAGACAGCTTACTGCATTACATACTTTCATTCGTTGTAGTTCACCCTCTAGTTCCGATATTTTAATCTTAAGGCCTCTTGAAGCGCCGGCAGACTTTTGGGTTTTATTGAGATTTTCACTTGGCTTGTCTTTTCTCCTCAAACTACACATAGTTTATTGATTTAGTAACTGATATATATATATATATATATATATATATATATATATATATATATATATATATTTGTCCTTCAGACACGGCGCCCAAGTCGTGCCGGTTCGAATATCCGTACCGATACGACGATCCCCGACTGAGACCGTCCCGATTCACATCCGGGACAATGCAGTAAGTTTTCTTTTGTTTTTTAAATTTTATATAAATGTCCTTAGATACATACTTTATTGTCACTCATGGTTAATCATAATAAAATCTATAAATAAATAAAAATTTATTTGAGTTTGAATCCGAATATAAACGCACACTGGTAAAAAGTAATATTTTTCAAGGAAATAAATAATATACATTAGGGCAAATTTTAATATTGATAAGATTTAGATGATTGAGATAATGTTAGAAATTGTTCAGTGTTCAAACTTATGTATATTGAATTGAATTAAAGCAAAAAGATCAATACACTAACATTTAGAAAAAAGGTTTCATAGAAAAGAAACACTTAAATTAGTTTGGCAAAATTCTGAAGACTGATATGGAATACGGTTCGTATTCTTTGACAACTCATTGACAATCTTGACAACTGATCTTTGTGTAATTTTGTTTTGTTCGGTATCCGATCCCATAATGCTCTTTGGCGAATTACGGAAAGAGGTTATTTCAATCTGCCAAAATGTGCGGAATGTGGATCGTATAAATATTACTGATGCTGACCCAGCGAACTAAATATAATAATATGCTTTCCTTAGTTAACTTAATACTAATTAGTTTACTTGAAGCATTCTTCTAAAAAAAATCTAATTTACAGCGCAATGTAGCTTACACTATTATAAAGAATGAAAAATTTTGACACTACTTAAAACAAATAATGTTTCATTTCCTCTTGGGAAGCCAATTGTAACTGATGCGATGAGCTGGTAGGAGTGCACTAAAACTACACATATACTGTTAAAATTGTAATTTGAATTGTGCGCCTGTGGACAGTTAAGTTGTAATTTTAACACTAAATTCTTAAATATAAATTTTTCTTGAGAAATAATAAATTCTTTTAAGCCCAGAAAGGCTTATTTACTGAGAAAAGTAATAAAGATAACCTAAAACGTCAATACGACATTTGAAAGGTGATTTCCCGTAACATCTGGAATAAGGGTTCTTAAATTGTCAGCAAACAATCAATTGGCATTAATTGAAAAGTTAACCGGCCGAGATAATTACGTAACCTAGCGATTTGCTGTAAATACACATCTACAGTAAGAGAAGTTGTGGACTGCATAAAACCCCCCACATGTGTCATTGTGGACACAAAACGAGACTCAAAGGCAAAAACTAAGATAAATTTACTAGTTGACTCAATAAATTACGTGCACATACAAGAGAGTAGTACTGCAAAATAAGTATGGGATAACTCTTGGTTGACACGCTGTGATGGGCTGCTGCATGATCTCTGTAATACTTCACTTACTGCATGTTAAAACGTAGAGAAATATGTGAGCATAATAATGTGTACCGCTCACAAGCTCAGAAACATTGGTTTCGAAGTTGACGATGAATGGCTATTTACAGTGCTACTCTCCAGTCTACTAGAATCCTATCAACCAATGATTATTGCTATTGAAAGCTCCGGCATGAAGATAACTTCAGTTTCTGTGAAATCAAAACTATCACAAGATGTTAAACAACCTGAAAGTGACTCAACAGTATTGTCAGTCATCAAGAAAACAACCAACAACCAAGTAAGGATTCAAGGTGCTACACTTGTAACAAGTAAGGTCATAAAAGTCCTCAAATGCAAATGCAGGACCAAAAATGTTCAACAAAAAGCAAGTAGTTCATCATATGCTGTTGTGTTTGAGGCAACATCCAGCCAAAATGACCCTTGGCAAGTGGCTTCCGGTGCATCGTCACACATGACAAGACGTAAGAACATGCTTGAAAATATGACTCTGTCATACATAAAATCAGAGTCGCAGACAACAAAGTATAATCTGTGCAATGCTCAGTATAAGTGAGGTTGGACCATTATGACGATGAAGGTCAAAACAAAAAGGTGCTTTTTCCAAAAGTATTATGTGTTCCTAAACTGGCAACAGATTTATTGTCTCTAAGTCAGATTATTTGCGGTGGTCGCCAAGTAAAACTTGACGGAACAGGCTGTGTTATGTGAGGGTCGACTGGAATAGTATTAGGACTAGCATTAGTCTTTTCAAATCTGTTTAAAATTTGTTCCACATAAATACTAAAACTTTCTATTTGCATTCCCAAAAAATTACTTGGGGTTTCCATTATTTTAATTCCAATATGTGTTTTTCAGTTTTTTTTTAAATTAATTTAGTTCTGATTCATCAATTGAGAATAACAGGCCATCATCAACATAGGCACAACTAGCATTTCTTCTTACTGAAATCAAATTTACTTGAAAGAAGGCAACTTTTTTTAAATTACATATTTCGAATATGGTTTAATTGGACGTTGGATGTTTTGTTTATATTGTAACGTCTGGCATATGTCACAAGGAAACGTAATCTTAGCAACATAAATGTTATTTTCTTTTATTTGATAAACAAAATTCTTTCGTTGCTACTGAAACTTGAAAGTTCGTGATTTCCGTGATTTTTCAGGACTCGTAATCGAAACCTTCAAACAAAAAGTTGCCATTATTGTAATTGTTTAAATATTTCACTTTTTTAAATCAACAGTAAATTATCGTGGTTGATTCTTTCAGCTTGAATTAGTGAGCGACAATTTTTCTCTTTCACTTTTGGTTGGGTTATCAGTCTCCCACAACACTAAGATACCAATGTTTCCATATTTGCTAATTTTATGAAGAAAATTATTTAGATTCCTCATGTTTGGATGACAAGTTCAAATAATGTCAACACAACTTTTAAACCAAATCATGAAATATTGACTTCTATTCTACAATTTTCTGCGTAAAGATTTGCAATCTTTTTACAGTAGAAATTTATAAGTAATAGCATTTTTTGTTGGTTTGTTACATATATATTTTTAGTGTCTCCACGTTTTCTTGAGTGTTCCTAACGAGTACGCACGTTTTGACAACTCACTGACAACTTAGTCAACTAATGTTGGAATATTTTCGTTCTGGTTAATTGCTGATCTTATAATCGCGATACCGATTATAAAAAGAGGTTATTTTATACGACAAAGCATCGCAGAGCCTGGGATCCTATTAACCAGTATTTTTATAAATATCTACTTTATAGTGCAACAAGGGCAACATAATTAAAAGGAACGCTTACACTATTATAGACATTCAAGAAGTGAGACACGATTACTTGTTTTACTTATACCGTACGAAAAATGCTCTTCGTGTCTAGACGTTGTAAGAGATGGATGCACGACAAAGAGAGAAAAGTTTTGCCCGGTAGTAAGAATCCCTACTCTCAGAGACAATGCGCCGTGCTGGTGCGCGCCGGCGCACAATGTAAATTAATCTTTGCGAATGCATTTAGTAACTCTCCGTATGTGTAGGGATGTAGTTCGAGTTCTTCGGATGCTCCATTAACCAGTATTTTTCTAAATATCTACTTTATAGTGCAACAAGGGCAACATAATTAAAAGGAACGCTTACACTATTATAGACATTCAAGAAGTGAGACACGATTACTTGTTTTACTTATATGTTCCATACTTGCTTTAAAAATGTGTTAAAATCGTGGTAGTAACTCTCCATATGCGTTGAATTGTAAATGGAGTTCTTAGGATGCTTTATTTAAATTTGCAATTTGTAAAAAGAAATAATTTTTGAGGGTATTAGAGAGTTTGATGAATAACCCGAAAAGTTTTGACATTGACAGAATTTGGAAGGGCGTGACAACTAAGTTGACTTATTAATTACTAGTCAGTAATAGATGATGTTAACAGAGAAATGGAAAGATTAAATATTTCTACTCATAATTTCTTCTTCAACAATAACGCATACTTTCAGCTGGAATTTATATGCTAAATTACTGTCCATCCCATTTAAAAATTGTTCTGCAATCAGTGCTTTTTAATAATATCTGTATTCTTGAACCTCTGTGTTTGAACTCTTTCAGCACCAGAATATTCACCAGCTTTTCTTTTACATTTACGCAAATTCATTTTAGTTTTACCCAAACCAACTTTTCTAGATAAACTACCGCCTAATCTATTACACATTTCTAAATTTCAAACATATTACATTAAAACCTTTTAACTAAAGTGTAACTTTCGAAAATAGTGTTGATTTATTTTTTTAAAAAAACTAATCACTTTATATTACAATCGTTATGATTATCTACAGTGGAAAACTTACTTGACAACTCCAGCCCGGTTAGTTAAGCAAGCAATAAATCATGGCAGATTCTATCAAATGCCTTTTAAAAGTCTGTATAAGCAACATCAACCTGTAAATGATTATCAAGAGCAACAACTGTCGAATTGTTATAAATAAGAAGGTTGGTCGCAGAAGATTTACATTTGCAAAATCCGTGTTGACTCTCATTTATAATATTTTGGAACTATAGCATAATTATTTTGGAAATGAATTTTTTTGGACAATTATGTAATACAAAACATTTTTCATACAGGCCTAAATTTGTTACAAGTAAACTATCTCCATTCTTTAAGGTAGGTATAATAAATGAATTTATCTGTGCATTAGGAAATAAAGCACATTTTAAAAACAAGTTAAATTTCATGGTTAGAGGCTTTGTTAATTATAATACACAATTCATTCAGTACTGTAGAAGGAATATCATAAGGACCTCTATTACTAGATAAATCTGACTTCTGAGTTCATTAAAAACATCATTCTGGAAAATATTATTATTATTTTTTGAATATAAACAAAAATATTTTCATGACAAAACGATATTGTTTAAATTTGTTTGCATTGAAAGCTAAAAAATGAAACAAACAGCTCACGTGTAAAGAGTAAATACTAATTTCTTTTGTAGTTTTCGTCTTTTCAACGACGAAATTGTAAGTTACCAAATAATTGTTCAAGTTCAGTTTTGAAATCAAATTACATTTTGTACATATTCAGGTTCCAACAGCAATGAAGGCGATATGTTTATTAATCAAAAGTAAAACATACTTTTGTTGTCTGAAGAATATGCAATGCTTTAATACAATTCAATATACATAAATTTGAACACTAAGGAAATTGGGTACCTCTGGAAACGTCGGCAGACTTTTGGGTTTTATTGAGTTTTTCACTTAGTTTGTCTCTTTTCCGGACACTACACATAGTTTATTGATTTAGTAACCGATGTTACCAGCCAAATTAACAACCCTTCTCTTTTGAATTTGGTAACTATTATAACTAAATTCAAACAGAAGAATGACAAACAACTCACACCAAAATTGTTACTATCAACAATATTTCCTGGTTGCTAACTACACTTTGAACAATTGACAAAAGTTGCTAACAATAAAAGACTTTTCTGTCGTTACCAATGGCAGCGGTAACGATCGTCATTTATCCAAGTTTGGGTAGCAACTACTGAAATTTGTCTGAATTTAGTTAGTTACTAAATTCAGACAAATAAAAAAAATTGTTTACTTGGTTGGTAACCTTGGTTACCAATTCAAGAAACAACTGAATTAAGTTTTGGTTTTCGTACTATAAACAATTTAATAACTGAATTAGCGGTCATGAAATGCGAAAACAGCAAGCGTGCCTGCAAGAAGTTCGAGTGCTTCAAAGTCCTATTGGGACCACACGGCAATTCGCCAGTTCCATTTCAGAATAAGTTCCTATTAAGAGACAAAAACGGTGAAATAAGAAACTGAAAAAGCGCCTCAAAACCAGGTTCGATTGTCAGAAAGACACAGCTAATTATTGTAAAGCCCCAGTTTTGATCGGCTGCATTAGACTACATTAGACTACCAATTAATTCTCAGTATCGTGTGGGGACTTTAAACATTTTTAAATCTCTGTTAACTTTTGAGTGGCAGTCATAGGGTGTTTTAACTGGATTGTAATCTATCATTCTGAATTTCTCTAAAATATATTTTTTTTGTTTAAGTGTTACTCCTTTCTTGCTTTGGTTAATTTCTATTCCAAAAAACACTTAGCATTCTTTGATCTTGATTTCTCAGCTAATTTTCTCTTAATTTCATTACCAGTTTGTTTTTCGACAGTTCTTTAGTACTCCTTAAATTTTTCAAGAAATTCTCCTTTTGACATGAGAAAATACACCTAAATGTTAGAAGATATCTTGATCCACCACTGGTTCTGACTCGCATTGGTCCGCAGATGTCTGAATGAACAATATTCAGTAACTGCTTACTTCTTACTTCTCTGTCAGTAAAGGGTATCCTTGCTTGTTTACCTCGTTGACATATGTCACACCACGTGGGTAATTTATCGTTATCCAATTTTATTTATACTTAAATAAATATTATATATAAAATATATAAAATAATTGTTCCAATAGTGCCGGTCCATTTGAAGCATGGATTGACTCCAATTTCAATCTTTGGGAATCTCGCATCCTTTGATAGTCTTGAGGTCCGATGGGATTATGTCCGCATTTACCTTTTTATCTTATTTACATCCACGTTTTAAGCGCTGATTCACTTTTTGTGTCACCCTGACATATAACTGGCTTTGATACTTCACCATTAACGAAATCCCAGGTATCGATTTTGGTAAGTAACGCCTCTACCTGAATCCGCCTCGTGTCGAAATTTTCTTTGGATAGAAGTTCAATTCTTGTCCCACACATCGCCATCTCGAGTTCCATGTTTCGATGGTACGGACCTACGTTATAACTCATCGTACATATGAGAATTAAGCTTGTTTATTCTAATTATAATTTTAGAATAGTAACGAAGTTATTCTTCCTTAAAATTTAATCTGTACTGTAATCAGTAAATGTGTTTCCTAAAATTATGTCGCATATATCATTTAAGTACTTCTTTCCACTAACTAATTGGAGGTTAAAATTAATTAAATTAACCACAAAACTTAAACAAAGTAGTTTTATTTGGAAAGTTATATTATATTTAAATATTTGGGAACCACATTTATAGTCATTTGGTGTAATAAGGATGAAATTGATTCGGAACAGTTCTACCATTAAAGTTATTATAACTCATCTCGACATTTCTTTGCTCTGTCAATTTGTTGACACTGTGGATTCAAACAAATAGAATTATAACAAAAAATATAACTGAACCAACATTTTAAGTAATATTAATACAATATAAGATCAAATCAAATTTATTTGAAAGAGGACAACGTGTTTCGAAACCACATATTTCGAATTAGGTTTAATTGAATTAACCATAACTCTTGCCTATAATTGGACAGGCTGGCATACATCATAAGGTGACGTAATCTTCCTTCGTTGCTACTGAAATATGAAAGATTGCAAAATGTCACTCAATACAACACTCACTCCAAAATGTTCGTTAATTTTGTAATAACTAATTAATTAAAATTTTATTTATGTGTATATACATAAGCCAAGTTACTTGTTTTCAATTTCATCCCCCACCTCTCTTAGCAGCAAAATATATTTCTGCATTTAAGTATAAAGTTAATGAAAACAATTTCTATTCACATGTTAATGATCTGACAGATTCACAGACAGTATTCCTTTGATGGAAAATAAATGTCGTCGAGAAATCTACAACTGATTTGATTTCAGTGACTCGTAATCGGAACCTTCGGACAGTAGGTTGCTATTATTGTAACTGTTTAAATATGTCACCTTTTTAAATCAAAAAATAATTCACGTAGTTGATTCTTTAAGCAAGAATTAGTGAGCGGCAAATTTCAACTAGGTACTGAATTTCTCTCTTTCACGTTTGGTTGGATTATCACCCTCAAACAACACTAAGATACCAATCTTTCTAATTTTGCTAATTTTATATCAAAATTTATTTAGATTCCTCATGTCTAGATGACAAGTTCAAATAATGACAACACAATTTATAAACAAAATCAAATCACAATTTTCTGTGTAAAAATTTGCAATCTTTGTTGAAATGAAATTTATAATTAATAACTCTATCATTTGTAATTTTGATGAAATTTTCATCTACTTTAGTGCATATATATTTTAAGTGTCTCCACGTCTTCTTGAGAGCTCGTAACCACTACACACGTTTTGACAATTTGCTGACAAATTAGACAACTTGGGCATGTTGGGGTATTTTCATTCTGCTTAGTTGCTAATCTTATAATCGCGATTATAGGAACCTGGGATCATATTAAGTAGTATTTTTCTGAAAAATCTACTTTACCGTGCAATAAGGTAAAACATAACTGAAAAGAAAGATAAACATTCAAGAGGTGACACACAATTTACTTGGTTTACCTATATGCTGTATGCAGAATCTTAACATCTACCACATGTCTGATCGGTATTCTAAATAAATGATTTTCTAAGTAAACTGCGTCTCAATTCTTGACTCTGTTATAGCGTAAGCTTTATTTTCAAGAATAAGATATTTTTTCGCATTGTAAATTAAATTATATCAGCAGAATGCCACACAGTTAACTGTGACAGGAAAATAGCTCCTCGATTATTATTATAGGATCCTGTGTTCAGAATATCTCGACAATTTAGAATAACAACTTTGTATACTTGGTAAGGCCATTATAAAATCGGCCAACAAGCAAAATGAAATAACTCCAACATCAGTTGACAGTTAGTTGTCAAAACACACGTACAGAACCAGAGTTCTCAAAAATTTATTCTCTCGTTTTAAGAAATTGTTAATAAATAATTTCATTATTTATTCCATATAGTATTATTCAAGTCTTAACCATTAATTTAAACCACACACATTTTCCATTTAAATTTGATTCACTGATGTTAATCATCAAATTTGACTTCCATTAGAAATTATGTGTTATTCCTCATGAATTACATCTGAAATAAATTAATGGCGTGTATGTAGTTGTTGATATTTTGAATGGTGAGAGACCTACTGCTCTAAAGTTTCGCAGCATCTCTTGAATGTTGAAATTGTTAATATTTTAAATTAAGTTTTGGGAACAGTTGTAAATAACAGATGCTAGGTTACAACAAGTGTTCTATTGTATTTTAAATTTGGATTCCCTTAGATACATAATTTATTGCAGTTAATCAAGGCGGAATATTGTAACAATTACATTAATAACGAAATATATCTATTTTAGAGCCCTGATTTCAAATAGTGTTAATTAATTATGAAATTCTCGGAAATCAAGCCACATGAAAATTTCCCGTGGGCTTTAATTTTGCTGGATCAAAATATTACCATATCATATCATATTTAAAGTTCACTCAAATAAAGTTAGGACATATGATATATTAACAAAACACTAAAATGTCTTTGAAACTGTAAAAAAGAATCCCGATTTGTATATATATCAAAAGTTAACCAAAGTTATACAATATTACAGAGTACAGAGAGTTTTTAGTGTAAAATATCGTGTTATATATACCGCCCCTTTGGTTGACTGAATCAACGCACTACAACGCCGTATAATCAAATTGAGACATCCCTAATTAAAAATCGCTCCGTTATTTTCCTTCTTTCAAAAAAATCTTTGTTCACTGTGTTTTTCATTCTCTTCTACAATATGATTTATTCAATCAATTTTTGAAGATAATTTTTGCAATACCCTCAAAAATTATTTCTTTTTACAGAATGCAAATTTAAATAAAGTATCTAAGAACTCCATCTACATCCCAACGCATATGGAGAGTTACTACCACGATTTTAACATATTTTTGAAGCAAGTATGGAGCATACAGGTAAAGCAAGTAAATTGTGTCTCACTTCTTGAATGTCTATAAGAGCATAAACTTTCATTTCAATTATGATATACCTTATTACAGATATTTTAGAAGAATACTGCTTAATAGGATACAAGGCTCCGCGATGTTTGATTGTATATAATAACTTCTTTCCATGATCGGTATCGCGATTATATGATAACCGAATAAGCAGAACGAAAATACCACAACTTTAGTTCTCGATGATGTTGTCAGTGTTTTGTCAAAACATGCCTACTCCCAAGAAAATATGGAAACACTAAAAATATATATGCACTAAAGTAGAGATGAAAGTTTTAACAAAGCTGCAACAGATAAATCTATTAATTATAAATTTCAACCCAACAGAGATTGCAAATCTTTATTTCCCCAGAAAATTGTGAAATAGTGTGAATCACTACTTCATGATTTGGTTTATAAATTGTGTTAACATTATTTGAACTTGTCATCCAGACATGAAGAATCTAAATAATTTGCGACATAAAATTATCAAATATGGAAAGATTGGTATATTAGTGTTGTTTGAGTGTGATAACTAAAGGTGAAGGAGAAAAATTCTTAAATTCTTAAAAAGGTGAAATATTTAAACAGTTACAAAAATAGCAACTTACCGTCTGAAGGTTTAGATTACTAGCCCTGAAAGTTACTGAAATCAAATTAGTTGCAGATCCCTCTTTGACATTTATTTTCTACAAGTAATTAATATGTGAAAAGAAATTGTTTTTGTTAACTTTGTTAACTTTATATTTACATTAGAATAGATTGCTGCTAAGAGAAGTTTCAACTATTATAAGGTGAGGAATAGAATTGAAAACAAGATAACTAGCCTGATGTATATACACATAAATAAAATTTTAATTAATTTGTAATTACAAAATAAAACGAGTGGGTGTGTGATTGAGTGACATTTTGCAAACTTTCAAGTATCAATAGCAACGAATTGTTTGTCAAAAAAATAAAATAACATGTCAAATTACGTTTCTTTATGGCATATGTCAAAAGTATGTAATTTAGAAAAAAGTTGTCTTCTCTCAAGCAAATTTGATTTGATTCTTACATTGTATTGATATAACACCAAATTGTGATTCAGTTATATCGTTTCTTATAATTCGTTTTAATCCACGGTCTCAGCAAATTGACAGAGCAAAGGAATATCGTGATGATTTTTCAATTTGTTATAATATTTTTGATGGTAGAACTGTTTCGAATCAATCTCATCCTTGTATTTCAACCTACAGTGGATGACCATAAATGAGATTCCCAAATATTTAAATATAACATAACTTTACAAATAAAACTACTTTGTTTAACTTATGTCGATATTTTAATATTAGTTTGGTGTTATAAAATGGTTTCGACACATTGCCGATTTTTTCAACCTCCAATTATTCAGTGGAAAAATATACAGATATACACAATATAATTATTTAGGAAATACATTTTCCGTCATAAATTATAGATTAATATATAAGCAAAAACTACTACGGCACAATTTTAATATTATAATTACTAAAAACGTGCTTAATTCTCAGATGTTAGATGAGTTGAAACGTATGCCCATACTGTGGAAAACTTTCCATAAAATGAAAGTAACTGCTTTATATACAGACAGATATGTGAAACTCCAACGGGAACATTCCAGTCCTCAGCCTTTTTGATAGAACTTTTGAAGACGGTTTCTTGGTAATGCTGTTTTCTCTGTTATTGTTATTTTTTCTTGTACTCTTTTCGGATTTCTTACATATTTTTTCATATTTCATAGCCTCAGAGAAAATAGCATGCCCTCAATCTCCGGAGATCTATCTTTCAACACTCTAATCCGGAGATTGCATGCTTGCATGATATCCAACCCTGTGAATCCGACAGATACAAGAGACCTTGTCTCTTGGCTGTCTAGACTTCTGCGTCTCTTTGGGACATCTTTTCTTTACTATGTAGCGATTGTTACGTACCTCTTTAATTTTCCCTTCTATTTTCCTAAACCTTTATGGTTAACTACTCTTAGGCCATGATCTTCGGATCGGTGCCCGGAGAGGGGTTTTTAGTCGGTAAAGTCCGGCACTACGTCTTGTAGATTTCCCCTTCTTTGCTCCAATAAAAAAAATCATAATTTAATCTGAAAACAAATTAATGTGTTATTTTATGGAGCGTTATTCTGTGTTTAGTTGGGAATTCCTGTAAATATAAATAATGAATTTAGCCAAAACTATTCCCTAAAAATAACAGTTGGGTACGATCGGTTTCATTTCTAGCACTACTGTAAATAAGTATTTCTTCTAATTACCATTTTCAATGAGAAAGAGCCTCATTAATAAAGAGAGAATATTTAACTATTAATTTTGAATTGAAGCGTAGGAGCAACTTCAGAGAGATGTGTTTCTTATGAAATAAAAGTTTGAAGTGATTAGAGTTTTGTGGTAAACAAATTAAGAAAACTTTTTGGTCTACTTGATTTTATGAAAAATATTGAAATATGTTTATATACAACGAAATTCAAATGTCTACAAATGAATAACGAATTAATAAATAAAACATTGAAATTTGTTTATGGCAACGAAATTCAAATATCTGCAAATGAATAATGCACAGAAATTCAAACAAAATGGTCCTGTGGCATAGACAACTGGAGTACCTACATTGTAAAGGCGTACAGGATTTGTACAGGAAGCGACTGGTACACGGTAATAAATTGGATAATGATAAATTACCCATGTGGTGTGACAATGTCAACGAGGTGAGCAAGCAAGGAAACCCTTTACTGACAGAGAAGGAAGAAGTAAGCAGTTACTGAATGTTGTTCATTCAGATATCTGCGGACCAATGCGAGTCAGACTCAGCGGTGGATCAAGATATCTTCTTACATTAATAGACGATTATAATAGGTGGTGCCAGGTTTTTTTCCATAAGTCAAAGAAAGAAGCTTTTGAAAAATTTAAGGAGTACAAAAGAACTGTCGAAAAACAAACTGGTAATGAAATTAAGAGAGAATTAGCTGAGAAATTGAAGATCAAAGATTGCTAGGTTTTTCTTTAGAATAGAAATTAACCAAAGTAAGAGAGGAGTAAGACTTAAACAAAAAAAATATATTTTAGAGAAATTCAGAATGGTGGATTGCAATCCAATTAAAACACCGTATGACTGCCACTCAAAATTTAACAGAGATTTAAAACCATTCAAAGACCCCACACGATACAGAGAATTAATTGGTACTCTAATGTACTCTAATGTAACCGATCAAAACTGGGGCTTTACAATAATTAGCTGTGTCGTTGGATGTGGTACCGCCTTCCTTTCTGCGAATAGAACCTGGATTTGAGCCTCCTTTTCCTTTTCTTATTTCACGGTTCTTGTCTTTTAATAGGAACTTTAATAGGGTCACTAAATAAAAACGAAAATATCACTACCAACACTCTGCCATTGATAACCACAGAAAAGTCTCTTATTGTTAGCGACTTATGTCAATTGTTCAAAGTGTGGGTAGCAACCAGGGAATACTGTTGAAAATTACAATTTTTTTTTTGAGTTGTTCGTCCTTCATTTGTCTGAATTTAGTTATAATAGTTACCATAATCGAAAGAGAAGAGTTGTTAATTTGTTAAGCTATGTGTAGGGTCCGGAAAAAAGAAAAGCTAAGTGAAAAACTCAATAAAACCCAAACGTCTGCTGACGTTTCCAGAGGTACCCGATTTCCTTAGGAATAAAATTTTGGAACTAGAAGGTGAGAATACAGAGAGTGAAAGAGTGCTTACACAGCTTTGTCGTCTAAACTAGGGATACCATCGGTAAACTCTGATAGTACCCCTACTCCAAACGCTAATCCCAAATTTTTATCCCAACTAGCCACCCCTACTCCTGCAAAGTCTCCCAGCTCCAAAACTCAGAAGACATCTTGGAACTCGGTCACTCCCAAGGAGGTGATGTCGAAATTGTGAACCATTTATGGTTCAGTTTTGAAATTTTTGTATATTGAATTGTATTAAAGTATTTTAGACCAAGTACAGACCAAGAAGAGCCTTCTCATAATTTTGTTTTGTTTGGTGTCCGATCCTATAATGCTCTATGGCGAATTACAGAAAGAAGTTATTTCAGTCTGCCAAAATGTGCGGAAAATGGGATCATATAAATATTAAACAAGGAGCTGACCCAGCTTACAAAATCCGATAATATGCATTCCTCAGTTAATTTAATGCTGTCTTGTTAACCCGAAGTAGTTTACCTGAAGCATTCTTCTCAAAAAAATTTAATTTACAGCGCAATGAAGCTTACGCTATTATTAAGAATTAAAAATTATAACACAACTTAAAACAAATAATGTTTCATCTCCTCTTGGGAATCCAATTGTAACTCATGCGATGACCTGTAGGAGTGTACTGTAACTACACATAAACTAATAAAATTGTAATTTGTATTGTGCGCCTGTAGACAGTTAAGTTGTAATTTTAACACTAAATTCTTAAATATAAGTTTTTCTCCTGAAATAATGAATTCTTTTAAGAAAATTTAATAGGTTATGGAGCCAGAAAAGCCCAGGGAAGCCCAGAATGGCTTACTTACTGAGAAAAGTAATGAAGTTAACCTAAAACGTCAATACGATAATTGAAAATTGTTTCGTAACATCTGGAATAAGGGTTCTTAAATTGTCAGCAAACAATCAATTGGCATTAATTGAAAAGTTAACCGGCCGAGATAATTACGTAACATGGCGATTTGCTCTAAAAACATACCTACAGCAAGAGGAGTTGTGGAACTGCATAGACCCCACCACATGTGTCATTGTGGACACAAAACGAGACACAAAGGCAAAAACTAAGATAAATTTACTAGTTGACTAAATAAATTACGTGCACATGCAAGAGAGTAGTACTGCAAAAGAAGTATGGGATACGTTTTCATAAGTATTTGATGACTCTTTGTTGACATGCTGTGATGGGCTGCTGCGTGATCTCTATAATACTTCACTTACTCTATGTCAAAACGTAGAGAAATATGTGAGCAAAATTATGTGTACTGCTCGCAAGCTCAGAAACATTGGTTTCGCAGTTGACGATGAATGGCTAGTTACATTGCTACTCTCCGGTCTACCAGTCCTCCTATCAACCAATGATTATTGCTATTGAAAGCTCCGGCATGAAGATAACTTCAATTTCTGTGAAATCAACTTATCACAAAATGTTAAACAACCTGAAAGTGACTCAACAGTATTCTCAGTCAACAATAACAACCACAAGAAACAAAGTAAGTAAGGGTGCTACACTTGTAATAAGTAAGGTCATAAAAGTCCTCAAATGCAAATCCAGGACCAAGAATGTTCAACAAAAAGCAAGTAGTTCATCATATGCTGTTGTGTTTGAGGCAACATCCAGCCAAAATGACCCATGGCAAGTGGCTTCCGGTGCATCGTCACACATGACAAGACGTAAGAACATGCTTGAAAATATGACGGCTCCTGTCACACATAAAATCAGAGTCGCAGACAACAAAGTATAATCTGTGCAATGTTCAGTACAAGTGAGGTTGGACCATTAAAAAGTGCTTTTTACAAAAGTATTATGTGTTCCTAAACTGGCAACAAATCTATTGTCTCTAAGTCAGATTATTTGCGATGGTAGCCAAATAAAATTTGACGGAACAAGCTGTATTATTATGAACAGCAGAAGTGAGGTAGTATCTTCCCACTGTGGCTTTATGTGAGGGTCGACTGGAACAGTATTAGGATTAGCATTAGTCATTTCAAATCTGTTTAAAATTTGTCCCGTGTAAATACTAAAACTACTACTAAAACTCTTTTCGGTGTAGAGTCGAATTTTGCATTCCAGCAGCGAGGGAATTGTTTTAACCCATATAGTGACTTGTTTAATTTACATACCATGTTTTCGTCATGATCCAACCCTTCTTGTTAAGTCATAAATAGGTGTGTTCAAGTTCTCCATATAAAAATGCTGTCTTCACGTCTAGTTACTTGATATTGTGATTATTTTGTACAGCCACAGATAGTAACAATCGTATTGAATCTCACCTGACTGTTTGTGCAAATGTTTCCTGGTAATCAACACGTGACATTTGACCATATCATTTCACACACAGATGTGATTTGTAACGTGGTCATTAAATAAATGAATCACTGTCATTAAAGTTATTATAACAAATCGAAAAATCATCTCGATATTTCTTTTCTCTGTCAATTTGTTGACACTTTCGATTAAAACAAATAGAAATATATTAAAAATATAACTGAACCACAATTTGATGTAATATTAATACTATGAAAGAAACAAATCAAATTTACTTGAAAGAAGACAACTTTTTTCTAAATTACATATTTCGAATAAGGTTTAATTGGACATTGGATGTTTCGTTTATATTTTAACGTCTGGCATATGTCACAAAGAAACGTAATCTTAACAACATAAATGTTATTTTCTTTTATTTGATAAACAAAATTCCTTCATTGCTATTGAAACTTGAAAGTTCGCAAAATGTCACTCAATCCCACACCCACTCCCAAATGTTCGTTTAGTTTTGTAATTACTAATTAATTAAAATTTTATTTATGTGTATATACATCTAGTTATCCTGTTTTCAATTTCATCCCTCACGTCGTCGGTATCACATATTCAAACTAAATTATAATAGTTGGAACTTCTCTTAGCAGCAATCTATTCTAATGGAAATATAAAGTTAACAAAGTTAACAAAAACAATTTCTTTTCACATGTTAATTATCTGTCAGAATCACAGACAGTTTTTGTATGTCGACGATAGACCTGCAACTAATTTGATTTCCGTGACTTTCAGGACAAGTAATCGAGTAATTGTTTAAATATTCCTAACGAGTTCCTATGGAGTCCGCACGTTTTGACAACTCTGGGAATTTTGACAGCAAATGTGAGAGTATTTCGTTCTTCTTAATTGCTGTACTTATAATCGCGATACCGATTATGGAAAGAGGTTATTTTATACGACAAAACATCGCAGAACCTGGGATCCTACAGCAGTATTTGTGTAAAAAGCTACTTTAATGTGTGGGCAAAAGCACCAAGATATGCTCCAGCTTTTCTTTTACATTTACCCAAATTCATTGTAGCTTGAGCCGAACCAACTTTTCTAGAAAAACTACCGCCCAATCTATTACTCATTTTTAAATTTCAAACACATTACATTAATATCTTTTATCTAAAGTATAACTTGCGAATATGGTGTTGGTTAATTTTTTTATAAAAACTAATCACTTTACATTACAATCGTTATCATTATTTACAGTGGAAAAATTACTTGTCAAATCCAGCCCATTTAGTTTAGCAAACAATAAATCATAGCAGATTCTATCAAATGCCTTTTAAATGTCTGTATAAACAGCATCAACCTGTAAATGATTTTCAAGAGCACCAACTGTCGAGAGGTTATAAATAAGAAGGTTGGTCGCAGAAGATTTACATTTGCAAAATTCATGTTGACTCTCATTTATAATATTTTGGAACTATGGCATAATTATTTTGGAAATGATTTTTTTGGACAATTTTGGAAAACAACAAGTAAACTACCTCCATCCTTTAAGGTAGGTATAACAAACGATTTTTTACGTACGTTAGGAAATAAAGTAGATTTTAAAAACGTTTTAAATTTCATTGTTAGAGGCTTTGTTAATGAGAATCCACAATTCATTCAATACTGTAGAAGGAATATCATAAGGACCTCTATTACTAGATAAATCAAGACTTCTGAGTTCATTGAAAACATCAATCTGGACAAAATTATAATTAACTTTTTGAATATAAACAAAAATATTAGATTTGTGTCTGCATTGAAGGCTAAAAAGTGAAACAAACAGCTAACGAAGTGTAAATACTTATTTCTTTTGTTGTTTTTGTCTTTCCAATGACGAAATTGTAAGAAGTTATCAAATAATTGTTCAAGATCAGTTTTGAAATCAAATGATATTTTGTACATATTCAGGTTTCAACAGCAATGAAGGCGATATGTTTATTAATCAAAAGTAAAACATACTTTTGTTGTCTGAAGAATATGCATCGACAAAAGTGTGTGAATTGTTAATTAGACATTGCTATTCCTAACAAATATCAAAATTTTATATATTTTCTTTGATAAGATAATAATAACACTTAAACAACTTTTTTAGCTGCTTTTTTTCAATTCTGTTAAACTTATAAATTCACATCACATAATTAGGACCTTCCCACTTTCCGCATATTTTGGCAAATTGAAATAACCTCTCTCAGTAATTCGCCAAAGAGCATTATAGGATTGAACACCAAACAAAACGAAATTACACAAAGATCAGTTGCCAAGATTGTCAATGAGCTGTCAAAAAATATTAACCGAAACTGAGATCTGAGACGGCTAATCATGAGCGCTGTTTTTTCCCAAACCAATTTAAAAGTTACTTCTCTATGAGAAGTCTCTTCTAATTCTTAGTCTACTTGGATTAAAATACTTTAATGCAATTCGATATACTTAAATTTGAACACTGAATCATAACTGGTGGGGTGCATCGTAGTTAGACAATTTCGACATCACCTCCTTGGGGGTGTCCGAGTTCCTGAGTTATGGAGCTGGAAGACTTTGCAGGAGTGGGGGTGGCTGGTTGGGATAAAGATTTGGGATTAGCGTTATCAACTCTTCTCTTTCGATTATGGTAACTATTATAACTAAATTCAGACAGAAGAAGGACGAACAACTCAAAGAAAAATTGATACTATTAACAATATTCCCTGGTTGCACTTTGAACAATTGACAAAAGTCGCTAACAATAAGAGACCTTTCCGTCGTTACCAATGGCAGCGGTAACAATCGTCATTTATCCAAATTTGAGTGGCAACTACGGAATGAAATTGCACATTGATACTTGGAACCCCTCTGTATAGTTGCCCTAACGCAAGCGTCATGCTACGCAGGGTTTTTAGTTCTTAGTTTTTAGTCTTTGGCGTTTCTAGCCGAGTGCACACTTTGTAATAATATAATAAACGTTTAGTGTTCTTGTAACATCGACTTTTAATCTCATCACACTCACACCTCAGTTTTCAAAAGTGTTTGTAGTGATATTTTTGTTTTTATTTAGTGTCCCTTTTTGTCTGAATTTAGTTAGTTACCAAATTCAGACAAATGAAAAATTTGTTTACTTGTCTGGTAACCTTGGTTACCAATTCAAGAAACAACTGAATTAAATTTTTGTTTTCGTACTATAAACAGTTTAATAACCAAATTAGCGATAATGAAATGGGAAAACAGCAAGTGTGCCTGCAAAAGTCGAGTGGTTCCGAATCCTATTGAAACCGGACGGCACATCGCCAGTTCCGTTCTACAAGAAGTTCCTACTAAGAGACAAATTCCTTGAAAGATGGAAAGGAAAAGGCGGTTCAAATCCAGGTTCTATTGGCAGAAAGAAAGGTCAACCGCCCGGTAAACCCTGAGCACGACTCCGTTCCAAGTTCCGAAAGAGTTGACTATCTAAAGTAAGTAACAACAGCAAAATTCGGCAAAGCGCCACTGACCCCCAAATGGAGTTAGACATAACGTTCGTACTTCTGTTTGAATTTAGTTATAAGAGTTGCCATATTCAGACAAAAGAGAAGAGTTGTTAATTTGGCTGGTAACCTCGGTTACTAAACCAATAAACCATGTGTAGAGTCCACGAAAAAGATAAGCCAAGAGGTACCCGAATACTAGACGTTAAGATTAAAATCTCGGAACTAGAGGGTGAATTACAACGAATGAAAGTAAGTAATGCAGTAAGCTGTCTGCCTATGGAGGTGTTCTCGAAATCCTGACGACGCACCCCTGTGCTCACCGAAAGGACACGGAAGCACTGGAAGTATTTGTTTCCATTAAGGTCAAAATACAAAAGTTAATAGTTAGAATATGCCTGCTTACAAGGCGACGTGGAATGATAATGCAAGGTACTCAGTAAAACGCTTATTGACTATCTTACAACATTGGTGGGCTGTATACAACTAACTCTGCTCTTACAACTTAACTCTGTTTCTATAACTACGCTCTTCTATTGTTTTTATTCTCCGTTGTCATCACAACCGTTATACACGATGTCTAGATATTCTAACATAACTTGCCTCGAGTGAATTGGACCAATGATGAGTAAGTTTAGTGTTTGCATGAGTACTGAGGTTTACACTTTAAACTATCAATTATCATTGGTTGATTGTGTCTTATGAAATTTTATACAATATGTTCCTATTTTATCTACATGTAAAAAAATTAAGAACTAAGTTTCCTAAGTTGTTCTCTAAAGAGCTTATAAAATTAACTATTCGTTATTCATTTGTAGACATTAGAATTCCGTTCCCATAAACAAATTTTAATGTTTTATTTATTAATTCGTTATTCATTTGTGGACATTTGAATTTCGTTGTCATAAACTAATTTCAATTTTGTTCATAAAACCAGGTAGACCAAAAAGTTTTCTTTACTTGTTTACCACCAAACTTTAATCAGTTCAAACTTTTGTTTCATACGAACCACATCTCTCTGAAGTTGCTCCTACGCTTCAATTCAAAATTATTAGTTAAATATTCTCGCTTTTATTAATGAGTCCCTGCCTCATTGGAAAAGATAATCGGAAGAAATACTTGTGTATAGTAATGCTAGAAATGAAACAGATCGTATCAAACTGTTATTTTTAGGTAATATTTTTGTCTAAATTCATTAATTTACTTACAGGAATCCCAACTAAACAAAGAATAAGAACTTTCATGTATATGACGCTCCTTAAAACAACACATTAATACCTAATTAATTTGTTTTCAGAATAAATTAAGATTGAAATCTTAAAGTACGATGCAAAAAGCAAATGGTGTCAAGATTCTAGTGGCCCAAGAATTGGATTTAAATGTAAGTATAATTTTCATCTGTATTCAAGATTTTTATAATTAATGACATATTTTATGTTAAAACACACATTTAAATTATATAATTTAAATGAAAAACAAATAAAATTGGTATATATAATTAAATTAATCTCTAATATTAATTTTATATATCTTTTTTAAAGTATTTCGACGATTCGTTGGGCACGACGAGTTACGTTCACATGGAAAGGCTGATTACCATCATATAAGTGAAGATGAAATGAGCCACGACAAAACCTGACAACATCGGCAAATATTTTCTCTGAGGCTATGAAATATGAATAAAAATCCAAGAAATCCGAAAAAAGTACAAAAAAAAAATCACAATAAAGAAGAAAACATCATTACCAAGAAACCGTATTCAAAAGTTCTACCAAAAAGACTGAGGACTGGAATGTTTCCATTGGAGTTCCACATATCTATCTCTGTATATAGCAAGTACTTTCATTTTATGGAAATGTTTCCATAGTGTGGATCTAGGTTTCAACTCATCTATCATCTGAGAATGAAGCTTGTTTATAGCAATTATAATTTTAGATTAGTGCCGAAGTAATTTTTCCTTACATTTTAATCTGTACTGTAATCACTAAATGTGTTTCCTAAAAAAATATGTTCCATATAACTCAGTACCTCCACTGAATAGCTGAAGGTTAAAAAAATCGACAATGGGTCGAAACCAATTATTAACAACCAAACTTATATTAAATTAACCACATAACTTAAAGGTACACAAAGTAGTTTTATTTGGAAAGTTATATTATATACAAATATTCGGGAATCACATTTATAGTCATTTAGTGTGGGTTGAAATATAAGGATGAAATTGATTCGGAACAGTTCTACCATTTGGTATAAATCATCTCATCTCGATATTTCTTAGCTCTGTCAATTTGTTGACACTGTGGATTCAAACGAATAGAATTATACCAAAAAATATAACTGAACCACAACTTGATGTAATATTAATACAATGTAAGATCAAATCAAATTTACTTGAAAGACGACATCCCTCACCTCTCTTAGCAACAAAATATATATCGGCATTTAAGTATAAAGTTAACAATGTTAACAAAAACAATTTCTATTCACATGTTAATTATCTGCAGAATCACAGACAGTATTTCTTTGATTCAAAATAAATGTCGACGAGAGATCTGCAACTGATTTGATTTCAGTGACTCGTAATCGAAACCTTCAGACAGTAGGTTGCTATTATTGTAAATGTTTAAATATTTCACCTTTTTAAATCAAAAGATAATTCACCTAGTTGATTCTTTAAGCAAGAATTTGTGAGCGGCAAATTTCAACTAGGTACTGAAATTTTTCTATCACGTTTGGTTTGATTATTACCCTCAAATAACACTAAGATACCAATCTTTCCAAATTTGCTAATTTTATGTCAAAATTTAATTAGATTCCTCATCTCTAGATGACAACTTCAAATAATGTCAGCACATTTTATTAACAAAATCATGAAAAAGTGATTTCTACTTTACAATTTGCTGATTTACAATCTTTGTTCAGATGAAATTTATAATTAATAGCTCTATCATTTGTAATTTTGTTGAAATTTTCATCTACGTTTGTGCATATATATTTTAAGTGTCTCCACGTTTTCTTGAGTGCTGACAAATTGGACAACTTGGCCTTAGTTGCTGATTTATAATCGCGATTCTAGGAACCTGGGATCCTATTAATTAGTATTTTTCTAAAAAACCTTTATAAACATTCAAGAGGTGAAACACAATTTACTTTACCTACATGCTCCATACTTGCTTTAAAATAAAGTTCAAATCGTGGTGGTGAATCAAAACTTGAAGATTGTGATGCACAATATAAATTGAACTTTGCGAATGTTATTTGATGGGATAAGAACCCTTTAGAAGATAAATAAAAGTTTTTTGTGCTCTTCGCAATAACTAAATGAACAAGTTTAGAAGGTAAATTTACCAAAAAATAGTTTTGTACATAATCTGGGTTCAATAGCAACGAAGGCAGTTCTTCTTCCTTTCTATTTACCTGGAAGAATATCATCATCTGACACATGTCTGATCGGTATTCCAAATAAATGCTTTTCTAAGAAAATTGTGTCTCAATTCTTGACTCTGTTATAGCGTAAGCTTTATTTTCAATAATAAGATGTTTTTTCGCATTGTAAATTAAATTGTATCAGAAGAATGCTTCACTGTTAACTATCACAGGAGGATAGCTCCTCGATTATTATTATAGAATCCTGTGTTCAGAATATCTCGACAATTTAGAATATCATCTTTCTATATTTGGTATCGCCAATATAAAATCGACCAACAAGCAAAATGAAATAACTGAAATATCAGTTGTCAGTTAGTTTTCAAAACAAACGTACAGGACCAGAGTTCTCAAAAACTTATTCTCCTGTTTTAAGAAATTGTTAGTAAATAATTTCATTATTTATTCCATATGGTATTACTCAAGCCTTACCCATTATGTTAAACCCTACACATTTTCCATTTAAATTCAATCCATTGATGTTAATCATCAAATTTGACTCATTTAAGAAATTATGTGTTTGTAGTTGTTGAGTTTTTGAATGATGAGATACCTAGTGTTCTCAAGTTTCACAGCATCTCTTGAATGTTGAAACTGTTAATATTTCAAATTAAGTTGTAGGAACAATTGTAAATAACAGTTGCTAATTTACAATAAGTGTTGTATTGTTTTTTAAATTTGATTTCCCTTAGCTACATAATTTGTTGCATTTATTCAATCATATTGGAACAGTTACACTAATAACAAAATATATCTATTTTAGAGCTCTGATTTCAAATAGTGTTAATTCGTCATGAAATTCTCGAAAATCAAGTCACATGAAAAATTCCCGTGGGCTTTAATTTTGCTGAATAAAAATATTACCAATCATATTAAAATTCATTTAAGTAAAGTTAGGCATATGATATATTATCAAAACACCAAGATGTCTTAAAAACTGTAAAAAAGAATTCCGATTTGTATATATATCAAAAGTTAATCAAAGTTATACAATGTTACATAGCACAGAGAGTAATTAGTGTACAATATCGTGTTATATATACCGCCCCTTTGGTTAACTGAATCAGTGCACTACATCGACGTATAATCAAATTGAGTCATCCCTAATTAAAAATCGCTCCGTTATTTTCCTTCTTTCAAAAAAACCTTTGGTCACTGTGTTTTTCAATCTCTTCTACAATATGATATATTCAATCAATTTTTGAAGATAATTTTTGCAATACCCTCAAAAATTATTTCTTTTTACAGATGGCAAATTTAAATAAAGCATCCTAAGAACTCCATGTACATCCCAACGCATATGGAGAGTTACTACCACGATTTTAACATATTTTTAAAGCAAGTATGGAGCATATAGGTAAAGCAAGTAAATTGTGTCTCACTTCTTGAATGTCTATAAGAGCATAAACTTTCATTTCAATTATGATATTATTATTATTATTATTATAGATATTTTAGAAGAATACTGCTTAATAGGATACAAGGGTCCGCGATGTTTGGTAGTATAAAATACCTTCATTCTATGATCAGTATCGCGAATAAGCAGAACGAAAATACTCCATCTTTAGTTCTCGATGTTGTCAGTGTGTTGCCAAAACACGCATACTGTCAAGAAAATATGGAGACACCAAAAATATATATGCACCAAAGTAGATGAAAATTTTAGCAGAACTGCAAATGATAAAGCCATTAATTATAAGTTTCAACCGAACAAAGATTGCAAATCAAAATTTACGCAGAAAATTGTAAAATAGAAATTACTATTTTATGATTTGGTTTATAAGTTGTGTTGATATTATTTGAACTTGTCATCCAGACATGAGGAATCTAAATAATTTGCGATATAAAATTATCAAATATGGAAAGATTAGTATATCATTTGAGGGTGATAACCAATGTTGAAAAAGAAAATTTCAGTGTTGAAATCTGTCGCTCAGTTATTCAAGCTGAGAGAATCACCTACGTGAATTTACTGTTGATTTAAAAAGGTGAAATATTTAAACAGTTACAAAAATAGCAACTTACTGTCTGAAGGTTTAGATTACGTGCCCTGAAAGTCACTGAAATCAAATCAGTTGCAGATCATTTATTTCAAGTTTCAATAGCAACCAATTGTTTGTCAAAAAAAAAACATTTATGTTGCTAAGATTACGTTTCCTTATGACATATGTAAGTCGACAATTTAGTTTGGTGTTATAAAATGGTTTCGACACATTGTCGATTTTTTCAACCTCCAGTTATTCAGTAGAAAGATTTACAGCTATATACAACGTAATTATTTATGATATAAACACAATTATTTAGGAAACGCATTTACCGTCATAAAGTACAGATTACAATAGGAAAAATTTCTTCGTCACAATTATAAAATTATAATTATTATAAACATGCTTAATTCTCAAAATGAAAGTACCTGCTTTATACACAGACAGATATGTGGAACTCCAAAGGGAACATTCCAGTCCTCAGCCTTTTTGGTAGAACTTTTGGTAATGCTGTTTTCTTCTTTATTGGGATTTTTTCTTGTACTTTTTTTGATTTCTTGGATTTTTTTTTTCATATTTCCCGATATCGTGTGGCTTTGTCATAGCTCATTTCATCTTCATTTATATGACAGTAATCAGTCTGTCAAAGTGTAACTAATTCCTGATGTCCAACGAATCGTCGAAATAGTTTGTTTTCTATTTAAATTAAATAATTTAATTGTGTGTGTTTTAGCATAAAATATATCATTAATTATAAAAATCTTGAATACAGATGAAAATTATACGTACAATTAAATCCAATTCTTGGACCACTAGAATCTTTCCACCATTTGCCTTTTACATAGGACTTTCAGATTTCAATCTTAATTTATTGAATTTATTCTGAAAACAAATTATGTATAAGAGAGGTATGTTTCGATATGAACTGATTAAAGTTTGGTGGTAACCAAATAAAGAAATCTTTTTGTGCTACTTGATTTTATGAAAAATATTTAAATTTGTTTATGACAACGAAATTCAAATATCTGCAAAGGAATAACGAATTGTTAATGTCATAAGCCCTTTATAGAACAACTTAAGAAACATAATTCTTAAATATTTTTACAGGTAGATCAAGTTGGAACATATTTTATAAAATTTCATAAGATTTGTGCTCACAATCATTAACATCCATATTGCTAAAAAGTAAATCCCAATCAACTAATGATAAGTGATAGTTTAATGAGTAAACCTCAGAACTCATGAAAACACTATACTCATCATTAGTCCAATTCACTCGGGGCAGGTTTCAATCTCCAGTTACTAAAAATATATCCACTGATGCACAATGATTGGAATAAAAATCAGAACCAGATGCTGGTAAACTGTTCCAATTATTCACTTTTGGCTTTTGACCTTAATGGATATAAAGACTTCCAGTACTTTCATGTCCTTTCGGTGAGCATGCGTCATCATCAGACGATTTCGATATCACCTTTATAGGCGTGACCCACTTCGTGGAAAACTTGCGGTTTGGAGGTGTGGGCTGGCTAGTTGGGTGAAAGGATTGGTGTTAGAAGTAGGAGTATTTCCAGGATTTACCGAAGGTGTCTGTAGTTTAGCAGACAGCTTACTGCATTACTTACTTTCATTCGTTGTAGTTCACCCTCTAGTTCCGATATTTTAATCTTAAGGCCTCTTGAAGCGCCGGCAGACTTTTGGGTTTTATTGAGATTTTCACTTGGCTTGTATTTTCTCCTCAAACTACATATAGTTTATTTATCTGAGTTTGAATCCGAATATAAACGCACACTGGTAAAATGTAATATTTTTCAAGGAAAAGAATAATATATATTAGGGCAAATTTTAATATTGATAAGATTTAGATGACTGAGATAATGTTAGAAATTGTTCAGTGTTCAAATTTATGTATTTTGAATTGAATTAAAGCAAAAAGGTCAATACACTAACATTTAGAAAAAAGTTTTCATAGAAAAGAAACACTTAAATTAGTTTGGCAATATTGTGAAGACTGATATGGAATACGGTTCGTATTTTTTGACAACTCCTTGACAATCTTGACAACTGATCTTTGTGTAATTTTATTTTGTTCGGTATCCGATCCTATAATGCTCTTTGGCGAATTACGGAAAGAGGTTATTTCAATCTGCCAAAATGTGGAGAATGTGTATCGTATAAATATTACTCCAGGAGCTGACCCAGCGTACTAAATTTGATAATATGCTTTCCTTAGTTAACTTAATGCTGTCTTGTTAACCCTAATTAGTTTACTTGAAGGATTCTTCTAAAAAAAATCTAATTTACAGCGCAATGTAGCTTACACTACTATAAAGAATGAACAATTTTGACACAACTTAAAACAAATAATGTTTCATCTCCTCTTGGGATGCCAATTGTAACTGATGCGATGACCAGGTAGGAGTGCACTGAAACTACACATAAACTGTTAAAATTGTAATTTGAATTGTGCGCCTGTGGACAGTTAAGTTGTAATTTTAACACTAAATTCTTAAATATAAATTTTTCTTGAGAAATAATAAATTCTTTTAAGCCCAGAAAGACTTATTTACTGAGAAAAGTAATAAAGTTAACCTAAAACGTCAATACGACAATTGAAAGGTGATTTCTCGTAACATTTGGAATAAGGGTTCTTAAATTGTCAGCAAACAATCAATTGGCATTAATTGAAAAGTTAACCGGCCGAGATAATTACGTCACCTGGTTATTTGCTATAGAAACACATCTACAGCAAGAGAAGTTGTGGACTGCATAAAACCCCCCACATGTGTCATTGTGGACACAAAACGAGACACAAAGGCAAAAACTAAGATAAATTTACTAGTTGACTCAATAAATTACGTGCACATACAAGAGAGTAGTACTGCAAAATAAGTATGGGATAAATCTTGGTTGACACGCTGTGATGGGCTGCTGTATGATCTCTGTAATACTTCACATACTGCATGTTAAAACGTAGAGAAATATATGAGTAAAATAATGTGTACCGCTCACAAGCTCAGAAACATTGGTTTCGAAGTTGACGATGAATGGCTATTTACAGTGCTACTCTCCGGTCTACCAGAATCCTATCAACCAATGATTATTGCTATTGAAAGCTCCGGCATGAAGATACCTTCTGTTTCTGTGAAATCAAAACTATCACAAGATGTTAAACAACCTGAAAGTGACTCAACAATATTGTCAGTCATCAAGAAAATTAAAAACAACCACAGAAACAAAGTAAGGGTCCAAGGTGCTACACTTGTAACAAGTAAGGTCATAAAAGTCCTCAAATGCAAATCCAAAACCAAGAATATTCAACAAAAAGCAAGTAGTTCATCATATGCTGTTGTGTTTGAGGCAACATCCAGCCAAAATGACCCATGGCAAGTGGCTTCCGGTGCATCGTCACACATGACAAGACGTAAGAACATGCTTGAAAATACGACGGCTCCTGTCATACATAAAATCAGAGTCGCAGACAACAAAGTATAATCTGTGCAATGTTCAGTACAAGTGGGGTTGGACCATTATGACGATGAAGGTCAAAACAAAAAGGTGCTTTTTACAAAAGTATTATGTGTTCCTAAACTGGCAACAAATCTATTGTCTCTAAGTCAGATTATTTGCGATGGTAGCCAAATAAAATTTGACGGAACAAGCTGTGTTATTATGAACAGCAGAAGTGAGGTAGTATCTTCCCACTGTGGCTTTATGTGAGGGTCGACTGGAACAATATTAGGATTAGCATTAGTCATTTCAAATCTGTTTAAAATTTGTTCCGTATAAATACTAAAACTACTACTAAAACTCTTTTCGGTGTAGAGTCGAATTTTGCATTCCAGCAGCGAGGGAATTGTTTTAACCATATAGTGACTTGTTCAATTTACATACCATGTTTTCGTCATGATCCAACCCTTCTTGTTAAGTCATAAATAGGTGTGTTCAAGTTCTCCATATAAAAATGCTGTCTTTACGTCTAGTTACTTGATTTTGTGATTATTTTGTACAGCCACAGATAGTAACAATCGTATTGAATCTCACCTGACTGTTTGTGCAAAAGTTTCCTGGTAATCAACACGTGACATTTGACCATATCATTTCACACACAGATGTGATTTGTAACGTGGTCATTAAATAAATGAATCACTGTCATTAAAGTTATTATAACAAATCGAAAAATCATCTCGATATTTCTTTTCTCTGTCAATTTGTTGACACTTTCGATTAAAACAAATAGAAATATATTAAAAATATAACTGAACCACAATTTGATGTAATATTAATACTATGAAAGAAACAAATCAAATTTACTTGAAAGAACACAACTTTTTTATAAATTACATATTTCGAATAAGGTTTAATTGGACATGTTTTGTTTATATTGTAACGTCGGCACATGTCACAAGGAAACGTAATCTTAGCAACATAAATGTTATTTTCTTTTATTTGATAAACAAAATTCCTTCGTTGTAATTGAAACTTGAAAGTTCGCAAAATGTTACTCAATCCCACACCCACTCCCAAATGTTCGTTTAGTTTTGTAATTACTAATTAATTAAAATTTTATTTATGTGTATATAACATCTAGTTATCCTGTTTTCAATTTCATCCCTCACGTCAATTTCATGCCTCGTATCACATATTCAAATTAAATTATAATAGTTGGAACTTCTCTTAGCAGCAATCTATTCTAATGGAAATATAAAGTTAACAAAGTTAACAAAAACAATTTCTTTTCACATGTTAATTATCTATCAGAATCACAGACAGTTTTTGTATGTCGACGATAGATCTGCAACTAATTTTATTTCCGTGACTTTCAGGACTAGTAATCGACATCTCCACAATAATGGCATCAAGTTGCCATTATTGTAATTGTTTAAATATTCCTAACGAGTTCCTATGGAGTCCGCACGTTTTGACAACTCTGGGAATTTTGACAGCTAATGTGAGAGTATTTCGTTTCGTTCTTAATTGCTGTACTTATAATCGCGATACCGATTATGGAAAGAGGTTATTTTATACGACAAAACATCGCAGAACCTGGGATCCTACAGCAGTATTTGTGTAAAAAGCTACTTTAATATGTGGGCAAAAGCACCAAGATATGCTCCAGCTTTTCTTTTACATTTACCCAAATTCATTGTAGCTTGAGCCGAACCAACTTTTCTAGAAAAACTACCGCCCAATCTATTACTCATTTTTAAATTTCAAACACATTACATTAATATCTTTTATCTAAAGTATAACTTGCGAATATGTTGTTGATTAATTTTTTTATAAAAACTAATCACTTTACATTACAATCGTTATGATTATTTACAGTGGAAAAATTACTTGTCAAATCCAGCCCATTTAGTTTAGCAAACAATAAATCATGGCAGATTCTATCAAATGCCTTTTAAATGTCTGTATAAACAGCATCAACCTGTAAATGATTTTCAAGAGCACCAACTGTCGAGAGTTTATAAATAAGAAGGTTGGTCGCAGAAGATTTATATTTGCAAAATTCATGTAGACTCTCATTTATAATATTTTGGAACTATGGCATAATTATTTTGGAAATGATTTTTTTGGACAATCTTGGAAAACAACAAGTAAACTATCTCCATCCTTTAAGATAGGTATAACAAATGATTTTTTACGTACGTTAGGAAATAAAGTAGATTTTAAAAACATATTAAGTTTCATTGTTAGAGGCTTTGTTAATGAAAATCCACAATTCATTCAATACTGTAGAAAGAATATCATGAGGACCTCTATTACTAGATAAATAAAGACTTCTGAGTTCATTGAAAACATCAATCTGGACAAAATTATAATTACGTTTTGAATATAAACAAAAATATTAGATTTGTGTCTGCATTGAAGACAAAAAAGTGAAACAAACAGCTAACGAAGTGTAAATACTTATATCTTTTGTTGTTTTTGTCTTTTCAATGACGAAATTTTAAGAAGTTAACAAATAATTGTACAAGATCAGTTTTGAAATCAAATGATATTTTGTACATATTTAGGTTTCAACAGCAATGAAGGCGATATGTTTATTAATCAAAAGTAAAACATACTTTTGTTGTCTGAAGAATATGCATCGACAAAAGTGTGTGAATTGTTAATTAGACATTGCTATTCCTAACAAATATCAAAATTTTATATATTTTCTTTGATAAGATAATGTCACATAGGGACGATAGGACACATAAATAATCCTCAATCATCAACATACGAACATTGCCCCCCTAGTGCGATTATTGCTTTCGCATAATGTCTTGATTGGCATTGTCAGCACCA